>NW_009970724.1:1641547-1643978 GCF_000747805.2 Chaetura pelagica
TGGCAGCCCACAGTCTGACAGCTTAAAATGTGCAAAGAAAAAACCACTGGTGAAAGAGTGAAAGGCATCCTTTGAACTCCTCTGAGAGGCGATGGATTTATGCATCTGCTCCAGCACACCAGTTCAGAGGGACCCTCTCCCTGCATTTCGCCCTGATGGGGCTCTCAAGTCTTCTGTGGACTTCTCCCTCACTTTTGGCTTTTATTGTTTAAACTTGCTCTGTTTCCCTGCAGATGAAAAAGGTGAGAGAATCCCCTTATGCTTCTCGGGTTATCTAAAAAGAAAGGGAAAGAAAAAGAACATTTTTTTCATCTCCTGAAAGGAACGCTTTAATATTGTTTTTAACTTTTTCAGTTTTTAATATTTTCTTTTTCTATAGCCTGCCTAGGAAGGCCCCTGCCCCCTGGCTGGAGACAGACCTTCCCATCTCTCCCAGCCTGTTGCATTCAGGCAAGGTGAAGAGGCACAACTCGTGTTAGGCCGATGGGAACAAATCTCCTCTTTTGTTCCCTGCAAAAGGCTTTGCTAATTGCCGTTGGCCCGACTCTGCCTTATCTGCGATTGCTCCCACAAGGGGAGGGCATAGGCAGGTTCAAAGAAAGGAAGAAAGAAGAAAAGAAGAAGAGAAAGCAAGAGAAAACATTCCTTTTCTTTTCTCCAGCAGCCAGTGCAAGGCAGAAAACCAGAGGAAAATAAAGGAGAGCATGAAAGAGAACAAAAAATAAATAAATGACTTGAGGCTGCTTGGAAGACCCTCTTTCTCTCCTATCAGCTTTTACAGGGGGCAATACATTTTATTCATTGCCAGGTCTGACTTATCGCCGCCTTGTTTTTAATGAGGTATAATAAGGGGAACATTTTGTAACAACACGGTTCCTCTATTTTATCCGACAAACAGCTGTGTCATGGCCGTCGCTGGGAGAATGAATCATATCTCCCTGCCTGCATATGCTAACTCCCATGTAATTACCCTCGCATCTTAAATAAAGCAGGCCCTAAACCTGTCGCTCAGATTACAAGCAAACGGTGCAGACCTCGTAACTGGGGCCTCTATCATTACAATTAATTTATCACAGGAGCGGCTGAGATTAGAGACTGGAATTAAAACGCAGAGCAGGGAGGGTGCCACAGGACTGACAGGGAGAGAGGGAGAGGAGCTTTATTGCAGAGGCAAGGCAGGCTAATTCCTTAACTGGAGCAATCCTGGATATTATTATTTTTTTTCCTTTAAGTTGTTTGCTCAGTTATTTTACTCAGGCTATGGCAGGACATTTTTCTCCCTGAAATGTCAGGAAGTAGAAAGCAAAGGGAACTTTGCCCTGTATTAAGCCCATTCAATAAACACAAATGTACAAAGGCCCCAGTCTGGGTGCATGCACATGTGTCCATATCTGTGCATGCCTGTGATTTTATGGAAAACAGGCATGCTCTGCTTGCATAGGGATATGCCAGTGTACAGGTACATTACGTGCACAGAGGCAGGTAGATGTGCAAGAGCGCTGCTTCTTCACTGCTGCACAGAATTGTTTGAAACATAAAAGTTTTGCCTTTTCAAAACTTCTCTGCTTTAAATACAACTTGTCCATTCCTCTTTGAAGCTGCCCTCATCACCACCACAGCCCTGGTTTGCTGCAGCACAAGCGTGACTGCAGCTGCACAGGTACCTTTGCTCCCCACAGCACCCACACCAACCAGGCTCCTAGCACTGCTCCTTGGAAGACAGGAGAGGAAACCAAAGGTGCTGAAGAGCATTCAGATACAGACCTTGCCTGCAGAGATCCATGGCACTACAACTGCTTTGTTTGGAGTGCACATATTTTACCAAGACTTATACGAGTACTTCTGGGTACAGCTGCTCTCCTCCAAACTCCCTTACCTTGCTCCTTACATCACTCCAGGATGCTCCTTTCAATCACTGAGCCATGGCCTCACTGGGGATGCTGCAGTGCCCAGCACAGCTACCCAAATAGATGATTTGCAGAGCTGCAGGGCTCCTCCAGCCAAGAGCTTCCCATCCCTGCAGCCATCTCTGCATCCCAACACAAGGCCATCTCCCTCCGCTGCCTCCCTTCCCAGCGGGACAACCTCCACTAGGGCCAAACCCTGAGCCATTCACTCATATTTACTAATATATAGTGGAGTGAGGAAGGAAGGGGAAATTTAAGACCTTTTTGCATTGGAACAGCAAGTTTTGCTTGGTGTGAAGACTCCCTAGTGCCCTCACTGGCAGAACCCCTCTCCTTGCAGTGCACAATCTTTGACATGAAAACCACCCCTCCTTAGCCACTGTCTATTGTTGATTACTCACAATATCCAGCAAAATAGCAAACCCAAACAAAGCTGATGAATGACCTTATGTCCACATTAGCCCCATGGACTCCTGCACAAGGCAGCTTACAGCATCCTGCTTTTTTTTTTTTTTTTTTTTTTT
>NW_009970724.1:1644306-1652902 GCF_000747805.2 Chaetura pelagica
TTTTTTTTTTTTTTTTTTTTTTTTTTCCAGGACTGCTCTCCCCAGAAAGCCCCAGACCCTACAGCGCTCACCTCCACCTGTGGACAAGCATCTTCAAGCAGAGGAGGAAACATTTCATCCCAAGACATCAGCTCTGTAGCTAAATGTACAGAGGAAAAGACTCAAGAGACAGCAAAGGCCTTCTGGAATTACAGGGGAATAAGATGATTCTCCATCAGCTGCATCCAAAATAGATCTAAGTGTAGGATCAGGGTCTAATTCAGCAAAATAATAAACATACTTTGATTTGAATAATATATATTTTATGATAAATAATTTCTCTCTGGTTTTATTATTTAAAAAAAAAATTCCAGGATTGTTGCAATAGGAAAAATCATGCTTTCTACTACTGGGAATTTGGGCACTTCTATCAGTCTGCATATTGAAAACAGGTTCCCTGTCCTCACTTTTGCTCCCAGTTGCTCTGCAGTGCCTTATCTTTCAGAGTTTTGTGCAAAAGCTGAATACTGCAAGGCCTGAGCTCCAAGATAAACAGAGGAAAGGGGAGGAAGATGGTTGTTTTTTAAAGGATTGGTGTACATATTTATTTCAAATTTATGTTTGTTTGGGTTGCTGTGTTGTTGTTTGGGTTTTATTCTGTTTTCAGGTTTTGTAAACATTGCTTCTTACCAAAAACTGAATCTGAGACCAAATGACACACACACATTATAGAAAAAGCTAAACCACTAAAATCAAAGCTCTCTGGTCTGTCAAGCAGCACACTCCAGCCAGGAGGAAGGTTATAGCTTTATGGGCACCAGAGCTGTCACTTGTGGGCAGAAGAAGTGACCTGTGGTCCTTCTAGCCCAGTGTGGTGTCTCCAGCAAAGGCCAGACCAGATGCTTCTGTGAAAGATCAAACGAAAGAAAACAAAAGGAAGACACCACTGTAAACAGATACAGGGCAGCCTCAATTCAAGGGAAGTTTCCTCCCCACAAGCCGGCTGCTGGCATATGTGTTGTTCTCATGGCAGAAGGCATTTAGCAACATCTTATAGGATTAAGCCCTAAAACTCCATTCTTCAGCATCAATGGAACTGGAAAGCCAGAGTCTTTTTCTTTTTTTTTTATTACTATTATTTTAAAGTGCAGCTTTTTGCTTCTCATTGCTACCTGCCGGTGCTTGTTTTCATGCTCTCTTTGCTCAGCAGCTCCTGGAAATACAGAGTTTTTGAACTGAAGCCCTCTGCTTCTTACCAACTCAGCCAGCACAGCCAATTTGACACCTATATCAAGAATTTATATCTCAAAGCATATCCTGCCCATCATGCCAGTATTTCCTTCTTCCCTGAAACTCCATCATGAGGTGGAGCCTGCTGGCGTGGGCAGATGAGTGGATGGCACCACAGGCTCCCTTTCTGTGGGCTGGGGGGGATGCAGCCTTGAAGGCAGGCAGCAAACATGCTGCTTTTTATTTTCTGCTCACAATTGGCAGCTTCCTCCACCCACCCAAACAGACCCTGCAATGTTTTTTAAAATGCAGTCAGCAGCTGGAAACTAAGGCAACTTCTGTCTCCTATTGAAAGTCTCCCAGCAAAGCCGCAGCCTTCCCTGGACCACCCTGGGTCATGTAAATTCAGCAGATTATCCATCCCTAACTCTCCTCATCTATCACCCGCCTCTGTTATCGATCTGCTCCTCTGGGTAAGTGGGGCCTGGGCTGTCCACTGCTGAGTCCTGCAAATCTGGCCAGACGCACGTGTGACCGCCTGGGAGAGGGAGGAGGACAGGTTCAATAATGCTGGGTTACTGCCACCACACAGCCTGAGCAGAGCTGATCTATGGGCTCGGCTAAGGGAGGATTCAAAAGGAGAACAGGACTTGGCCATAATGCCACAGGACTCCATCTAATCCCAGGACACTCAGCTTTCAAGGCAATACTGCCAGCTGCCAGCTGCCAGCCGAGGCTGGGAAGTCACTTCCACTGCACAGTGGAGCAGATTAAATGCCTTCTTTCCATCCAGAAGATACAGACCACACCTCAGTTAACCGGCTGCTCCTCTGGTTTGCAAATGAAGGCTGGGAAGTGCCTATCTCCCCACGGCCTATTTGAGCTCTTTGCCAGTATCACATAAAATCCCAAGGCTCCAGACCATAAAACTCCCCCATTTCAAACCCAGCTGACTGACAGCTGAGCTAAATTCCCCTCTTGGTTTCACCCAGGCAAGCCCTGTGACAGCTGTCCAGCTGCAAAGCTCGGCAGAACACAGCTCTCCACCAAGGGTCAAAGCCCTAAATATTACACAAGCACCACCTGCACCAGTAATCTTGATAATTTTCATTAAGTTCCTGTGTTTTAATTTATAAATAAAACTGAAAGATTAACCAGTTCTCCCCCTGTTAAGACCTTGCTATAACTGCAGACAAGGTCTGCCATACTCAACTCACCCCAGTGGGGTGCTAATTCTGGGAGCTGGAGATAACCATTGAACTGGCAATACTGTTGACAATTTCTCTGCTGATCTTTCAGCAAATGTAGGTATCTATGATGGTTATTCATAATCTCCAACTGCTCTCCACGTGTCCCAAAGAGGTGACAAAAACTTTACACATCTATCCAGCTGCCAAAACCTCCCACTTCCTCCCGCTTCTACAATGCAGCCGAGTATTGTTAATATGAAAATCTTTGGCCTATTGATCACTCAAAATATGAGGGCAACAAAAATGCATTGAATTTAACATAAAAATAAACAACTCATAGCTACTGTATTGACTGTGTTATTCATATTATGTTTTAATTCATTTGCCTTTCATGCAGCAGCTGCAGATTCTCACTGACTGCATCAGACTTCTGAAGCCCAGACCTGACAGCCTTCAATTGCTGAAAGCCATAGAGGCTCCAATCCAAGTTCAACCAGAGCAAAAATATTCTACATGGAGAACACCACCCTGCATGGTGCAAAAACTTCTAGCTATGTGTGTCGGTGCTTCCTTTTGGACACTAACCAGTGTTAGGGACATGACTAAGCTCAACTTAGTTTCAAAATCTGAAAGAATGAGGAAGCTAATCCATCCTTTGGCAGGATATTAAACAGCCTCACAGGCCTCAGGTGGACTAACTCAACCCTAACCCTATGCTGATGGTTTGGCTAGGCACTTTATAACATGCTGATGATACTTGTGTCTCAGACTGGATTTCCCCAGACTCCATACCATGACTATGCAGCACACACCAGATCATCTTTTTCCCTGCTAGTCCAACAGGCCTAAAGCTCTGCACCTATTTGGGGTCCTGAAACTCTCCCATGGATGGAGTGAACACAGAAAACTCTGCACCATCTCCAGTCCTTCTTAATGCACTGGAATAGCAGGGCCCTGGGGAGGAAAGGCGTGACTTTAAATGGGAAGGTGGGGTTGGGACCCAACCCCATGTCGCACCAAGCTCCACTAAAACCAAAACAAACCAGGCAGCCCCATAAGTCGTAAGAATTAAAGGCACGATTCCCCCTTTCTAACGATGCTTTTACAGAAACCATTCCACTGTAAAACTTTATGATTTGAATCTTTATAGCTGCCAGCAGAGCACATGTTCACTGCCTTAAATTACAACTTAATCTCAACAGAATTCGTGCTTTCCAGTGCCCTGTAGATAGAGTGAAAGATGAGAGGCAGAACTTGGTTCCTGCTGCCCACCTGCCTCCTCAGACCACAACCTCCAGAGGTACCATGTGCTGGGGTGCAACTGCACCCTCAAACCAGCTTCCATCTGGAGATGCTCTGCAGCATGATTATCTTACAGCACAGGCACAGAGATGCTTGCAGGGCCCTGTTATGGTGCTGTTTATCACCACGATTGTCTTAACACTAAAATGGAGCAATGTGAATACTAATAAACACAGCAAAGGGGCCAGTGCAGATATGCCAGCAGTACCCCAGCCAAGCTTTGTGGGGCCAACGCACCCTCCTTGGGAGGATCACACATGCCCAGGGCTGCAGGACTGCAGCAAGGGACCTGCAGTCAATCAAGGAGTAGAAAAGGAGCAAATCTGAAACTGCTGCTGTCACAGCTTCAGTGTGACACCATCCCTCAAAGTACCACACCTTCCAGTGGATGAATGGACATGTCTGTTGACCTAGCACATTTGCTCCAGCTCAGCTCTCTACAGCAGAAGTAGTGCTGGCAAAGCCATTCTTAGGTAACCCTAAAGGAGAGCATCCTCCTGTGGGCTCTGACCTGCTTTGCCTACACAGAAACCTGGCTCAAAAGAACCACACTGGTTATTGCTGACTTTTTAAAAACCTTGCTATGCCCATCCAGAAGCAGCAGTTACACCAGCAGAAAGAGCAAGCAGTATGCAATGTGGGCTTCAGGCCCTGAAGAAGCTTGTGCCTTGTGTCAATACTTTCACATAGCAAGATGGCAGCAGAGGCAAGTGCTGGAAGGAAACCATCAGCCATCTCTAGGGAGGAATACCCCAGTTTGGTGGGGGAATCAGGAACATTTTTCTCAATTCCCCATTGTCTTTAGCAACAAGGCAGAAAAAAACAAAACAAAACAAAAAACAGTCAATCAATACAACAGTAAAATTTGTAACCCAAGTAACCTTTAAACACTAAACAATGTCATACTAAAGTAAAACAAACTACACAAAATCCCATTTAGGCATCAAAATAGCCCTGGGTCAGCCAGACTGAGAAAAGGAATATAAAAGGCTTCAGCATCCTGCTGCACTGAGCCCTGGCCCCCTCTCAGCTGAGAGCCAGGTACCTGGCACTCCATCATCTTTGAGACATCTTGGGCATGAAAAAGAAGATATAAGAAAGGGAACAGCACTCCTTTCTCTGCAGAACCATAGAGAGTTTATGAATAAACCTGATGAGGCTCTTAATTTCTTTTTTTCCCTTACTATATTTTTTCTAGGGGAGGAGGATGCAGGCAGGATAAGAGAGTGCTCTTTGGGAGCTGACATTTGTCAGTTCAGACTAGACATCTAGTACCTGGCAGACCTCACCTTTCACAGCACCACATGTGCCTAAGAGCTTCCCTTTGATGCTTTCTCCTCTGGTTCTTTTAGGCTGTGGTCCAGTAACTTTCCTTCTTTAAAGGAAGGCCAAGATGATTTTGTTTCCTGACTTTTGAAGAGCTTTTCCTCTTCTTTCTTTGATCTGTGTAGTGAATTTGATCTCCCAGAAGAGCAGGATGAGTGTGTCTCCTTGCAGCTCGGTTCCGGACAGTCAGGATTTGATTCATTGATTCATTTATTTTTATTTGGCTTTTGTGTTTGTCAAGCTGAATAAGGGGCTGCAAGCAAGGCTCTTTCTTTAGGTCCAGAAGAAGGAAGGTGTTTCCCTGAACCTGGCTGAGTCTATGCTTCCTAGGCTGCAGGCAGGATGCCAGGGCATCTCTGGAGGCATTTTCACCATCTCCTTAGGGATGCAGGGAAAGATCGTCTCTCCCTCTTGTGCTCCATCATGGGACTAGACATCTAAACAGCATGTGCTGATAAGATATCTGAGCCCTCCAGAGAATTCCCTGCAGACAACACTTCAATTTCCATCATGTTTTGTGGCAGGCTTCAGGAAAGGTGTCTGCTGACCACTCATGCTCCTGGCGTAGAAGCCAGAGGAGGGATGAGGAGGAGTGAAGGAGGGGACCTAGCTTGGCTGGGGATGGAGAAGAGTTTGTAACAGATCAGGAACCCCACAAAATTGCCCTATTGAAAGATAAACTGAAACTCTGTGAGGGTCTTGATCTTAATGACAGCCCTTCTGGGACCCCAGCACTAGTCTGGCTGCTTCCTCCAAACAGCCATACATGGAGAACCACACAGTAAATCTCTCCCACACCTGCTGGTACTTTTTCATCCCGAGAGGAGGAGATGCAGGGCCTGATGTGCCCTAACCAGTTCCTGACTGGAGGTTTGGAAGACCTAATGGCTAAGAATCAAAAATGTTGGGGAAAAGGTAAATAATGATTTAGAACAGGTGCTCAGAGATGAGGTGACCAAGGAGGACAGAGCCAGTCCAACTTGTCAGAGCCCTCCTCCAAGAAGCCAACAAGTGGGGCATCCCCAGCTGAGCACCAGGATGCAGATCCTGCCCGCATTCCTGAGCACTTGAGCTGATATGGGACAATTCCTACTCCTGGGCTGCTGTTGGGGCAGCAGACCAGAAGTCCTGCTTGCAGCCTAGCCCACACCTTCAACCCATCAGCGGGAATCAGCTCATGGTTGCACCAAGATTAAGAGCAAAATGAATGGTTGTGTGAGTGTTACTGAAGTTTTCAAGCACCCTGACAGATCAGTGTCAGAGCTGGGACAAGGACAGGAACCCCTTGCTCCCAGCCCTGAAATAGGCAGCAATGCTGCATATTCAATAAATAACTGGGGTATTTACTCAAATGAATGACTCTGAGCCTGTTCCAAGGAGTTAATTTAGTGCTAACTGACTGGATGAAAATGAAAGGGTCTCATTTTACATTAAGAATTATCACCTGACAGTTTTACTGAATATATTATGACAGGATTTATATGGCTATATAATTTTAGGGTATATTTGGAAGATTATTATCCTGATTTAAATAAACATGATCTCAAGAAAATCAACATGGAGTCAGGAACTTTTCACACAAGAAAAAAGGCAAGAAATTGGCTCATACGTGGGCTCAGTTGTATCCTGTGCCTTCCACCAGCTGCTGCTTTGGAAACAGCAGGATCCCAGAATTCATAGTGAGGGGCAAAACTCCTGAAGAATTCCTCAGTCCTGCTAACTTACAAATTACTAGTGATCACAGTGCAAACTTCTTACTCCAAATGTCTTTCTTTGCACCAGGAAGAGAGCAGAGAGGGAGCCTGGCAAATTGTGAGGGCCCCATGGAGGAGGGAGTGGAAAGAGGAAGGAAGAAGAGGTTCAGGTATCTGAAGTGCCCCTTAAAAGTGTTGCTTAAAGGATCTTCTGTCAGGAAGAAGAAAAAAAAGTGAGGAATCAAAGGCAAATATATTGTTGACTTGGGCAAAGGAATTGCTTTCATATGTCCTGTTTTCCAGGAGATATTCCCATTCTCTGAGCTGAAATGAGGACTAAAGGAGTCTTTCAAGATGCTCTGGGGCAGGTGACAAGCTGCAGGCTTCTGGTTTTCACAAGAGCAGCCCTGAAATGTAGCTACAAGGTGCCCCCTTGCCCATAACCCATGGGATGGAGGAAAGGCTGCACAAAGCAGCAGCTCCTGCCGCCATCCTGGCTGGTCGGCAACACACGGGCACCTGCAGCTGGTGTTGGTGTGAAGCCCTTTGCCCAAACCTATGCTGAAGGGGCACCAGAGCTCCTCTCCATGAGGCTGTGCCCATCTGCTTTCCAGCTTCCCCAGGCTGCAGTCACCTGTACCAAAGAACCTTAGTGCAAATAAGTGCCTAGGACACAACCAGCTGCCTCACTCAGTCTTCCCGGGTCCTGAATCCCCTTCCTCATCATCCCATGTCTCTAAGTGTAATTGTATACAAGAAAAGCCTTCATGAGGCTTGTTCTGTTTTACAGGCTGCCTGGTGGGATTATCTTTCCTGTCATTTTGAAGCTTGTATAAGCGGACGACTTACACCACTCAAGCTAAATCACACTCAAGCCACTTTGTCTGTCTAAATTGTTTTGAGGACCAAGTAATTTATTTACAAATCATGTTATTTATTTAGTAATAAATAAATAAATAAATGAATGAATGTAAGAATTCTAAATTAAAGATAAGACGTAAGTAGCAAGGACATTGTTGTCAAGTAGCAATATCCTGTGGAGCAGATAAGTACCAAATAGAAAGGATCTTATATATGCTGAAAAACTGCACTCTCTGGTCTCAGATCACACACAGAAAAGGCAACTTATTTGGTCAGGCACAGTCTTCCTGGGAGGTAACACTCACTTTGATATTACAGTGATGATAGGCAGCCTAGACATATCCAAGACAGGTAGATCGATTATTCCTGTAGCAGTAACCTTGGGGCAATATTTGTCTGTCATAACCCCAAAGCAGATCAACTAACATTTAGGGACTAATCTGATGCCCAGACCAGTCAGTGCAAATTCTTCCATTTATTTACTTCCACAGCTGCTGGATCAGACCTTTGAGACAGCAAAATATCATCTGAGCTTCTGTCACCACTGAAAGAGCTATAAATGTGCAAAGAGCAGAAGCCAAGAACCACCAGGTGGAATTTGGTCATGGCTTTATTAAGTAACAGAAACATCACCCAGAGCTGGAGGGTTTCAGTGCCCAGAGAGGGGGTCAGTGGCACACACAAGCCCCCTCATGCACTTGCTTTGTCCCTGGTGAGCATGTCCTTGCTCCAGGAATACACCAAAGAGCACACCAGCTACATGGGGCACGTCTCCACTTCCACGCGGGGAAACCAGCGGCAGTCAGGGGCCCACTGGGAGCTCCACACCTATGAGCAGGGATGTCTTTAAAGAGCAACTAGATGAGACCAAAGTCTGTGTGCATCCCTGCCAGTATGGATCCAAGTGCCAGACCTGATTTCCTGGGATTTATTCTGGATTTAAGTGGGTGTTAAATGAAAAAGAAAAAAAAAAAAAAAAAGGCCCTTCACGAAGGGGCACCTGGCTTTTAAAGG
>NW_009970724.1:1652987-1671097 GCF_000747805.2 Chaetura pelagica
AAAAAAAAAAAAAAAAAAAAGGCTCATCATGGAGGGGACTCTGTGCTTTAAAGTGTTGCAGCAGGCTCTGAGAGTCCACTTATTTCTCAGTGAAGATGGATACCTCAAGAGGTTCTCCTCACCAGTAAATAATTCATAAAAAACAAACAAGCCCAGGTCTGTTTGAATTAGAACAAAATATTTCTTTAGAAAAGTGAAGTGATTAAGCACAGGAGGAGCTGGAGATGACAGCTGGTGTCTGCAGCTCCTGATGAGTCACCTTCACTCTCCAAGGCCCCTCTCACTGGGAAGTGCTGCTGCTTTTCTTTTTTTTTTTTTTTTTTTAACCCTTTGAGATTCCCAGGAATGATTTGTCACTGGGGTTATTAGCATTTCTCCCTTGATATCGACAGCTTGTCTTTCCTCCTTCTAACCAGTGAGTGATTTCTTCACACGTTCACCAAATACAGCCAAATCACCATGGTAAACGTATCGACAGAATCATATTAACAGCTGCTGAGCATTTACGGGGCCGTAAGTTATACAAAAAAAAGAAGGAAGGGAAACACACATGGAAATAAACCAACTCTGATCAGCAGTGACAAGCATTTATTTAGGAGTCACTTGATGGAAATATTTTTTATGCTTTAATTGCTAATTCTAGGCTACTACAGAAGGGTGGCTTTTGGACAAAGTGATCTCTTTAAACTGGAGCATTAAGCCAGCGTGGAGCACATCCTACCTGGATGTGGCTTATGGAAGCAGGAGAACAAGGATTTATTTTTAAAGTGCTGCTCTTGTTTAAAGCAAGTCCAAAGTTTGCAAGCCAAAGTTACATCTCTCCTGACTTACCAAGCAAGGACCTCTTAATTCTAAAGTCTAGGTGAGAGCTGAAAACACAGCTATGTAAAGAAAAAGAGGCCTTTTCAAAGCCCAGTTGCTGAGGATGGCTGAGCCCTGGCAGGGGCTGGACACTGCTGGGCTGGGTTTCACCATCCATGTGCTCACCAGCTACCCTTGATCTAAAGCAGTGCTCCTCCAAGTGCAGGTCATGATATATTGGGGGTCACAAGAGGCCCCAAAGGGGCACCAGGCAGTGGGCAGTGGCCAGCAGCATCCACGTCCAGGCAGGGATCTGCAAACTTCCTTTAATCACCAGCCCAGGCCAGACCCTCCTGCCTGTGACAGAGCATAGCTGTGCAGCTGATCATCACCCCTCTGTCCTGCAGAGAAGAGCTGATGCTAACTCAGACGGATGCTCCAAGCCAGATTAGCCATGGAGGGATGGCACGAGACAGCTGCAGCACTGTGTCACTCCATAGCCCTGGCACACTGCCTGAGGACAAGCTCTCTGCAGCCTCTCCTGTACCTGCGACCACACCATAACCTGTGCCAGGCCACCAGGAGAAGACAGCCTTTCTTGTCCTGCTCACCTTTCTCAATGTGTTCAGGACACACTCACCATCCCCTACCTGCTCCTTCATTTGGGGCATATGGTTTTATTAGGGACACACAACAGATATGTGCAGGACTCTCAGTACTTCCTTTGAGCCATCAGAGATAGCAAATTGTTTCTGAAAACAGTCTCAAGCTGTGACAGTGATCCCTTGCCAGTCCTACCCCTTGCATCCCTGCTCCAGTTTCCTACAGACCCTCCCACCGCCTCCAATGCTCCAGCACCCAAAGCCAAGGTCCTGATCTACTCTTGTTTTGCAAGCTGAGGGTACTGAGTCCTTTCCGTTTTCTCTGCAGGCTGCTGCTCCTGGTTTTCTCTGCATTGCTAAAACCTTTATGTATAAAGGCAGTGTCTCATGGGACAGAAAAGCAGTTTCTTTCTCATCCCCATGTCATGAACAGTGAGACAGACACTGGTGACAACATGGAGCTCTGCAAATACATTTAATATAAATCAGCCTGTTTTCACACATCTGCAGCACCTTGGACTAATGCTCTCTCAAGAGGTGAATGAGGGGAAGGGGCTAAAGAGAAGGGGAAGATCACATGAGGTACAACTCACAAGTGCTGGGTTTTTTTAACCCTTTGAGATTCCCAGGAATTCCTCAGGAGCCTAAGCAGTTTCACTACAATGAGCTGACAATTGGTAGGAATCACTGATGCCAGCACCCCCTAAAGCCATCCCCACCCCATCCTGCACAGGACATGGGACCTGCTCTGCTCCCAGGGGAGCCACTGGGCATAGGTAACATGCAGAGACACTTGCTGAGACCCCAATAGGCGCAGTGTGCCTACTCATCCTGATCTCTCTCACAGCATCCCCTGACTTCATTAGAAGTCCAGGGGAGATATCCGTCCACTTAGCTCCTTCCCAGAATCTTCTCTTGCCAAGTCAGAAAAGGGAAGAGTGGCTGGGACACTCAGGTATGATCTACTAGCTAGCAAAGCAAAGATAGTGAGATGGTGGAAGGAAAGGGCACCGTTTGAGACACAGAAAGAGGAAGTCATCCCCAAGAAAACTGCTTATTCCAATCTCAACTATTTTCCTCTGGCATTTTTCAAGCCAAATTGGAGGCTTGAACTGAAATAACTTCTCATGCCTCTGCTGCTCACACATCTCCTTGCCTGCTCTGGAAGAAACACAGACCATACTACAAACTGAAGGCAGACAGAAAGTTAGCACAAAGCCTTTCTTTAACAATTAGATGAAAAAGGTGCTTTAGTTCTCCATTTCTTGCCTCCAGCCATCTTCCCCATTCAGCTCCTTACCCTCACACATGCCCTTTCCTTCCTCAAACTCCTTCATTCAACAACAACAAGAAAGCAACAAAAAGAAAAGCACCCATAGGAAAACATGCACTGTCCTACTCCATCTGTCTTTAATTCCTCCCCCAGCTTTGCCTCCCTGCAGCCCTCTTTTAAAGCAGCCCAGGCAGTGCTGCACACCAGGGTCAAGGGATGTGAAAGGCTGAATTCAGCTCTCCCTGAACTCCACTATAAAAACTCTCTGGAGAGACTCCACCAGCATCTCTCTGCTTTCTCCTACACAAACTCTGGTCTTCCTGCTTTCTGCACCCAGGCTTCCTCAGCCTCCTTTCAAGCTGTTAGGCAACAGGTCCAGAGACTCAGGGGGGAAGGGTAGGTCAATAGGGGCATGAGTGAGCCAAAAAGCTAATTAAGCCACATCCAGCTCTTGCCTAGAGAGACTGAAGAACAGGGAAGCCTCCAAGGGATGCCAGTGTGAGGAGCTGAGCCACTGACAATGCCACTGCAGGGAAATGAGCCCTGCCCTCCTCCTACCCCCCAGCCCCTGCCCAACTTAATAAAATAAACTCCTTAAGGCCAGGGCTGCAAAAGAGAGAGAAACCCCCTTGGTTCCCTGTACTGTTAAGTCTTAGAATGGGAAGACAGACTGACTGTGCAAAGCAGCTTAGAAAAGCCGCAACAAGAGATTGGGCTGTGACTGGGAAATCCTGCTGGATTTCAGCTCCCAGCTTCTCCCAGCCGTGCTCCCCACAAGTACACCCAGGCTGGGCAAAGTCCCCCTTTCTGCTTTTTGGGGTGGTTCTTTTTTCACCTGGGGCTGGCACAGTGTTAAGTGGCAGGGCAGCTGCCCTAGGCAGCAAAGACATCACCTTCAGCAGTGAGGGTCCCAACCTCCTGTGGCCAGCTCGAGCCACAGGGACCTGGGATACCAGGCAGTGGGATGGAGGAACAGGGCAGCATTACCACTCTCCATTCCTCCAGCTTGACCCCAGCACTATAAAGCTGATCTTTTGGGGTCATTGTTCCCAGATAGGAGCTTTCTGGACCTAGGAAAGAATTGCTCTGTCCTCCTTTTAAATGACACCTCAGGCACTCTCAGCTCTCTGAGACCTCTGCCCTAGTACTTCAGCAAGTTTCCTTTTCACTCTGTTAAATCAGTGGGTGGCCTGGAGGTGCAGAACTACAACTGCTGCCCCTGGAGACCCACATCCCCTCTGCCCTGCTGCAGTGGGTAGACAAGGCTACAAGCTCCCTGTCAGCTCGTTCACACCTCTCACTGATGTGTTGCAGTGTCCCAAGGCAGGCTGCCCTGGAGGCGCCAGGAGCTGGGGCTCTTCTCCAACCCCAGATGTGAGCTCCCACACTGGCTGGGAACAGGACCTGTGGGATTTGAATGACTTGCACTAGGTCAGAGCCAGATCTGTGTGCTGGAGAAACACCCTCACACCATCCATCTGTGTCACCTCCAGCATCTCCCAGCTTCCAGGAAAGGAAATATCGGTTAAACTAACCCCCAACTATCACAGCTTTGCTATCAGGCAGCTGGACCCAACCCCTGGAGGATGTAGGGATATGAAGCTATTTAAAAGAAGAGACCCAAAGGGAGCAGCTGAGCCACCCCAGACCAGCACAGAAATATCTTCTCAGTGAATCAGCCTAAGAGCACCCTCAGCAGCCAACAAAAGACTGTTCCCCACCAAGGAGCCCTTCTTCCTCCTGGCACCCCGACAGCCATTACTCATCTGCAAGGTGCAATGGCACTACCAGGAACAGAAGAAAATAGAATAAATGCTGTCACCAGAAGAAATCTCCATCAGCTTCCACAAGGAGCAACCTCTGGACACTGAGCAAGGCTTGTGCTCTGGCCCCTGCACAGCCATGAGTGAAGAAGGTACCCACAGGACTTCTCCAACATCAGCCCGGGGAAACGTGGTACCCAGAAGCACGAGCCGAGGCTGCCGGAGGCAGAAGTTTGCTGAAGATACACACGATAAAAGCTGTTCAGGCGAGCTGTGCCGACGGGCTCATTCTTCATGTAGGAGAGCTCCCTCTAGGTTAAACACTCGGGTATTTCAGAAGTCCTTGCTCGCTTTGGAGCCCAGGCTCTGCCCTGGTGCCTTTACCTCCGGGGAGGTTCTGTCAGTCGGAAAGCCTGCAGGCACCCCGGAAAACGCGGGGTTTGCTTTCTGCCTGCAGCCTGGCCTTCCTGCTGCAGGCGTCGGGTGCCCGCGGCTCTGTGCGTGACTGCGTGACACGCACACGCGTGTGCGCGCTCCCCGGAGCCGCCGGCCCGCGCTTCTCACACCCCAGAACTGCTCTGACTGGTCAGTGGGAGCCACAGCAGGGAAGGAGCTGCCACACGACTCCCCGAGCCCCAAACTCAATAATCTGTGCTTTGAAACATGTTTTAATTATTCCACAAACTGACAAGCAGGGGCTTCAGCAGAGGCTTTCGAATGCCCAGAACTAGAAAAATCAGATGGAAAAGACTTAATGCCAGAACATGCAGGGGCCGTTCCCTGCAGTGGGATCCCAGGAGCTTTGTGCAAACTAGTTTTAAACCCTGAAGTCTTTAATACAACTTCCTTCTTTATTTTTATTTTACCTAGACTGGTATTTACTAATAAATCTGCAGCTGGCTGTGTTCAGCACAGCAGGTACCTTCCATTTATAGCTGTATATAACCAACTGCAATATTCAACACCCTGACTCTGCTGTGCTGTAGAACACTCACAATAAAACACACACCGTATTTGCAAGTGTGTCCATGCTACTATTCTGGGACGTGACACACATTAAGAAACAAATTCAGAACACAGAAAAGAATTTACCATTTACACACACAGAAAAAAAAGATGCGTTGGGATTTTCAATAAGTCCCACCATAATACAGTGTCATTTCTTATATCTTGTCTGCTCCCTTCGTCTTGCTGATTGAATATGTCTTTTCTCTCTGTAACCATAAACCTATAGGCTGTATATAGATTTTTTTTAAAAACATAGTATAGAGTCCCAATGTGTATTTATAGAGCTTTACCACAGAAATGTAAGAATTGTCAAAATTATTCCATCCAAGGGCCATCCAGGCCACTGACCTGCCTCCAACAATTTTTACTATTAAAATGGATTAGGCAGACAATACAGTTTACTCCAACCTCATTTTATAACCACACTAGTGATAATAATACTGCTTTATGTGTCAATGTTTATGGAGCACAGTGGACAGGGAAACAGCGTCATCCCCACAGGGAGGGAAACTGAGGCAGGGGAGATGGAGATTATATATTTTAAATTATTTATATATATATATAGATAATATGATGGAGATTATATGTAACAAGGAGCCATCAAGAGCCCTGGATAGCACCACCAGCTGCTCCATTCCTTGCATCCCATCACACAGCCCTGCCAGGCACCAAAAGATGGGCCACAAGCCCCGGGGATGCTTCCCTGGGAAGAGTTAAGGGTGAAGGTCTCAAGTCTGAGCTCTGCAGGTGTCTGCTTTTAATTCTTTGCTGTTCCTCTCCCAAACAGCACAAAGATTTTCACCCTCCCTCCTTCTCCTTTACAAATGGGTGTTTAGCATAAGAAGAGAGGCAAGAGAGAGCCAGGGCAGCAGCGAGATCTCCTACAGCCTTTTCTCAGCAACCTGAGCAGGCGGGAAAAGGCAGCTGGCAGGAGCCCAGTGAGAGAGCCGGGACCATGGGACGACGCTTTTCACATCTGGTTAAGTACTGCTAAACCCTCCGACGAGCTGCCTAATTATTACAGCACTTCTGCCGAAAAATTAATGTGCTTGGCCGGCTGCACTGGGGCAAAAAGGGTAAGAAAGCAGCTGTCAGGATGCAGGCAGTGATGGGAGCACCAAGAAAAGAGGTTTGTGGCACAAGAGCACAAGAGAAGGGAAGCTCTGCTCCAGGGATCCTGCTGAGAAAACAGCCTCCTCCCTGCTTTTTTTGCTGCGTGGCCCCCAGGAGGGGACAGTGCCAACAGGGTTGTTACTCTAGCAAGGGCAGCCCTTGCAAACAGAGGTGCCCTACCTACCAAAATCAACAGAATGACTTGCCAGCATCCCCAAAAATTACATTATTATCCTGAGGACCCAATAGCAGGGCCAGAAACAGAACCCAGGGCACTGGGCTTCCCTCTGCCCAGACGCTGCTCACTTCCCCTTCTTGCTGAGCTCTCATTTCAGTAACTTCCACAAAATCCAAGTGCGGCACCTTATTTCTGCAGGTCTCTATAGGAAGCATCATTCATACATACATATCCCTGCAAAACCTGCTTAGAAAGGGCTGCAGAGAGGACACCAGGAGCTCCTGGGGTTCTGCTTCCCCAAGGCAGCCATCTCCATGTCAGGTTATTGCAAGTGTGCACGGGTAAACCTCTTTGTGCTACTGCTGTGGTGGGTTTAATCTCTCTCCCCAGACAAAAACGTGGGCTTATTTCTTGAGAGGTGTCCAAGTACACCCAGAGAGCTCAGCAAAAGTAGCAGCCTGCTGGGTGCCTTTTACCCACAGACATTTGATGAAATTAATGACACAAAAGTAAGTATAAAGGCTAAGACAAATAGAACTGGCAACAACTTGAACCTTTGGCCTGTCCTTTGAAAGTCTCTGGCAAGTCTCAAATCTTCTTGATCTGCTCACTAAAGGGATGACTGTCCCACAATTATTTTCCAAGCATTTGTTGGCAAGTTGTAGGAGGAAAAAGGCATTTCACTGAAGCTGTTAGTACAAAAGCTCAACTCCAGCCAGGGCTCTGGACTCCACTTCAAATTATAATATTTTAAGTACCTGAAAATAAATATTTTGTCAGCTGCTGAGAATTAAGAAGTAGCTTCGACCTTTCAGAGAGGGGAACCCTGTGGAGAGCGGCGGGGCTCAGAGAGTTAGTTGCAAAACAAGCTTTGCCCAAGCCATTCAACCTGTCTAGCACACACACATAGCCTCCTCTCTGCACTCCTGGCTCCTTGCAAGCTGCCCAGAGTCATCTAGGGCCTGATGAGCTCTCCTGCACCCTGCAGCTCCTTCCCAGCTGGGAAACGTGCTAAGGAAAGACACTGGAGCAGCACTTTACTGTACACTGGATGCTATAAGTAAAATGAGCATCACTGAGACAGTGAAAGCGGCGTGGCAGGGCTTCCTACTAGGAGCTGCCAGTCAACTCCTTCATTACTCATTGGTGTTGTTGCTTCATGCCATATTATGCACAGTCCAAGGAACTTTATCCACAAAAATTAAAAGTGTTCACTTTCACTTTATAACATCTGACTATGACCAAGCACTTGGATGTATATACCGGTCACCTCTCACACCTCTGAGCCACAGTGAGCACTGCTTGTGCTCCAGCAAGTGCATAAGGAACTCATACAAATCAGAAGATTTCTACTTTTCCAGCAGAACTCAAGGAGTTAAATTCCTCTCCCTTCCCCCCAATCTTTCTGCCTTTGGCCTTTAGATCAGCCCTGGTTGCCAATGAGGACTCATCGAAACACCACGAGGCTGGGCCTGTCAGGAAGGAAACCAGCGCGTCCAGAGTTTTGTTGTTCTAAAGAATTTTATTATTTTTTTTTTATTTTACTGCTCAGGAAGGAAGCCAGAGCCTGTGCTTCGACTCCAAGAATGTCGATTACTCATCCTTCCCTGCATTATTTCTTTTATCTCTCACTTTTATCTACCTTACTCTAAATTTCTCCACACACCCCCCCCCCCACCAATGAGGACTCATCGAAACACCACGAGGCTGGGCCTGTCAGGAAGGAAACCAGCGCGTCCAGAGTTTTGTTGTTCTAAAGAATTTTATTATTTTTTTTTTATTTTACTGCTCAGGAAGGAAGCCAGAGCCTGTGCTTCGACTCCAAGAATGTCGATTACTCATCCTTCCCTGCATTATTTCTTTTATCTCTCACTTTTATCTACCTTACTCTAAATTTCTCCACACCCCCCCCCCCCAACTCATTCTTTCTCTACCATTCCTAGCCACTGCTTTCAGCTGTTCATCCAAGTTTCATTTAAAAAAAAGTATCTGGCAACTTTCTTCAGAATAAAATAACTAATTATAATGTTTATTAAACAAGCCTCCATCCCTCCCCCCACACAGCCTTTTCAATCCTGGTGTAACCGTCTGGGTACCACGGTTATAACCACTGCCCTTGGACCTGAGCACCTTTGAAATGTGAACACAACCACCCTCAGCAGGCAGCTGTGCTACGAGAATATCACAACCCCTGCTTTAAAGACAAGTGATGAGAAATTACTCTGCTTGTCCAAGGTCAATAGAGTCCACAGCACAAGCACAACCTACGCTCAGGGCTTTGCCCAGGCGGCCCTTCCCTCTTCCTGCTCCACGTGGCTGTGAGGAGCAGGCACGCTCAGCCCTGCCAAACAACGTGCCCTTCAGCTTCAATGCCCCCACACTGGCCAAGCTAGAAACCTGTAACAAAAGTGAAATAATCTGTATGGGAGAAGTTGATGACACATTTCCTTAGCTGCAAAATGTGGGTCCTGGATCACTTGAATGTCAATGAGCCACCTGAGTACATAGCAGAGGGACCATCAGCAAGTGGTGTCTAACTACTTTCTCCTCCCTACATCTGCAAAATCCATCACACCACCCTGGGATTTCCTTTTTTTCTTTGCCCAGGTGCAGCTAACAACCCTGACACAACTGGCAACATCTGGGAGAACACAGAGGCAGATGTTTCTCATTGACATTGTAACCTTCTCCAGCTTTCGCCAGGCTGTGCCCACTCCCCAGGCTGGGTGCCTTGGTGGGAGATGCACGTGCATGAGGGCAGACTCAAGTCCTCACGGTGTTCCTGAAGAGATGACCAAAGGTGAAGCTTTGCAGTTTTTTTGCTTAAGGCTCTTTTTTCCTAGAGAGGCGTTGTAAACCTGGGGTCTGGTCTGGACCACACCAAACACATCTCTCCTAGGCTACAACACCCACGACATGTCAGTTACACGCTAGCGAGTCCAGTCCCAGTTCTCACTGCCCAGCTCTGTCTTGCTCTAACACAATCCTCCCCTGTTTCCACAGTTAACACGCTGTTTTCATTTAAAGAGGGGAAAATAAGGAGATGGTGGGAACATTACTTCTGGCTAATGGAGACAGAGATCTGCAAAATTTCACTGCTTAGTTTTTCCAGTATATCCCAGTCCTGGTCCAAATATCATTATATTTATTTCAGTCCTGGACCCAACATGGGACTGGACACAACATGTTGGCCAAATGAAGACAGAAATAGCTCGTAGCACTTTTCTACTTCACATTCTCTTAAAGACTTCTTCCTGATACAAAATTTCTGGCCTGTAGACTCCCTGTTCCCCCCATCTCCAGGCACCTTCACCACAGCTTCCCTGAACACCTTAGCTCAAAATCCTGAGTGAAGGCAGGCTGTGATCTCCCTGCCTCTTCTGCAACCAGAACACCTCTTGGAGAGCAAAACTGCCGTGTGTGGACCCAAATACACAGAAAGGAAGGAGCAGCATAGATGGTGGCAACCAGCCCAGGCAGCAGAGACTGCAGAAACAAAGCCAGCAGTCCTGCACAGGGCTGTGCACTGAGCAAAGGGCAAAACTGAGGGCGAAGAAGCAGGCTTATAAGAGTTTAGCTGCTTGTTCTCCCTTCTCATGTCTAAGGGGCACCTCCTGATGGATGAATCCACTCAGGCTGGCAACTTTCTGATTGGGACCATTAAGTTCCTCTGCTTGTGCTCCATGCAGGGTTACCCAGGTCACTGATTGCTCCTTCATCTCCCCAGTAAAAAAAAGGCTAGTGGTCAAACTGCCTCCTCAGGGAGGCTGAAGACAAGTGCTCAGGAGGAAAAAGCCATCACACTGGCTAAGGACTTTGCTAGAGGCTCACCTCCAACCTCTAGCACTGGTAATGGCAAGTGAAACTGGTTTGCAAGGAGGAAAATAAAAACAAGGAGGAAGCAGGCTACTGCAGCCCTCTTAGTGCTGCAGAGTTGTGCCTGGATCCCTCTGACCTGTCCTGATACCCAGCACCCAAGACGGCACTTTCCACCTCTCTACAGCCGTTAGGACCTTGCAAGATCACCCACACTGCAAACAGCAAAAAGGAGACAAGGTTCCCTCCAGCCTGCATGGGCCAAAGGTTGGCCTGGGTGTGGGGTGGCTCTGCCACAACATGGCCAGGCCACCCTGATAAGGCTTTTGCTCACCCAGCCTGAGGTGCAGCACCCAGGATGCCGTTCATCCCGCCCAGCCCTCCTGCCCCCTTGCTCACAAACACCCCTGCATCCCCTTCAGCACAGTGCAGGGACATGGGCAGGGAGTTTGCTGGGGAATTTTGCGGAGTCTCCCCCCCCAAAGAGAACTGAGATAGAAAACTCAAAAAAAAAATAAAAATAAACAATCTTCAACATTGAAAGCAAGGCTGGAGGAGAAGGCAGAGCTGTCATCTGGTACCAGACCTGCTCCTGTCCCTGCACACCTGCCAAAGCAGCCTCCCTGCCATGAGGGATTATTATCCTATGCATCCTTATAGCGAGGGATGTTACAGGACAGACAGTTTCACATAGTAAATGGTTTTGCAAGCTGTTTCCTAAAGTGCAGGGAAACAATATCAAAATCAGATTAAAAGGTTGAGTAATTTTTAATTAAGACTATCTTAATTTGAAACAAGGTATCAAAAACCCCAATAGAAAGAAATAGGTCATCAGGGCAGTCCCTTGAGTTTTACTTTTCTGCCCTGCCTACAACAGCAGCCATGCCAGCAAGCCCAGCACCTGCAGCTGGATGTGTCCTGCTGCCCTCACCCTGCTCCAGGCTGCAGTGTGTCAGATTTGCAACGCACAGGCAAGGCTGCAGGACTGAACCAGGAAAAAACTCATGTGTAAAAGCTCTTGTGTCTTTCCAAATTAAAAACTTGATGCTGTTGCTCTGGCCAGAGCCAGTTACTAAGAATTGGTGCTGCTATGGGAAAGCAAGGACACAGTTTCCAGCTCTTCCTTTTAGGGGTATCCAGAGACACTTAGTGCCTTCCTTTTCCCACTGCGGGACAGCCTGGTATTTGCAAGAAAATGTACAAAACACATTCTTGCTCTGCAGTTCGGTGAGAAAACAGATCTGAGCCTTAGGCTACAAAAAAATGGGAAGGTTTTAAAACAATACTGATTAGAAAAGATGTCCCAAGTGAGGAAAAATACTATGGAAGAGTCCCACACCTGAACTCAAAAGAACAGTTTCTCTGTCACCAGGACTCCCTCCCCATGTTATCCACTTTTAAAACAATAAATCTCCCTTGCTCACTCCCTCCCAACATTGCTTTCCTCCTTCTGTTGCTCTAGGTACTGCTGCAGTTCAAGTGGCCAGCAAATGGTGGAAGGACTAAAGAAGAACACCCAGCTTATCACAACAACCACACACATTTTTAAAAGACAAGACAAAGAACAAGAAAACAGACATAAACAGTACCAAAATCCACAGTACTTCTTCAGGCAGAACCTTTGGTGACTTGAGGGCTAGGTCCCAGCAAAGGCCTGCCCATCTGGCCAACACAAACCCCAGCAACAGCAGGATGGTACTTCAGCATTAAGGTGTAAAGAAAAATGAATTCAGGGTGATGAATTTGCCCTGAATATCTGAGAGTAATCTGTGAGTTTATATACACAAGGATCACCCAGGTTGGCAGAGTTAGGCAGGCAAGCACTGAAGTTGCATAAAAGGGGAGAAAGACACCTGCACAGATGACGTGCATATCTACAAAAAAAATCCCCACATGCTCTATTTCAGTGGATGCTGTATAGGAATCTGATTAAATTTCCCAAATAGAAATCCATTATTCCTGAAGAATTTCAATTGCTTTGCAGAGCTGAAAAATGTCCTCAGAAGTCCCCGAATCATAGAATCATAGAATGGAGAAGGTTGGAAGGGACCTTAAAGATCATCAGCTTCCAACCTCCTTGCTATGCTATTCCATTCTGAAGAAGAGAGGTGAAAAAATCATAGGCTATCAAGCAAACTGATGTGATTGAAGACCACTAGTGACATGAATCGTGGGATAAAAATCATCATGATTTGCTTTCAATGGCTGCTTCTCTTGGAATACAGTATTAAAAGAAAACAACTTTGCCCCCACTATGAATTTGCATTAGAAATCCATAATAAAAATAAAGCTTAATATTATACAAATGGGTACAATTCTCTATAGTGCTCCTGATACAGATTAAGGTTAGACAGATTTTAGATGACAGTTATTTACCTCAGTATAAGACCATGTATGCACAAGTGGAATTTATTTTATAGCTGCAGATATTAGCCAGAAAAAACAGAGATGAGAGGAAATCTTACAGTCTCACGTAAAATATAATTATGTCTGTTTTCTGCTCCTTGGAAGGCAAACAAAGAGAGAAAAGTGAATCTGCTGCTAGCATTTAATGAGACTTGTCTAAATGATACCAAACAAATAACAACCAGCAACATTTCACAAACACCTTCACTTTTTAATTTATTTTTTTTTCCATGGGGTAATTCCAGAAACTCTAAGACCTCATTGCCTTGAAGACTTTCACTCCTACAGAGCAGGATTAGGCCCATTCCTCAGCATGTCAGTTTCCTTTGAGACCTTCAAATTATCAAAGAAAGAGAAAAAAAAAATAATCACGGAAGCATTAATGTTTATCCTCTCCCTCCTGAAATATACACCCCTTCCCCCCACTTCTCCCAATTCCTTACGCAATCGCCCCCGATCAACCAGGAAACTGCTGCGAACTCTTGAATTTTTCAAGTTAGCAAGTGAAATAATAAAACAATGTTTTAACTGTCAGAGATCCTGGCTCGCAAAGTGCACTTTGGTCATTTCCTTTAATAACTGTAGTTTAGCGGTAATGATTTATAATAGTTCATAATATTCTACTAACTGTACTGTATTAATAATACTAATACTTTGCCCTTGCCTAGTGTCTTCTGTCAGAAGATATCAAAGTGGCGCACGCCGCCGTGCGAGGGAAGTATGGCCATACCCCCATTAAGGATGGGGAAACTGTGACTTCAAGCCGTGCCCGAGGTCGGGATCCCCAATCCCCAGCCCAGCACAGCAGCCACCACGTCTGCCTTGGCTTCTCCTGCTGCAGTTTTGTGACAGCAGTTGAGTATGATCGATGGGGCTGAAGATTTAATGCGATTAAATTCTTCTCGAAAAAAGGCAGGTTTAGCCAGGGGTTTGGGGGCCATGGTTTTGATGGGAAATACCGAGGGAGGTGGGGAGTTTGCCCTGCAATTGTGCAGTAAATACCCTCGTGTCAGCCTCCAAACATAGGGCAAAAGAGGAGTGATAAATATGTATTGCTCCTGTGCCCACTTCTCCAGCGGGAGATGGATAAATATGACATTCGAGTGCTGCTCGGCTCTCCGAGGACGGTGGTTACAAGCCCTGACACCAACTCTCAGCGAGTCCAAAAAGGAAGAGAAAGGGCACGAGGCATCCCTGGCACAGCTGAGGCGACAGGAGAGCTGGCCGGGTGGCAGCGGCTGCACGGGGAAACATTTTGGAGGAGAAAACAGCCCCAGCCCTCCCCCTCAAACGATCAATTAAAAGCCATCCTTCTGCCGAGAGCGGGCGAGGACAGCAAACGAGGGCTGGAGCAGAACAGCCGCCCGCCTGGGCTCTGCATGACAATTGATGGGAAGGGGAGGCCGGAGGGGCAGCGGGGGAGGCAGCCCTGTCCCTCCTCTCACCATGGTGATTAGGTATTCTGAGAGTGCCAGATAGCCCCAAATCACAGAAAGAGAAATATAAACTGGAGACCGGCGGATCCAAGGCAGGCCAGATGGCCTTGCAGCCGGCAGGGGCTGCTCCCATCCAGCCCTTCCCCACTTTAACTGTTCAAACATTTCTTTATCCCGACAAGACAATTAAGCTGAACAGCACGGAAAGGAGTCTCGGCAACAGTTTGCAGAGGGAGCGGGAAGGTTGTTGCCAGACAAGCAGAAAAAGGAGGCTATGGCTTCATGCTCCAAGACCTCCTTCCACGCAGAGCACCTTGCTCCACAAGGACTGCGTGTTCTCGGCAGTGAGACGGGGACAGATCCACGGCTGTCACCTCTGCCACTGCCCATTTCCTGCCCACCCCTTCAGAAAATCCACTGCTGCTCCTTCCCTCCTCCTCCATCACGCCGGGCACTGCACGACGGAAAGCAAACGTTCCACTTGATTTATTTCATTATTTCATAAGCAACGTTAAGCTGGCAATTTCCGCTGGTCACGGCTGATTGTTATTAGCAACAAAGCGTCAATTCACGTTAGACCCCAAATTTTACCAGCCTTGGAAGTGGTGTATCCCAGCAGTAAGGATCACGAGTGTGAGCAATGGATGTGTGCATGTGTGGATGTGTGCACATGTGGATTCACCCTCCAATTCATTGCTCTGTCACAAAATATAAAGAAAAAAACCCCTTCTTGCCCCAAGTATAAACCCACACACAGATCTTTACAGGTCCCAGCCTGTAAACACAAAGCCCAACACAGCCATGTGTGACCAGGTGGTCTGATTTCCAAGCACTATGTTATTCAGGAATTGAAGCTGTGGCCATCATAGCCCTGATGTCTATCACCTGAAGTGTAATTTGCATTTGGTCAATAACGAGCCAGTTGTGTCAAAAGAAAAACTAACTCCATGCTAGAGATGTTCTTTAAAACCCTAAAGAGGAAGAAAGAGCTCAAAAACTTAGTGCAAAATCTGCAGGAGAGAACCAGTTGGAGGACAAAGTGGTTGTGTCCAAATAACCAAGGTTAAACATGATTATGAAAAATATCAGTCAAAATAATGTTCACTGAACTGCCCTACTTTATCCACCAGTCCCAAGGGATGAGAGAGAATCATAGAATGCCAGATTAGACGGGACCTCAAGGATCATCTGGGTCAACTTTTTTAGGTAGTACTACAGATGCTGTAGAGGATCCCAGCGTGTTCACCAACTCCCTTGGTCACCCCCAGTGCACAGCAGGAGCTGGGTGAGAGCCACCACCAGTATCAGGGAAATCGAGACTGAGAGAGCCAGGCTCTGACCAGAGAATGGAAACTAAACCAGTGGCTAGGATGTCAAGGGACACCTTCAGGTGCCAGGCTATTCTCCACACAAAGTCACAGACAACACACAATGAAGACCAAGCAGCAGACACCAACGGGAAACCATTTTCTGTGGTCCCAGGGAGGCAGGCCTAGCCCTTTGACAAGAGATCTTGCTTCAGCATGGACCTCTGCCTGTCACTTTGTGGGAAAGAAATGCCACGGTCACTGGGTACAGAAGGCCACTGGGACAGATTTTTAAAAGCAAAGAATAAAACCAGGGATCATCTTTTTTTTTTTTTTTTTTTTTTTTTTTTCCCCCCTCATTTTGAAACAGGGCTATAGATCTTTTTTGCAGAACGGAACATGCTATTCATTTCCATTCCTTCTAGGAACCTCAACTATTGTGTGTTTATTAAAGGAAACCCATAAAATATGTCCTTCAGTGTCTTCAACACATGGTTTACAAGAAGCCCCTAAACTCTAAAAAATGGCATTATTTTTCTCAGTAGCCGCTTAAGGGAACAGGACCATCCAGTACATGGTACATCTGCTTCTCCCTGGATTGTGCTCCCTGTATGCTCCATCGCTCCAGATCTCCTCAGTACCTGCATTGTACAGCAAGAGACAACTTGCCCAAACAGACATCTCAGTCCAATTTGCTGAGTAACAAGGAGAATAATCCCACCCAGATGCTCTCCCTTCTCCCTTCCCAGGATGTACAGGTGTGGGTACCGCTGGCAAGCTGCTTTAAAAGTAAGGAAAGGTTCACTCAAAGGATGAGCAATCTCTACTGCACGTATGTATTTTATGGGGCCAGGTGCTAATGTGGATTAGACTACCATCATTTTACTGAGAATTCCTTCCAGTGGTGAAAACAGGCTGAGACTTTGCTCCCCTGAACCAGAGGACTAAATAGAACAACTCCTCGAGATGAAAACACCTGACTTTGGATTCTCATTTTGCTGCGAAGTATCTCAACCGTAAACCTATTTTTCAGGAAAATTAAAACATCAAATTGGGGTTTTTTCTTTTTTTTTTTTTTTTAAAGGCAAGCAAGTTTTTTACAAAATCAGCATTTAAACTATGGAGTTAAGCAAACATTTTAATGAGCTATTCAGAAAAGGTTATTGTGCAGCAATACAGAAGAATCTTCAGTGCAAACACACTCATTCACCTTCCATGTCACACAAACCCCTTCAGAAATCTGAAAAATACAACTAAAGGATTGAGATCTGCAAACCTGAAAAGTACCCGCTAGACATGTAAAGGTGTTGCTGATCTAAGAAAATGTTACCATTTTTGCCTCCTGTTGTAGAACAGTCGTATTACATTTTTGCCTAGGAGCTACAGCCACCTACCTGCAACAGATTCTCCATCAGGAAGACAGGGAGGCAGTTCTTATAAAGGGTTATATGTGACAGTTACACAGGGAATCCACAAAACTACTCAGAGGTCAATAATAAGAGACAGCACCCCCACCCCAAAGTGTGCATTTATATAGAAACTAACAAAAAAATGTATGCAAATGTCCATGCAAAACAGGATCCCAATTACATCTGTAAACTGTGATCTCTTGAATTCCTCACTGCGGAAGTTTTTCTTTTCTCATGGGCAACACCAAAGATCATTAGGATCCTCTAAAAAGCCCTGCCGCTCCCTCTCTCAGCCTCCAGCAAACACACCCATACGTGTGTGTGCACACACCAAATAAATTTGCTGTGTTAATGGAGCGAAGTTTCCATGGTGCAGTATCTATATGTGATGGGAATATGATGCAGAGCCAACAGACATGTTTAGTGTACGCTGTCCTGGTAGTTACGGAAGAATTTTAATGTTGATGAAATACCAGGGGTGCTGCATCTGCTCGGCTCTGCCGCGCAGCCAGGCATCTTTCAGCAATATGAGTAAGAGAAACAACAAAACAAAACAGCTTCCACTTCTGCCCAAGTTCTCAAAGCTGCCAGCAAAGTTTTTATTTGGCTTCCTTTCCCCAGCAACTCCCCTGCCACAGGGCCAGCAGTGGGGGGAGCCGAGTATCCCCATTTGCCTGTCCCTCGCATGTGTGCAAAGCCCCGTCTGCCCCCCAGATGGGGAGGACCCATGTTGGGCACACACAGTTGGCAAAGGCAAGGCAAGGTGGTGGAGGTGGATGTGTCTGTCTCTCCGCAGCTGTGCTCCATGTGGTCTAATTCATTTAACAGATTTACTTCTTTACATGGGGTATCTGACAGGATTTTGCTAGCAAGATCCATAGCAGCTGATGCGCTCTACATTCATTTAGCTAGTGGATCCGCTCCTCTGTCTCTGTCTCCCAGAGAATTCTTTCCAGCAAGCTTCATTTCCATGGCCAGGTTATATTGATAAGGGAAAG
>NW_009970724.1:1671378-1674940 GCF_000747805.2 Chaetura pelagica
GAAAGAGCATCGACAAAGACGTCTCTAAACCATCTCACCTGCCTCCCTCCAGGATAATTGTATTACTGACTTACACACATACACATCCGTGTTCCCACCTACAGCCACTTCCTCTAAGGACCCCGAAGAAGGGAGAGGAGATGCTGAACAATGAAAGGAGCTCACGGCACAAAAAGTAGCATGGTCGGGGGTGGATCAGAAGGAGAGAGGGGAGACAGACAAGAGATCACATTCCTAGCACGAGGAATACACTGCTCCTGCCTTCAGTGGGAATCCTCCTACCTTTGCAAACGCCGACATAAAAGACACACTTGCAGCATATTTCAAAACCAAAGAGCGATGGATTTACAAGGCAGGTTGATTTTATGATGACTTTTATTGAAAAGGTACGCCGAGTTTAGGCAGATGCCTTTTAGCGCCGGTAAGTTAGCACAGTGCCTAATTCAAGGAGACAGCCTGAGGAAGCAGCGCCGACAGGGGAGAGAGAGCCACAATGTCTCTATTACTCTCCTCGGTATCGTAAAGGGGAGAAGAAAAATCACGTCTGAAAGGGAGAGGACAGAGTGGTGCAGCAGGTTTTTGTTGAAAAGAAATATAATAATAACAGTAACAACAACAATAATAAAAAGTGTTTCCTAGGAAGAAATTTCAACAGAACAAAGGAGCCCGTGTGAAAGCCAAACCACTGGCTCCTTGGTCTACACATCTGGGTTTACAGGAAAACTCTAATCCCAAATTAGCACTCTGCTTCAGGGTACCCCCACTCTGCCACCCCCAGAAACCCTCCCCACCATGGGTCACCTCCCAGCTCCGCAAAGCTGGAAGCCTGCCCTTCCCAAAGGACAGCTCTGTGTGGGCAACACCACAAGGGACAAGGTGATGGGCAGCAGGGAGTTACAGTTACGAGCACATGGACTGGATTCCTTTAGTCCAGCCACCTACTTACGGAATCTTTCAACACGCACCAAAGTGGAAAACATCCAGAGAAAGCACATGGTGCAGAAGCTTATTGAACTGTGAGAATAGATTCGGGTTTATGTCTCAAAGAGGGAGTTCAGTGGCCAGAAATATTGTTAAGTTAAGCAGAGGAAAAGGCACTTTTGCCCCAACCTGAGGCATGAATCCTGAAGGTGATGCATTTGCTCTAAGGATGGTGTGCATGAAGAAAAGGTCAGAAAGAAATACTTGAAGAAGCAGGGGGTACATGTTTGCTGCAAGCTGTGGGAAACTTTATGGCTACACACTCCAGCTGCATCCCCATTTACACACATATATGTACCAGCATCTACAACCTTGCACTGGGGCACAGATGGCTTTCTGAATGGTCAACATCGTCTCTCCAGCTGTGTGCTGGAAGACAAGATTCCTTCAAGAGCACCTCACCTTAAAATCTGTCAATGTCCATTTAGAAGAGATCAGGCAGTGCTGTGTGGTTGTGCTTGACAGGCAGGAAAGGCTGGTTTTCCTCTACCTTCAGCAAGAACCACAACACTGAAAAACTCAACAGGTGATTGTCCCGCAATGAGGCGCAACTAAAGAAGAACCAACAAGTCAATGGAGGTACTTACATCTGTCGCTTCGGTCTTCAGGACTGGATGAGGTCTCCCGGTCAGAAATGAGGCCAGAAACTGCAAAGATCTTCTTCCCTGTATCATCAACTTTGAGGGAGCCGGGGGAGCTGGAGGGGAGCTGTGTGCCAAACTCGTACTCCTTCCCATCAGCATCCGAGAAGCGCAGATGGGGTGAGTCAGTGTCATGGCAGTTTTTCAGGCGCTTGGCCGGCGTAAAGGCCGACTGGTAGCTCTCCCGGTCTTCAGTAGATGCAAAGGGGCGGAAAGCCCCAACGCCGCTGTGGTTCAACATACTGATCGGGGTGCAGTCCAGGTTAGGGGGTGCAAACTGGGGGTGGAGGTGAAGCAAGGATGGAGGAAAGTCACGGTTTGCAAACGCTCCCGGCACCCCCCCTTGCCGGTGGTACATGGAGGCAAAAGTATATGAGCCGTTGGTGAAGGGAATATGCACGTCCTTATCTGCTGACACGGGGACCCCAAAAGGCCTCGGCTGCTGGCAGGGAATGGAAGCATCACGACTGGCTTCGGCAGTGGAGGCAAGAACCATCAGTGCTGGGGAGGCCAGTGGGTTGGGGAGGTAGGGTGAGTTCTCCATCTTGAACGCTGCCCGGTGTAAGTCCATCGGAGTCTCTTTCCTCAGCAGGATCACAAGCAGAACGATCTTCCCTGGAAGGAAAGCAAAGTGATGCCTGGGAACGGAGCGAGGAAAATTACTGGAGCATCATCACCCTCCAAGGACTGCAAGGAAACAGAAAAGAAAAGACAAGTGGTTAGGTTTCTGCACTTGTCTCCCTGGGATGCTCCAGCAGCAGGGTGGCCACATGTGTTACAACCCACCGGCCAGAGACGCGCCACTGTTCTCATTCAAGAAAATCAATAGACAACTTCACACACTAGTGGAATCAGCTCTGGCCCTCCAGGTTAAAGGGTCTCATCCAGTGCAGACGAATGAAAGGCAAACCAAACATAATAACGTGCTTGCTGATTTAATAACCCACTAATAGACAAGGTTCGGTCTAAAATTAAGATAGTAACTCCAAATTATAATTGCAATTTTATCTGACAAAAGAGGCATGTACAGACAATTGCAGTAAACTTAAGAAAGCCCACACATACATACACCACTATTTGCTTGGGCGGGTGTGTGTGTGTAACTAACATAAACATATCTGTTCTACATAGTTACCCAAATAAGCCAGCATACATGGTTACACTGTACACGATGCTGAAGACATATATAACAGACGTATTTTCCTTCACTCTCCCAGTACATATGGGTAGGTAATACCTGAATGTATATAAATATATATACATACGTACACACACCGTTAGAATGTAGGAATGTGACTGTGTATGGGTGCATGTGTGTGATACACGAATACCCACGCGTGTACACACGGTCCCTGTTACCCAAAGGAGATGACACTTCCCCAGCAAAACGCCTGGCGTCTCTGACAATATTTGAAATCATAATGGGTGCTTCTGCCATCTGATCTCAGCAAGCGTCTGCCTTTCAGGTTGGGGACAAGAGAGAATGGCTCAGTAATTTTAGTTCCTAATGCACTGACTCTTAAGTAGATTTGTAAACTGCCCTGGATGTGCCATTAACATTTAGAGGAAAATGTTAACAAAATTTCTGCCTTGTATCTTGCTGAGCCTCCCAGGTTGGCCGCAGCCACCCAGCCACCCACAGCCCCCTCCCAGGAAGAGAGAAGGGAAAATGCTCCTTTCTGTGTCTCCCTCAGTTCTCTCTGGCTTTTTGTGTTGTTATTTTCTCCCCCAATCAATCTCGTGTCTTTTCTTTTAAGCTTCCGCCGCCTGCCATTCAGGCCCCACAGCCCAGCTTAAAATACAAGGACTATAACTTTGAAACAATATACTAGCCGCTGGAGCTCAAAGGGCCAGAAAAATCATATAATAATAAAAAGCTGTTACAAATTGTGCCTCTTAAATCCAGAGGGTCAAACATCTCAAATAAAACTTAGTGAAAG
>NW_009970724.1:1675181-1677843 GCF_000747805.2 Chaetura pelagica
AAGAGTGTCTCCCTAATGGAGTGCCTTTTGTACTCCATGAATGAGGGAGCCTAGGTTAACAAAGTGTATGAAATCCAGTCTGTGGCTTTAATTCAGTTCAGGGATAACATTTCCTCTCTCCCATCCTGTACCCAGCCGCTCCACTGACTGTTATTAATTGTGAAGATGAGTGGACATCATCTCTCTGCTTCTTCATTTGGCACCCATCCTCACAGACATCATTGCTAAATTACCAGATTATGTATCTCGCATTAACGGATTTGCTCTCTTCCAAATTTCAAATAACTTTCCTGTCGAGTTCTCACCAAGGAGAGTGAGGGGGAGAGGGAGACTGAGGGATGCCAAGGGCATCCTGGTCAGAGCTGCAGTCCTGGGTACACTGGCTTCACTGCTTCATGCGAGGCTAATCAAAAACTGGAGGTCAGGAAACTGCAGCCACTGGCAAATTTGGAGTTGCTGGGGGTTTATGCAACCACGTAAACATATATATATATATGCACCTAGAGAGATGCATGCAAACGAGCCTCCCTTCTCGGAAATAAACAACCATTAACATGGAAGTGAAACTGAGCAATCATGGGAAAACATGGATTTCCAGGAGGAAAAGAAAGCATCCACCTCTGCCTCCTTTTCTATTTTTACTTGCGCCATCACCCCATTACGTTAAATGTATTTCATAAATTAGTAATTGGCCGCAACACTTGACACTCCTGTAAGATACTGTGAATCACTATGGCCGTTTATTCGTTTGCAAACTTCATTACACTGGGAATAAATCAACACATTACAATATCTCAGCCAGCCAAATACATATATTTTTTTTCTTCAGCTCCCACTTCCTTTTTCGTTCTCTCCTGCTGCCTCCTCGCCCAGGACCTCCCCACCCCCAGCAACACGGGCAGATTAGACTGCGGCAGACCAGTCATTATGAAAATCTATCGTTAATACACTCCCAATGTCAAAATGTCATAGGTTTAAATACAGAACCCAAAAATAAGAAAACTAACAGACCTTCTTAATTAAAAAAATATGGATTGCAGGGTAATCAGCTGGAGGGAACATTTGGGTGCCGGGAAGGCAGTGGGCATGGGCGGACTGAGGAACTGCTACTTTTCTGCCTCTATGCTGATTTTTTTTAATTTAGCACCTCGCGCAAATCCAGATTAAAATAACTCCAGCTATTGATCCGAGCAGTGGAATTGACATTAATTTTAGTTCACTTCTCACTTTGCAAAGGGATCAATAGGAAGTAATAACAGCTGACATCCCCGCTGAAAGGAGGAGAAAAGACGGGCTAGGGACAGAAATCGAAAAGCAACCAAATAAATCAGCAGCTACTTTTCCACGGCATCAGACAAACTCCAAACAGATTGCAAAAAGTCTTTGTTGAATTAACTAAACAAGGAGTAGAGGGAGGGGGGGTGGAGATCAATCTATGAAGCTACATAAACTGTCTCCCAAGTATGAAGGTTAGATGAATAGACTGAAAACAAAGTCTAATTTTTTATTTATTTCTTTTTTTTTCATGGCTATCTATATGCACAGTTATTGGGTTTTAGAGCTACCCTGTTTCAGGTGTACACAAATTACCTGTGTAATTGTGTATGTTACTAAGAACAAGGCTACACATGCCTCAACCAAGACAAATTGAATCAACAGCCTTTAGCCCTGAACCATAAAAAAAAAAAAAATCTCTCACCAAGGAACAAGTTGCAATCAGTTATCTCTGGCTCGGTTTTGGTTCCTCTGCTTAGGAAGGTTGTAGCACTGTGCTGAATTAGTTAAGAGGGAAGTCTGATAAAAGTAAGAGAAGCCATGACAGAGCTGGATTTAGCAGGCATCACAAACACCCAGCAAGTGGAGAAAACTGCATTGACCACTGGTTAGAAGCACAAAACCCACTTGCTAATCAGCCTGCAAAGAAACACACACATATGCAAGCACATGCACACCCCATATGCAGCCACCAGATCTGCAAATCTTCCACTAAAATGTTGCTCAAAGTTCCTATTACTAAATCACCTCTCTGCTATCGATTAAAATAAATAAAATACACCACTCTCGTTTCTACAACAGGTTGCATATTTGTGGTCTCTCAACCATTTCCAAATGCCAAAGATAAAAATAATGGGGCAAATTAACATTTTTCTCCCTCCAGAAACTAAGTTTTCTGAGGGAAAAAAAAAAAAAAAAATTAATTAACAAGCTCTGGGAAAAAAAAAAAATTAAAACAATAGGAAACTCAGGAAAATTGATGATGCATGTAAATTAAGAAAGACCCAGGAAAAAAAAAATCACAATATCCATTTACATTAAAAAGTTTTTTCCCCATAAATGTCAAGCAGGAATTTAGAAATATGCTCCGTGCAGAAAAGCCAAAGATTATAAAACAAAATAATGCCAGCTGTTTGGGGATTTAAGTGCTCAAATGGATTATATATTTGAACCAAACTGGATTTCCTTATAATAAATAAAACAAATGCAAGCTCGAAAGCCAACAAAGGAGAGCTCTCATCACTGGATTAAGATACAAAGGAAAAACAGTTAATTTTATTATTTTTTTTTTCCCCAACGCGTGAAATGTGCCAACTGCAGCCGCACACCCGGGAAGCTGCTGTGAAAACCGGTTTAAAAAAAAAAAAATAGAAAAAAAAAGAAATAA
>NW_009970724.1:1678560-1679832 GCF_000747805.2 Chaetura pelagica
ACCGGGAAGCGGCGACCGGGGCGCAGCCGGGGCTGCTCCTCTTCTGCCTTCCCGGGGATTATTCTCTCCAGGGAAGGGCACGAGAGGGGGCTCCGCCAGCCCGGTCCCCGCAGCCCGTTATGTGCGGCTCCCCCCCACACACACACACACTTTTTCCTCCTCCTTAAACCCCAAGTCACAAAGATCATCAAACGCCACGATGACCAGAGTTGTTTGGATTTATTGCAACAATCACTTACCATACACATTTCCTGTGTGGAAGGATAAGCATTCAATACAACTCTTTAAGTAGACAGTTCCTAATGATTTCATTGTGGTCAACCAGATGGTTTTTATGTATTTAGATCTGAAGGTGAAGAATTATTTTCCATGCTTCCAACCTATTTACAGACTTCCCTGGTCTAGAGCTGGGCTTGTTGGTTAAAAGAAAGAAAATCCTGCGATTTCCCGATCGCTTTGCTGGATGATCCAGAAAGTTTTCTAAAGGACCTAAAGCGAAAACGGGGGATAATTCCTTTCACCTCTTCTGGCTTTCCAAGCTACGCAATTCACATGTGGAGTAATTTTAGCTCATTCGTTGAATAACGGTGACAATTTAAACGGCCTCGCTACCTTTGTTTTATCTGCAATAATAAAACCAGAACAACACCGCATGTGAGATCCAAGCGTTTGGTTCCTACCTGAGAGCAGCCAGGGGCAAGGGCGGCAATCTTTTAAGGATGAAGGACCCGAAGAGGGGCGAGGATGTTGGACAAACTTCAGCCTGGTCCAAAATTAAGCTAAGTGGCGTCTAAACAACGTGCGTTTTTTTAAAAAAAATCATTAATACTAGTTCGGTCTTCGAGCGGGGATCGCGCATTTTTGGTACGACTTAAAACTAAAGTTCACATGGGGACTGCACGGTTGCAAAAATGAAAGCTTCGGAGTAAATAAAATTACTGGCTGTTCAGTGTTTCTTGAGCGCACAGAAACCCTGCCGGGTTTTTTTTGCAGATACTTTTATTGCAAAATAAAAACCTCAGCTTGTGTATTAAAAAGAAGGGGAAAAACAAAAAAACCAAAAAAAAGAAAACAGAAAAAAAAAGGCATGCCCAGGGTGTCTGGGTGCGTGGATCTGCTTATTTCCTTTGAAAAAAGTTTTTTTGTTTCGCAGCCGCTGGGAAATGAAATTGTCGCTGCCCAGAGCGACGGCGGAGAGAGCGCGGTCCGGGGCTCGGCGGGGGGAAGCGAGGAGAGAACTCCTCTGCTGCCCCACCTTAAAAATTGGGGGGG
>NW_009970724.1:1680342-1691939 GCF_000747805.2 Chaetura pelagica
CGCATGTAGCAGAGCGGGAGGCGCCGGGGGTGCGAGGGAAGGAGCAGTGCTGCCTCTCAGTGCCGGCTCTCATCAGTGAATGAGCCTCCACTCTCCCAGGGACTCCTGCCTGCACACACACATGCACACACACACGCGCGCACACACACACACACACACTCGGAGCCAGGCTGAGCACTGCATACATTAGGGCACTCGGGCAGTATGGGAAATGCAGTCCAGGACCGGGAGCCCACCCGCCGGCCGGCCACCAGGCACAGCCCTCGGAGTTGCCCGAACGGGGAGCTGGGAGGCTGCTCCCCTCCCAGGGGCACCGCTTGTCCCTCAGCCCCTCTGCACCAGTCTCGCCCACCCACTGTTAGTGCCTCGCACCGGTCGTATTTTCAACCCAAGCCTCCTCCCACATTGAAGCGGGACACTGCAAGGTCCCCCGGGGGGCAGGTCCCCCCAGGGCACACTCGTACCCCCCCAGCCCAGGGGGCAGCTGGCACCCCTTGGGATGCTCATGGGCACACAGCGTCCTCTCACACACCCTGCTGTGTCTCCTGGCACTCGGGGGCCCAGGGGTGGGCAGATCTAACAACATGCCCAAATTTGCCTTGGATGGCTGCAGCAGAGCCAGAGCCCAACTCAGGGACTTCGCGCTCCCGTGTTCCTCCAGCGCGCGCGGCACGCACGGTGCTCCTCAGTGTTTCCTGGATGCACGTCCCAGCTCCGCACAAACCGTCCCGCATACGCGCTCCACCTCGGCTGTGGGGAACTCCCCTACCAGCCCTGGGCTTGTCCAGAGCAAAAACTGCCCATCACAGAAAACAGAAGACCCGGTTTTAGATGGTGGCTCACATGCAACCCTCATCTCAACGTCTCTTGTGAAGCACACCAGGGATTAATCCAGGAGACTTACTTATTCCACCCAGGAGGGACTGTTTTGGTTTTTCTTCTTCAACTGCTAAATAATTCCAGGTTGTTCTTAAAAACAGAATACGGGCAGCATTGTTGGTTCTTATTCAACTCTGCACTGGCATTCTGAAAGCATGACTATGCTACACGACACACTGAGAAAAGAAGTCCTGTCCATCAGCATTACCAACCTCTTGGGATACATCCTGTGTGTGTGAGAGAGAGTAAGAGGGATTATGTGCTCGTGTCATCCAACAACTTTTGTGTAAGCAGTGGCTCGTCACTAAAGTATATGTGTTGGTTTTGCCTGTTACTCCATGGGTAAAAAAAGTGTCTGCAGGCCTAGTAAGAAACGTGGCCCTACCTGGGGTCGTTGTGCAGACCACATGGGTTTGCCTCTCCACCGGGCTGAAGCTCACTCATCCTTTCTACAACACTTCAGAGACAGGTCTTAGGCAGTCAGGGTGCCTGCATACCTCATAAATGGTAAAATCTTTGGAAATGGTAGTAAATGTAGCAAGGAAAAAAAAAAAAAAGGGCATTTCTGTTTTCACCCATTTCGAAACAAAAAACCGTGGCGTTTCAAGCTTCTCCACTCAGGAAAGCACCTGAGGGAAGGAGCTTCATGCACTTTCTGTACTTAACCATCAGTAGCTCTGTTCCCTGCTCTGACCTGCAGCTCAGCCATACAGAGGCTGATGATAGTCAACAAAAAGAGCTTGCCTCACCTTCAGGGCATCAGCTCCACTGCTGCTTTCCTGCACACCATGTGCAGGAGGCAAGGAGGCTGGCAGAGCAGGCAGCAGGCAGCAAGTGCTGCCTTCTTCTGTGGATCAGCCATGGCACGATGGTACATGTGGGCTCAGATTCCTCAGCTCCTTTTCTGCTTCGTGTCAAAACTGGTATTTAGATATTCCAGGTAAAAATCCATCACAATTGTGAGCAAACATCACTATGCATATATTCTGCTCCTCATTAATAACATCTTGCAGTTACCCCTTGATTACAACCTGGTTGTTCAAACCAAATCTCTACTTTTTAACTGAAGTTATGATTTTGGGGCTTTGTAATTTCTAACACTTCTTTGGAAACCTACCTGCCCCACAGGCTGAGTATTACAGACGTGTCCCAGCATGAGTCCAGCTGATTTCTTTGGGGACCATACAGCCATCCTGCAGCATGCTCCACAACAACATGACCAACCAGCTGAGGCCTTAGGTAAATATTCCATAGGGTAGTAAAGAAGAGCCACATTTTAAACATCAGAGTTCTGTCGTGCTTCAGGAAGACACATTAAAACCCAATCATTATCTGCCAGGGATCTTGTAGAAAACATTCAGTCTGTGAGCAGCCACAGCCCAGCTTCTGCTACAGCTTCACAGTTGCAGTTACACAATTTTGGTTTAAAATGTGCTTTTATTATAAAGCCCTATTTGCAGTGCTTACAACAAGGTGAAAAATGATCCCTCAGATTTCAACTTCTTTCTTCTGTTCTCAGCCGAAAAGCAAGTTATTTAATTTTTTTTATTATTATTTTTTTTTACTTTTCAGTTCCTTAGTATGGAAAAAGGGATCTGAATCCTGTGCTGATGTGTTCAATTTATGCTAGCTGAGAATCTAGCTCTACGTTTCAAGACTTGAAAAAAAATATGTATGCAGCTTTATTTAACTTTCTGTTACTGCACCGTTACACAAGAAGTTAATAGAGTTTGGAATCAGGGAACAAGGCTGGCATTCAGCTAGCTTCTGTGAGCAATGTCTTCAGAGGAAAATGAGAAGATGCACTCAAGTTATTTATATTTGTAATTACCATTAATCTGTATTACTAATGAGGGTTTTGATCCTGAAAATGGATCCATAAACATGGACTCCTGCACCACCATGGAGCTGTGACATGCGCAGAGGCCCACAGGAAAAATTTTCACTGAAATATAGTTGATGCTAATAATTTGAACCCTAAAATAACTTTGAATATCTGATTTAACTTTGTATGTATTGCTCATCTGTAAGAGTAATAGGGGACACCTCAATTATTTTAATTTTTTTTTTGTAATTAGTATTAAAACAAAATTTGAGATTGTTTTCAGCTATTATTGTGCTCTGCCTTTTCATTACAAATGTTGTTTTAACTACCAAAGCCTGAATTAAATTAATATATACAATCCTGAACCTACGGAGTTGATTAGATGCATTTAACTTTACGCATACAGATTTCAATAGGATTACAAATAATACATAAAGTCAAGGGTACATGTAAATTCCACCAAGAATGGTACCTCTGACTCTGTATCCAGAGTCAGAATCCTGCTTCATTCTTACAGTACCAACATACAGTTTTCAAAACGAGTGACCTCTCATTTGTTATGTCATCCAGCTGTGATTTTATAAAATTATATTGAGAAATATGATAAATTATAGCAGCAACTACTGAAGGCATGGGACAAAAAACTGCATGGCCCACGTTCTGGCAGCACATTGGGATGCTGTGGCAGGGTGTTGTATTTGGTGGGAACTGCCCTGCTGGGATGCTGTGGATCCCTCAAAAAGTAACACCCCAAAGAAGTGCCAAAGTTCTGCAGTCCTGAAATTCCTGGCACCGTCACCTCCGCTAGAGTCTGGCCATCTCTTGCATCCTTTCATCTGCAGTATGGGTGAAGGAGGGGAAAAAAGTTAATTAGTTAATGAATTAAAACCAAACCTTTTATTGCAATTAGGCTTCCACGCGGCTGCCGCTCCCAGCTCCGGTGGTGGCCGCTGGCGTGTGTGATCTCCATGCCCTCTGCTGGCTACAGCCAGCCTGTCTCAGCAGCGTGCCACCACCCTGCCCTCGCGCCCGGGAGAAGGACCACTTGTCCCCTCCTCGGGGAAGATGCTGGGAAGTGGTGCCAGTGGCTGTAGTACCCACTGTCCAAATGTTTTTGTCCCCTGGCTTTGTCAGAGCCGTGGCCCTGGTGTTAGGCATTGATGAGCTGGTGGCCACGTGCCAGGAGGACAGGAGCTTGAAGCCTCTGCACTTAGCCATGTCTCACTCTCTGATGCTGTTAGGAAGGACATCTGAGATGAAGATTGACCTATGAGTTTGGGAGAATTATTCTGGTCTTAGCAGCTGATCTGGGCTTTACTCTGGTGATTGGGGTAAGGATTGTCCTATAGCTCAACAGAGCTAATACAGGATCTCTTCTTCTGAGCCATCTGTGACTGTCCTCTGCGAGTCCCCTTTCTCTTTTAGAGCAAGGATCTGGCAGAGGCAATACTGAAATAATGCTATCTGCCAGAAGTGTGAAATTTAGAGCTGGCATGTTGTCACTGACTAGTCCTCCCAGGATGAGAAAACAGCCCTTTTGATGACTTGTTGACTCAAAGGACTAACACTGAGAAAGCTTCCTTCAGCCTAGAAAAATCATCTATTGCCAGCAGATACACATGTCCCTTTTTCATCATCACCTAGACTTCTTCCAAAATCTGCAGAGTAACACAGGAAAGCAAGGAGAATCTCCTGGTTCTGCTTCTCAGGGCATGCTACAAGATACCACTAAACTTTTAAATCTTGCTCATCACTGAATCTCTACAGCAGAGCAGAGACCAGGCCCAGGACTTTGTGAACAATTTTGCTAGATGTTCTTTATAAACCACTGTCCTTTGGTACTACTTCCCATATGAGCTTCCCCTTGGAAAATTCCTTCTCTAAAGAAGGTGCTGCAGACTGGGTGCCTGGCACTTGACAAGTGGCTGTATCAACCATTTCAGAAACACTGCTCACAAGTGAACATCACCCAAACTATCCTTTCCAAAGCTGCAGCCCAACCCAAATGCTTAGGGTGAAATGTCCAAAGGCACTTCTGGGACACTCTGCTCCTCAGGAAAGTTGTCTCCAAAACTTCACTTGTGTGAGTTGAGCACATGCACTCTGCAACATCCTTTCCTATTGATTATTTCTAACATTTGCTGTTGCAGCACTGGACACTTGTTTTCTGTACAAGCATCCACTCCTGTTTCAGGGCTCCCTGAGCAATATCCTGTTGCTGTGAGTTCCACAGGCTAATGGTGTGGAAAAATATTTCCCTGTGACAAGAACTACACCTGTCCAACCTCCCTTCTGTGCACCATCCATCACACTGACAGCACAGGTAACATGCCTGGGATCATGTCAAAGCGTGAAATAGCTATAAAGGCAAAGCATGTGTGTTTGTCATTTTTGTCATTAATGGGATCAAGTAAAACTAAGGCAAAGCTATTGAACTGTGCCTCGAAACCTGGGGAAGGTGTGAGAGCAGCTCAGAGCAGTGGCTCCTGCTTTGGACACTGGAAAGCACATGGGGTGAGCAAGGCTTTGCTCTTCTTTTTTATTTCTTGGGGTTTGCTGTGACAGCACCTCAGGGAACATGTTGGATTTTCTTTCAGGACTCAAAGAGGCTGCACAGCCTGGTGTATGGGCAAAGCCTGGAGGGACACAGGGCTTCACCTACCTGAGATATGGGGCTCGCCAGTTCAGCGGGGAACCCACATACAGTGAGGAACTGGAAAGAAACCCCACCTTTCCTTTAGCCAGGCAAGCTAGTGAGCTTTTACGGCAGCTCTCTGGTGTGATTAGTTAGAGCCTAACATGAGATAAAATCAATTGGAAACTTGTGTGAGTTAGGGCTGCTCTCATCATTCAGTTTGTAGCAGCCAAGTGCAGCATGATTGTTATTAATATCTGCTACAGATATATAAGCTGAAATGGTGCTTTACAGTAAAAAGAAAGACAAGTTGCTCTTTCCTAGAGAACATACAGGTTGTGGATCTCATTCAGAGCAGAGCTGAGCACCCCACACATCTGTAGTAATAGAAACTGGCTGTTCTTAGGAGGAAATATACTGGTGCCCTATATGCACATGAATTTTCTCAAGATACTACATAACACAGAGGGATGCTTTTAAGAATTTAAAGCACTGAGTGTTATGATGTCTGTGGTCCTGCCCAGGAACCACCTTAGGTATTAGGCAGCTCACCATGGGTGACTAAAGACAAGCCTATGCTTTGTGCCTACCTTCTTCAAAGGCAAATGCTTTACGCCAATGTAGTTAGTCCTGTGTGAGGTTGCACCTCAGCACCACCTGTAGTGCTCACTGTTGTGACTGCTGGGATAATTCCCATGCTGCCATACGAATGGGATTGCTCCATAAACCCACACACCCTAGCAGCTCTGATGGCCAGGCCTATGTAATAGCCCAATGCATTGGTGCTAATGATCCAGTGTTTATGGTGGCCCACGGCACTGTTGTCATGCCAACCAGATGGAATTCCTCCCTAGAAAAAAAAAAAAAAAACCACAAAATAAATAAATACTGTTTTCCCCTAGACTGATCTGTATGTTCAATTGGAATTGGAGGTTAAATCTGAAGGGGAGAAACTCCAGGCTGAAATAACAAACCAGCCTCTGTTCGGATGAGAGCAGAGTGAAACATCTTTCGCCCTCTCCATCCCCTCTGCCTTCTGCAGAAGTGGCTGTGCAAAGCCTCCTCACCAGTAAAGCAAACTCCTCCTGTGGTAGGGCAGGGAAGGGAGAATTTCTGCCTCATCAGTCCCTCCCAGGGGATTCAGGTCAGGCCAGGGACTTCTATACACAGAGGGATGCTTTTAAGAATTTAAAGCACTGAGTGTTATGATGTCTGTGGTCCTGCCCAGGAACCACCTTAGGTATTAGGCAGCTCACCATGGGTGACTAAAGACAAGCCTATGCTTTGTGCCTACCTTCTTCAAAGGCAAATGCTTTACGCCAATGTAGTTAGTCCTGTGTGAGGTTGCACCTCAGCACCACCTGTAGTGCTCACTGTTGTGACTGCTGGGATAATTCCCATGCTGCCATACGAATGGGATTGCTCCATAAACCCACACACCCTAGCAGCTCTGATGGCCAGGCCTATGTAATAGCCCAATGCATTGGTGCTAATGATCCAGTGTTTATGGTGGCCCACGGCACTGTTGTCATGCCAACCAGATGGAATTCCTCCCTAGAAAAAAAAAAAACAAACACAAAATAAATAAATACTGTTTTCCCCTAGACTGATCTGTATGTTCAATTGGAGTTGGAGGTTAAATCTGAAGGGGAGAAACTCCAGGCTGAAATAACAAACCAGCCTCTGTTCGGATGAGAGCAGAGTGAAACATCTTTCGCCCTCTCCATCCCCTCTGCCTTCTGCAGAAGTGGCTGTGCAAAGCCTCCTCACCAGTAAAGCAAACTCCTCCTGTGGTAGGGCAGGGAAGGGAGAATTTCTGCCTCATCAGTCCCTCCCAGGGGATTCAGGTCAGGCCAGGGACTTCTATGCTGAGCCCCCCAATCCTGGTCCCACAGCAGCGTGGCTCCAGGACAGTCATAGCACAGGGAAAGCCTGTCCCTGTTGCTGCCAGGCTGCTCATAGGCAACCAGCAGCCTGCATGGCCTGCCCCTGCTCTGTTCCAGCACATCTCATGCTCTGGAAGAGATGTTGGACTCTGAGGTACCCATCAGGGTACTCGCAGGAGGGAGGGGGCTGCCACAGACCCAACCGAGCCTCCATCCTCCCTTCCCTTTCTGACAGGGTGATGGGCTCCAGAGCTCCAGCTCTTCCTTAGTTCAGTTACCAAACCTGGCTTCAGAGACCATTTCCACAAACTCTTCATACAACTTCGAGTAATTTTTGTTTTCACACTGAGATAGACTCCTGCTGCTCACTTCCAGGACTTTGTGCCTGGTTCTCACCATTTCCCACCTGGGAAATTTCCCATCTTCCTCCGAGAAACTTGTCTTCTTTCTACCAGACTTTTTCATGAGTCACTTCCCACCTGCATTTCCAATCTGGTTTTCTTGCTTCTCTCTTGTCCTTTAATCCAGCTCACATTACTCTAGCAGTAAATTATTTAAAGCAGGCAAACACGTGCAGCAAGGTAGGTTCCTGTCAGCCACGAGCCTGTTCAGAAACTGGTACAATCAGAATTTATTTATCTTGGCCCAGCTCTACCATTAGCTACCTTTTTCTGCCATACAGTCCAAATGCCCTATATCACATCATCCACTTTCAGTGTTCCACATCTCACAACCCTTCAGATGCCTGTCTCAATTGTTGGAGGAGCATCTCATTGCATCTGCAGTTTTCCTGTGCACCTCAACTCCCCCAAGGGATCAATAAAGCAGAGTTTATTGGAATTCACAAAATGATTCAGAGCTTCTGCAAACAGCAAGCAGAGCTTGAATTTTACCAGCAAATAAAAGAAATACACCTTGGAAGGGGCATAAACTCTTATACTATAGGGTAGGCCAGTAGATGGCTTAAAGAGGAATCCAGCCCAGAGAATGGCTTGTCCTGCTGGTGTGGTTTCACCTTGCAAGGTTTCTTGCATGCCTGCTTGCCCTACCAGCAGGGACAAGACATGGATATGGTGAGCTCTAGGTCTGGTCCATCTCTGAACACCTGTGTTTTAGACTTCAGTCAAAATTTAAGGGAATGAGGGATACTCAGGACAGAAAAAATTAATGACAACACCCCAAATTAGGCAGTTCAGAGATGAAAGACACACCTGGACAGACCTGGACACACCATCTCACCCGCTTGCCTTTGTTGGAACTGAGACACTGAGTTAGCTGAGGCAGACACACCAATTCCCACGTGCCTACACACAGCTAGTGAGGCTGCATGGGAATCTATATTAGTTTTTCCTTGGTGCTTGTGAGGTCTGCAAAAGGCCACTTCTTCCACTCATGTGTTCTTAAGCTCATTTTCAGAAGACTCTTTTCTATCCAGCCTCCCATGGGTCCATCAAGCCACCTATGCACAGCACTGCTCTCCCTCCCTTAGGGCTGTGCCAGTAAGAAACAGTCATAGGGTCTGAGCATGAGATGTTAAACAGACCTGACAATTTGTGTGCTCTTGTAGGAAACTTTGAGTTTCAGTAGCATCTGGGTCTTTCTACCCTTGATGTTCTCGAAGCTGAGTCAGGTTTGAATTGTCTCGGAGATGTTCAGGGTCTTTCTCTGTCTCTTCAGAGTGCATGAGTAGTTGACCTTGTTAAGTAATGTCATCTCATTAGACAGAAACACATGTCCATTGGGATAAGGATGAGCTGTCTTCCATAAGGAGCAATAGGTTTGAAATCAGATCCCAGTTGGTCTTTCTCTTACATGTTCAATTGGTGTGACCCCCCTGCCTCCACTGAAATCCTGCAGGGATATATTTCAGTGGGCTAATTATAAATTCCCTCTCTCTTGCATTATCTGGATCCAGCATGCCTGGTGGCACCAACCTCCCCTCCTTCATCCGTGTTGTGCACCTCTCTTGCTGCAGGCAAAAGTAATTTCTCCAGCTTGGAAATGTGATTTGATTTGACCTTGTTCACACAGGTTCTGCATCTTTTACATTCCCACCCCCAATGATAAAACAGGATCTGGGGGAATTTCTATGATTCACAGTGATGCTCAGCCTCCAGTTCTTCTTGTTCCTTCCTCTCCCCCCAGTTCCCTGCTCTGCCCACCCACCACAGCTGTTTTTCTTACAGGGTGCTTTTGACTGTAGGTGTAGGATGCAAGAGGGATGGGAACATGTGAAACCACATGCTTGTGTGGCATTTTGTTTAGACTTACGTGGAGAAGAAGCAGCAAAACCATTTACCACAGAGAGCAAGAGTAAAGAGGGCATATGAACCAAAACAATGGGAGCCCAACATATCACTCATTCTTTTTCCAATGCTGTTGAGATGGTAAGAACAAATAGTCCAACCCAAATACCTCATCCTTCAGGTCCCCAGAGGTCCCATTTACAGGAGTATCTGTGAAGATCCCCACACTCTCTTTGCATAAGTTGAGAAGAACTTTTTTGTGAGACTCCCTCCCCCTGTTTTGTATTTGATCCACAACAGTAAGAATTAACACCAAGCTCCTGAGACTGTCTCTTTAGCTCTGCCAGAGTTGTATTTATAATACAGTTGCTACTCTGCAGCATCCCAAAGCATGTAAGATGCTTGGAGAGGCATGCTCTGGCTGTGCATCTAGTGTCTCCACCAGTGAACTGGGTCATGGGAACAGCCAACCATTTTACACCAGCTCACAAGAGCCATAAGCCATGATGAGAAACACTGGCTGTCCCCAGCAAGAAGCAGCAGAGCTCCATGGCATCATGCTTGCAATATTTTCTCTGTAATGGGGATGACATCAACTCTCAGCAAAGCAGAAAATCGGGCTGCACGTGTCATTCCGACTTGTTAATGCTCTTCTGCTCATCTGCTGGCTTTCTCTTTTGTGCTGAACTGTTACTAGAGCCTTGGAAAAATCTGCTGGGTCTGGTGTCAAACAGTGTGGATCCTTTCCCTCCAAATGCAGAAGATTTTAATCTCATCTTAGGTGTGTGGGACAGTTATTCTTTACAGCAAGTTTCTGAAGGGGCTGATGAATGTTTGCAAACCCTTAAGAAGAGATCAGAGCTATATTCTGTAGCTTTATCTATAGAAGTTCATACTTGCTCTTTCTGTCTCTACTTCACATCAGAAATTCACATCAAAATGGAACAGGGTTCAAACAGGTCATATCCAACCCCAGCTTGTATTGGAGTAGCTTGACCAGCCAGGATGGACCTCAAATGGTCTCTGAAGGACTGGTAACTGCAAGTGCTGAGCAAGAATGTGGGAAGGGGCAGGATGAAGGAGAAGGATAATGTCCTCTTATCAGTACTCTGAGATGTTGGGAAAGAACTTCCAGAGCTGAAGATCACAGTGGATAAAGGACAAAGCACTTGCATTAATGTTTTGCCTCCAATTTGTACAGACTAAGAAGAAGGGCAGTGCTTTCAGCCAGGAGAAGTTGGGTGAGGTCTTCCAGACAGTAGAGTTTAAGGCTAGAATGTTCAATTTTGAGCATCAGATGGATTGTCTGTGTGTTGGCAGGCTAAACAGCAAATTAGTCCAGAGACCCAGAGGATGGAGGGCTTTGCTTGCTCTCCATCAGCTCGACCTTTTCTGTCAACCGAAGCAAAGTGTCTTGCTCCCTGGAGCCCCCAGGTGATGGCTGGTGCCTCTCATATGGAGACAAAGGTCCACCTGGAGCAGCCTGGTCTAAAAATCTTCTATCCTGGCTTTAAGGAGTGGCAGGAGGACCTCATTCCCAGTGAACTGATTGTTTGTAGAGTGCAGTGCGAGATGGCCTGTGACTCAGTGACATCCAAGCGCTGCCCACTCCTGTGCAATGTTTTTGTGAGTAAGAGACTCATACAAGCGATCCAGGGTTCCTATTCATTTTCCACCACCCCCCCAAGGCAGCTTCTGTGAGGCTGAGCAAGTCTGGCTGCATCTAAACCTATCTTCGTCATTGCACAGTTTGGCTCTCTTTCATCCTCTCCTCTTCCATCATGAGGAGCTTCCTTCCATCTCTCATTTTCCAGCAGGCACAAGCATGCTGATGCTCCCTCCATCCTCTCTTGTCTATTTAAACTGTAATGTTTTAGGAGCAGGGACATTAACCCTCGTCTGGATTAGTGTTGCTCTAATGTAAATAATATTAGTTACATTATAGATGTTTCCTTAATTAGAGTTCCTATTTCTATAGGCATTTAAACACCTTGTCTCCTCATTTGACAGTTATGTTATTTGATTTGTGTTCTCCTGATGTGGAGATCGGTACAGAAACCCTTTTATCTCTTCTGATGAACAGGTTTAGCCTATGATTGGATTTGATTTTTTTTTATCAACACGTG
>NW_009970724.1:1692122-1699461 GCF_000747805.2 Chaetura pelagica
GGGAGGAGCCCACAGGTATCAGGTACAATTTGTATAAGGTGGGATACGGCCACAGAATTTGAATGGAGATTAAATAACATGGCAAGAAGCAGGGTTTTAATCAGTGGTTTGCTGGGATTTTTTTCAATGAGTAAGGACAAAGCTTTTCAAAAGCAGGAGGAAAAAAGAGCTGGCCTGCATGATTAAGCCTTCTGGGAAGAAAACTTGGCCTCCCTGTGCCCATTCACCTGCCTTTTGAACAGGACACAGTATTTCCCAGTACTCTGAGGGAAACCCACTCATGAGCAGGTTTACCATAGAGGATTTTATCAGAGAGGCTTGTCTTGGCAGATGGCTGTGTGTTTTAAATTTAAACAGAGAGGCATAAATAGTAGAAAAGAAAAGAGGGTAGTAAGAAAAATATTAAACTGCCCAGTGCAAATCCTTGGGGAACTTCTATTGCAATAACTGACCTCCCATATAGCACCATTTATTTCATAAGCTGGCAGCTTTATAGGTGCTTCTACAGCTACAGACAAACACCAATTTGCCAGTGCAGTTTGTTTTGATAACTGTTGTTTTCAATAAATCTATATTAAAATCAAAGGGAAAATTAAACAGACCAAAGTCAGTGGCACTAGAGATAAGGTAGAGCATTACTACACAGGCCTCTTCAGCTGGAGGAACTCTCTACTGCCACTGTATATCACAGGTTTGATGAATTTTGGTGGTCTCAGCTGTGCTTTTTTGACAGCAGCCAACACAACTGAGAATATTTGGGTGGAGGGATGGGGGAGGATGTGTGAAGGGAATGTTGATGTTTCAAAGCTCAGGTGCTTCAGAGCTTTAAGTAAGAGGTCTGGGTGGGAACACACTTTTGCTCTCAGAAGGTTTCTCTTGGGTTTCAAAGGATGCTTGCAAGCATAGAGGTCAAGGTCTCCAGCCTTTGGACCCCTCTGCACTGTCTCTGAGGACGTCTTACATGTTCCCATCCCTGTGTGGCAATCCATACAGCTGGTACCTGCAGAGTGAGAGCACCAGGAGAGACAGGAGCTTCCACTGATCCCCAGGCAACGTGCAACTGGGATGTCTGTGCCTAAGGTCTGTGTGCATGTGGCATGTCCTTCTCCTCCCTGCTCCTGATAGACGAGGTGTCTCCAGTGGCAGAAGGGGAAGTCCTGGTGGAGGAGAGGGAGGAGAGAAGAAAGAATAGAAACTCCAGGGAGAGAGCTTGGAAGGAAGGAAAGAAGAAAGAAAGGAAGGAAGGAGCAAGCTGAGGTAAATGATGGGAGGAAGAGAGAGACTGGAAAAGGAAAGAGGGTCTCCAAATGCTGGAGAGGAAAGACAAAGAGGCAGAAAATAGAATAAACAGAAGGGCAGATGATGGGGAAATTAAAACAGTGTAGACAGAAGGTATGTGAGAGCAAGGGGTCTGACTCTCAGCCCCTTACACCAGGAAGTAACCCCTTACACCCCTTACACACCTCCCTCCTGGTGAATTTAACTGTCCTTTGGAGGTGTATGTTTCTGGAGAGAGAGGCGAGACCTCAGGCTTGATGAAAGGAGCCACTTTGGCCAGGAACTCAGGAAATACTCTAAAGACCTGGCCTCTGGACACTTGGAGCAGCAGCAGCTAGTGCTAGCCAGGTAATTATTTAGTTTCTACAGGGCAGTTGAGGGGATATTTGGATCCAGAAACTTCTGCATAGTGCTGAACATCACAGCTGAGTCCAAGCAAATAATGAACATAAGAGATCTTATGGTAGAGCAGGTCAATCTTTTTTTTTTTTTTTTTTTCCAGCAGACCAGTCAGAAGCTTCTATTGAGCTGTCTTAAGATTTTCAAGGGAAAACTGTCCATTTAGAATGTAACACTTTCTATAAATTCATTCCTGAAAGATCTATTACAAAACTTGTAATAATTCTAAAAATTTGCATATTAAACAGTAAACGGCAAGCGTGACCAAGACGTGAAAGTACTGTGAAAGTTTTCTACCAGAAAACACTGGTTGGAGTAACAGAAAACACTTCCTAGGGTGTATCAATATTATCCAAGATTTTGCTGAGAAATTAGCCAAAATGTTCATATGGTTTCTTTTCCCATCTCCTTTTGAAACTATTGTTTTATTCCTGTGTTTTATTCCCACTTATACCCTTTTTGGTCCAAGTGCTTGGCCAAAAACATGGGGTTTCTTGAGCTGAGGTGGAGCGTGACACTCTCTGGGTACAGTATTTTCCCTTTGTGAAGTTTTGCTTCCCTGCCCACAGCAAGAATCAACCCACCACTGATGATGGGTTTGTGCCAGGCCATCTTCCTGCCAGGCATCAGCCTGGAGCTAGTTCAGGTTTTTCCAACAATCATGTTCCCTGTGCTTGTTGGGATTGTGCTGGGCATGTCTCTTCTTCCCTGCTGCCCTCATCTCTTGTATCTATCTTTCAATAGCACATAGTTGAAAAATAGTTGTCAAAAGGCTGTTGTCCCCCAGGATTGGGGCAGGGACCTTGTCCTTCCTGTTATTTGGTTTCATGCAGAAACTTAGCTGCTTTAATAGGATTCTTAAAAAAGGGTGGAGAATATGCCTGTCTATGTAATATACAGCATAAGGAAACGTAACAGCATCGTGTAATGGATGGTGGTTTGGACTTCCAGAATTATAGAATAATAAAACAAAGTAAATGTCAAAGTGGTAAAGTGAAAAGAAATACATTATTTTTATTTGGGAATATGTCATTAAATGAAAAAAATCAGAGAGCTAAACTTTTTGTCCCAGCTTAGGTCAAAAATCATATTTTTTGAAACCTCAGAATTTCCCAAGGGACACAAATTCCTTTATTATTATTTTTGGCCAGCTGTCTTCCATATGACTGCCCATGAAAAGTATTTTATCTTGAGTTAAAATCCCACACATAAAAATGTCTCTCTACCTTCCAGCAGGTGTGCTTGTCCTGTGGGAAGTTTTGCTTTATCAGCAATGTGTTCCTCCAGGAGAAACACTTAATTTTAAATGTTTTTTCCATTTACACTTAGAGTTCAAGACACTTAAGCAGTGGCTCAGTATTGGGTGGCCTGTGCAGGCCTCAGAACCCTTCCTTTATACACTGCAACCCTATTAGCTCAAACACTGGCAAAGAGATTTTGGTGAAGTGTTTTTTGTTGTTTTTTAAATGTCCTATTAAAATGTTTATAATGTTTAAAAATGTCTCATTTCACTGCTGTTGATGCCCTCACTTTGAAATACAGCTTTCCCATGACGACATAGCTGTAAAACACATTCAACTTTTTATTTTTAAGTCTTTTTTTTTACTAGTTAGCAATGGAGTTTTGCTATAGCTATTAAAATATAAAGAATAAACTGCACCCAACTGTACAATATTTTTTACCCGCATTTATAGTGACAATATAAACTGTGAGGGTTAAGCCTGGGTTTTTTTGTGGATGGCATTGGAATATCAAGATTAAGTATATAGTGCTAGCACAAGGGTTTTATGACATACAATAGTGTAAAAATTGTTGTATTTCTTTAGCAAATTGATATAACTGTTTGTCCTTTTACTTTGTACTTCTTGGGTTTGGTTTTTAGGGGTGAGAGCTGGCAAAAGCATGGTAGAATGCTCAGTACAGCTCCCTTGAATAAGAACTGTGTTGCGCCAACAGGGCATTTTACGGTGCTGTAAGTGGCTGGTTTCTTAGTTCCCTCCACTCCTCTCAGGAGGTGATCCCACATTTTAATACATTATAGCCTTGGGATATTCCTCCTGATGTTCTCTTTCAGCCAAATGTCCTGTGGTCTTTTTGTTTTGTGACCCGGTGCTGACACCTTCCTGACAGATGTTGGTAGTTTTTGTACCCATCCCACATGCAAAAGGAGGGTAAAGGGCAGAAGGTGGATTCACTGGGCACTTTTCCTCATTCCTCCCTACCCAAGCCACCTACCCAGGTGTGCTCCTGCTTTCTGAAGCACATACCTTGGTGATAGTTTCACGGCCAGCACCAGGCCAGGCAGTGGCACCAGACCCACATGGAGGGGAACCACACTGGGGTGCAGCCCAAGCGACACAGTTTGTCTTTGCTTTGCATTTCTTTGCTTCCTCTTGTGCTCTTGAATAACATGGGGTTTTTTTGGAGACAGGACCATCCTTTATGGCCACTTCTGTACAGTACCTTGTGTGTTCAGTCAAGGTGAGGTCCAGCAGAGACGATTGTGTCCAAGCCAGCAAAGCACAGGCTGGAGAAATGTAATGCTCCCATGTATCAAACCCCAGAGCTTTGCCCAAATCCAAGCTCTAGCAGAACTTCTGCAGGGATGTCCCACCCTGATTTGAAATGTCCAAGACTCCCTGATCCTCTAATAGAGTCCAGACAAGAGCCACTTTCTGATGTCCTGTTTTTCTAATGCACTTTTTTATTTCCTAGCCTGCTGAAGGCTGTCCCCCTCACCTCTGTTTTAACTGGAAAAGGATTTCCACCCCACGGCCCTGATTCCGGCTGAATTAATGGTTTTTTAACTGAATCAGCACATTTGAAGTTAAAACAGATCCCCACTGAGTCTGTACATTTTTATTACTGTGCAAGGACCGCTTAAGAAAATAAAAGGAACAGAAAGCCCTGAGAGTAGACCACCCTGTTGAGGGGGGAATACAGAAATCAAGCATGTTTATATGGCTGATATTTATAGGGTCAAGCGACAAATATTGTATGAGGCCTTAGACTCAGGCACAGGAATATCATGTACCAGTCTGGGTGCTTGTACTCAAGAAAATTAAATTCAAAGTGCAGCAGGTGCAGAGGAGGTCTGATGAGATGGTGTGGGAAATGCAAAGCCAGGGTGGTGAGGAGTCACATGAATAAAATGGTTGGTTTAGCCCAGTAAAACACAGATGACAAAGATGACTGGGATCTGAGAGCTGCCTATAAATACACGAGGGGAGAAAAAAAAACAACCCACAAGTCAAAGTAAAGGATAATTTTGCTTGAATAAATTAGTGTAAACTAGCTATGAATACATTTATTTTTTTTTCTGGGAATTAGAGGAAGTTTCCCATTTATCAGGCAGAGAAGACCAGAAGAAGCCTTCTACTTGGGTTAGTATGGGAAAATAAACAAACGTATTTGAAGATGGAAGTTGGTAAATTTACTGGTATGTTGGATGGGAAATTCTAATACAAGATGGAGGGGAATGGCTCAGTATCTCTGGGACTCCTTTCCTGGCCTACACTCCTACATGCAGATTGCTTTTAGGATCTGAATTCCGCTTTTGCCTTTCCTGTGCTAAGGACATCAGCACCTTTAAAATCTCCTGTCACTGTCACCCAAAAGCCCTGTGCTGCATTGACAAACCTCCTGGCCCCACAGAGCTGCTGTTGCTGCTGCTCCCAAATTCATCAAGGGGGTCACTGTCTAACAATGAGACACAGTTGCTCCCACCGGAGTTGAATGAGCTGCTTTCTTTCAAAACACCCTTTAATTGAGAGCTAGGAATAGCTTCCCATGATGACAAGCTGTCATTAATATCATTCACCAGACTGATATCCCAGTGATAGTGTATGGGTTTAGAGGAAAAGGGAGAGAAAAATCCTCTGCAAACAAATGTTTCAACAGAATACATGAACTGAGCTGTGGTCTCAAGAATGACAACATGAATATAAAAATGTATGTTGTGAATATTGGTATTCCCTTAAATATGTGTTCATGTTGGTTAATGAGTCCCACTGGTGGCATTAGGAACTGAAGGATTTGGGTTGGCACGTTATTAACTTGTTAAGTAGAAAACAGTGATACAAGACTACTTGCCATGTGTATTATAAGACATTCAAAAGTTGCATTCAGCATATGCAGATGAACAGAATTAAAGGAGTCGCCTTTAAACCGAGGTGATGTTTTTTTCTGCCCTAACCATATAAAATCCCAGGGCTTTTATTGCAGCTGTGATCCATGGGCCCTGGGGAAGGAGGCACCAGAAGCAGGGCTGGTTGGTGGAACCCTCCCTCCTCCTCTCTGCTGACCCAGCAGCAGACAGTGACCTGATACTTCCATCTTTGGTTAGGGTGGGCTTAGGCCTTTTTTTTTCACACGGAGGATCCCCTGGAGCTGCCACGTGGGTTTGGAGGGAGGGATTGTTTTGTTTTCTGCCTTAGCCTGCCCCACGGTTGCTGCATCCTTGTGAAGCCCTGTCCATCTGCCAGTCCAGGGGTGGCTGCACGTCTGTGCTGAATGAAATGATGCTTTGTTAAGAAATTGTCAGGGTTTTAAAACAAAAATCTTACAGGTAACTGGAGACCAGGCTGCTGCCTCTGCTGGCAGCAGCACAGGGAATGCAGCCATAGGAGAGGGGGGCAGAGCTGGAAGCTTTGAGCTGCCCTTTCCACCCATGTTTGGTGACAGTCCTTTGTGTAAATCAGGACAGCTCTGACACCACCCCAGCCTGGTCCATGTTTCCTTCAGGCTGCTTGTAGCCATCCCAAAATCTCTAAAGTAGGACAAGCAATTAAGACACCAGAGCTGCTCCTGAAACATGCTCACCTGCTCCCAGGCTGACAGAGGGCTGATTCTGTTGGTCCTGAGGCAATGGGGTAGCAGGACTGGCATGGGATGTGCTACCAGGAATAACTAAGGTGACCTTGATCAGCAACATTCAGCCCTTTTGCACCCTTTTACCCATCTGCATGACCCAGTTTATGAACACTGCTTGCCAAGGGCCCCATGGCAGTTGTCCACCTTTGCATTTCACAGCTCTGCCTCTGACTGAGTCCCTTGGGAAGGGGAGCTGATCCCAGCAGGGATGCTACAGGGTCCATGTACATCAGTGGGGAAGCCATAGGATATCTACAGATCACCCTCATTCATTTTTCCAGAAGCCTGGAGTGAGCCAGATTAATCTATAGGTGACATTTTCAGTGACCTGCAGTGTTAATTTGAGACATACACGCTCACATAGGACAGGCTCAGATGCGAACACTATAGAAAGAGTGGTAATATTTAACAAAACATGGCTCTCTCCAAACTGGTTTAGGTGCCTTCTCCAACAGTGGATAGCTGGGCCAGGAAAAGAAGACCTCTTCTGAAAGTGCTGGTGCTGCAAGCAATCACATTTTTTCCTGCAGTGTTTGGAGCACAAACTTGTACAGATCTCAAGAGGGTCACTGAGGCTGGCAGAAGCCAGGATGTGGCTCCTGGTTATTGCAGATGCTCATGTGGGAGAAGACATTCCCCCCACAAATAAAAAAAATTGATAGGAGAAAATCTTCTGCTTGCTGTGCTGTCTGACAAACCTGGGAAACAGCACCAGGCTTGGCTGGTGAAAAAAAATGACGTGCACACATATCTGAGTTATTAATGTTTTATTTTATTTTATTTTATTTTA
>NW_009970724.1:1699628-1701105 GCF_000747805.2 Chaetura pelagica
ATTTTATTTTATTTTATTTTTTTTATTTTTTTTATTTTTTTTATTTGTTGTTGCTTTTTATACTGCTAGATTCAGAGGTCAGCAGTGAAAAGGCCTCGTCTCTTCAGCCTCCTTGAAACACAGGAAGCCTGCAAGCCCAAAATTCCAAGCTTTGGGGTTACAGTGTGATTTCAAGCACATCTCAGCCAGTTTCCATCTCTGATAAGAAGGAGCAGGGACAGATTGCTCAAGGAACACCACAGTGCAAAGGCCCTCAATTCGCTCTCCTGGGCTCCTGGCAAACCATACATCAGTCACCAAAGGCTTGACAAATCACAGTGATACAGCTAAGCTTAGCAGTAAAACTTCACATTATCCTTGCTTATGTGGGTGGGCAGGCTGAGAGATGCCAAATCTAAAAGGGCTTAAAGGAACTCTTTCTATTATTAAATGGTATTTTGTTGTTTGGTATTTTTTTAGTTCTGACATGCCACTTTCATGATTCAGGCCTCCCAAGTTCAAGGCTCCATACAAAGAGAGCAAAAAGATAAGTTCCAGGCAGATCCATCCAGGCGGGCAGGAAAGTGTTGAGCAGCCTTGTGTGGAGCAGCAGTCAAGAGATCTCTGCACCCTGATGCTTTACCTTTGTCCAATGTTTTTAGACACAGAGCCAGAGAAAGGCTTAAGGGTCGATTTGAAGAGGACAGCAAGATGATAGGGAGGTAGGACTGTTCCTGCCTGTGGGCACAGGATGGATGAGGTGGCTTCTTGGATACCTTCCAGTCCTGTTTGTGCAGGTCAGTGACCCTGCGTTTGCTCGTAGCACGTGTGTCTGGGACAGTGCAGAGGAGCTGCGGGCTTGGCATCTGGAGGCGTGAGTTAGTGTGGGGGGCAAGGAAGGCGGCAAAGGGGGGAATGTCCCCAGGTAGTACGTTCTGATGGCAGCTGCACTTCCCAAGGGTTACAGACAGGGCACCAGGCTACAAATCAGTTATCACTGCAGGCAAGCCCTGGCTGAGGGTGCCAGCCACGTGTGTGGGGAGGAGATGCCACAGCTTGGGGGTGTCCAGCAGAGACTGGGCAAGGTCCAGGCACGGTTTTAGGGTCAGAGAGCTGCACACACACAGAAGAGCTGGAAGCCAGACTGATACCCAAGCAGGGTGGAGGAAGAACAGCTGCAGGCTGGCAACCGGCTTAGACTGCAGACACCAAAGCGGGAGGAACCACGGGCCGGCACCAGCTGCAGTTACCGAGTAGGTTACCCCCACCCAGGTGCCGTGACAAGGAGTTATAAGCACGAGCAGCACCAGCTGGTGGGGCAGCCCCGTGAGCCGGGGATGAGGGGCGAGCCCTCCGTGCGGGCTGCTGGGGAGACCCGCACCCACAGGCAGCACCGCCCGGCGCAGGGGATGGGGGGTCTGCGCTGCCGCCCAGGTGCGGTGCAGGGTGACACGGTGTGACACCTGCAGCTGGTGCGGGGCCGGGGCTGCGGGGCCCC
>NW_009970724.1:1701892-1721035 GCF_000747805.2 Chaetura pelagica
CTCGGGGCTGCCGGGCCCGCCGCTCCTCGGGAGCTGCCTCGGGGGGAAGTCTGGAGCCTGGTGGCAGCGGGTCCCGGCCGGAGCGGGACCGGTTGCTGTTCGGGCTTGAGGAAGGGGAAGAATCCCTTGGGGTCGTGCGGGGTGAGCTGGAGGCAGCAGCCACGGGGGTTTTTCATGTTCCTTTTGGGATGTGAAGGCTCATAGAAAGAGGGAGTGGGAGATTTTACTTCTTTCGGTTTTTTTGTGGTTTTTTTTTCATCCGATGAGACTGAGCTGGTCACCTGTCTTAGATCTTGAGGCTGAAGTAAACTTGAGAAAGCTTAGAACTGTGGGATCTGTTTACTTGTTTTCACACTGGTATTAGGAATTTCTTCTCCATTTCTTGCTGATGTACTGTTACAGGTGTTTCTTCTAAACTGAGGTGTATGAAAAGGTGTTGTCATTTACTTCTCATCTTCTGTCTTTTACAAGTCCTGTGTCTGGTGGATTTATGTGGTCATTGCTGGCCTGTTTGCTAATAAGCCTGATGGTTTGTTTTACTACTTCTTTACTTACTCTTTTCCTTATCGAGCTTTTGCGTTCAGAAATGGGTGGATTGACAGCTGCTGCTGCTTAGTCTGAACTTTTAATTTTCTTTTAGCTGTGATGAAAGGGACCAGCAGGTTTTCTAGCAGGTTAATGTTTGCACTGTGTTATAATGGGAGATGCACAGGGCTCCAGGCAGGAACAGTTCAAAGGGCTGGTCCCATCAGATGCTGTTAGACAATAGTTTCAGGTCTTTTATTTTGTGTGGGGATGGTTTTTTTAATGGTAACATTCATTTATTTTATCCTTTAGTTGCTCTTTGCAACATTTTAACATTTCATGTCACTACATGTTCAAGTTGGCATTTGAACTTTTATCTCCAAGAGTGAATTATTCTTAAAATAAGCAATGTGTTAGGAGTCCCAACTGTTTACTCTTCAGTGTGTAGGCTTGGGAAATTTGATGTCAGATATTTTTGTTTCCCTTTTCAACACTCTATTCTGGCCTTTAAAACTGAATTTTCATGTTAAGTTACAGTGTAGACTAAATGCTTGCCTTTTTCAAAGAGTGACCCTTTTATGGATCTTGTTCCTCTCAAAATTTGGGTTGCTGTGTGTGACTGTTGTGCTGGGATTTTGTGTGTGAGGTTTTAGGCGCTTTTTTAAGTTAGTGTGTGTAGCCAGATAGATTTGAGTGTTACCAAAATCCAAAAGAATAAACCCATTAAAGCATTAAAAAGAAAATGCTCCTGCACTTGATGCTAAATAAAGAAGTCCTTGGATTGAGTATACACTGATATAACCTAAAGTTTCTGCTCTGCAGTTGAGAGATACTTAACTTCAGTTTAATTCCTTTAGGAGGCCTGAATACAGCTGTTTTGGTGCTTATCTTGCTTTGGTTCTGTTCACTTTGATAGCCTTTGATTTCATTTTCTTTATATTACTTTTTTGCCCCCTTTACTGTTGTAAATGGAGTTCTGGAAGGGACTTAAACGTGTGAAGTTTTTGTACTTTGCCACTATGTTGATCCAGTAGCCACCTCCAGTAAAGGGCCACAAAACTGCAGAGTCTGATGAAGTTCAGGTACACAGTGTAGCTGTTCACCACTGGGGCTGTACTTCCAGGAGAGCCTGAAGGGCCATTAAGCAACTGTGCATTTTTTACAAGTCTGTCCTTGGATCTGAAGCACCTCTTGTTGCTGGAAATGGTCATCCTGAGGCTCCTGATGTTTTACTCTAGTAAACATACCAGCATGGTGCAATGGCAAACGAGCAGAGAAGAGGACAAGTGATGGCTCTCAAAATACAAGCTAGAGCAGAGGTGCTGATGTTGCTGCTAGATACCATTTGTCAACTTTTCTTTCCTTTTAGAGAAGTTAACCTGTGCTGGCCAAATGCCAGCTGAGCAGTTGTATTCTCTCCAGTTATGTTGTGCAGCTAAAAAGCTAAAATTCTATCCCAATTAAAAAGAAACCAGTTTTTTCACTTTTTAAATTATTTTTATTTTTTTTTATTTCAACTGTGTTTGTTACAGTTGTTGCTGCTTTTGTGGCTAACTATTAGGGTTGGTATCTTCCTTGGCTGGTTTTCTGGGTGCACCTTGGTTTGTGTGGAAGCCATGCCCCATTGCTAGCCTGCTTGGAGCATTTGCCTGTCTACCAGGACAGAATTTTGGCAGGGTACAACCTTTCTTTTAAGACTTCTGGAACTCATTTATGAAAATCAGAAGTGACTAGTGTATTGAGCAGTGTAAGTGTTGTCTCCCTGAATTCAGACTGGGATTAATTTGGTACTCTTGAGGTGCTAACCTTTAAGTTCATTTTTCAGATAAGCAAGGTGTGTGGCGATATAAGTGATTTGAACAACTTTGGCATTTATGTGTATGAAAATCACGTAATTATGTGTTCTATAGTCCATGAAATAAAGGGAGACCTGTTATGTCTCCTTTCCACTAAATTAGACCAATATGCATTAGTTGCTTTAACTGATGAAAAGTGTAGTAGCTACAAATCTCTTATTCCTGGCTCCAGGAGCTCTGCTGTGGTTTGAGGGCACTGAAATGCCAAAAATTTCAGAACTTGCTACAAAGACCAGGGCTGGGAAAGCTCAGATGAAAACTAAGATATGTTGGTTTTGGACAGTTAATGAATTGTCCATTGGAACGAGCTGTCTGAAGGTAGTGGGGAGCCTCCATACCTGATGCTGCGATCGTAGGCCTAAACCTCTCTGAAAGATGTGAAAACCTTTGGGCTCAATTCAGGAGTAATGATATGGAAACTTTGTGGCCAACATTACATGAGCTTCAGACAGGATGATCTGATGGACTTTCCCACTTCAAATTTTGTGTTTATGCTGCTAGAGCCGAGATACCTTTTCCATTTCCAGCAAAGTGACATACCATCCCAGGTGTCTGTATCCTTGTCCGAGTATGTAGCTTGGTGAGTGGCTGAGCCAACCAGTCGCTTCCAATGGCTTGTCTCCCTCCTGCTTCTGCCAGCATGGGCCCATCCCTTCCTTGGAGCTTTGGCACTCACCCAGCCTGGCCCTGAGCTGATTTGTCTCACTAAACCATCAGGAAACTATCTTATTTTAATTGTTTTGTGTTTTTTTTTCCTGGATGCGCTAGCCCCTTTTATAGGTTCCTGTGAGTTGAATTGGCTCACAGAGAGGCCAGAGAAGCCTGGGAACTGGTGTAAGGGAGTTGGGAGGGGAGCAAGACCAAGAAGGAAGAACAGGTCTGCCTCCTTTTGGCCTCCCAGAACTATTGGTTTGGCTAACTCCATTTGTGTAGCTTAACCCTGACACATTTTCTAGTGGCTCCCACACAGAGAAAGGAGAGTGGACTAGAGGGTTCTTGGAACTGATTCTCTGCAAGTGTTCTCTTCATTATACCAGATCTACTCTTCCACTGTGACTTTCCAGTCTTGCTGTCTGTGTCTCTGCTGTTGCTTGTTTTAATTTTTGTTGTTTCTTTCCTGTACATTTCCTCTAAGTGACCAGTTCTTTACTGTGTGGAATTTCTTCAGGCTTCAGCTTAGACCTCTTTGTCTATCCGTGGTTACTTTTGGAGAAGGTTTAAAAATACACAGCAAAGCCTGTCTTAGGAGACGAGTCAAGGAGCTGACAAAAGTGGGTTGCCTAGCAGAGATGGCCTAATAAAATTGGAATGGAATTGTACTGTGTATCTTTGGGATGGCTCCTGGGTGGTCTACTAGGACAAGTTTGTGTCCTGCTGGTATGGAGTCTTGTGTGGGTTTCACTATGTTGTCAAGTGAACTGAGATGTGTTTGTTTCCCAGGCTCATAGGGTGTGATAGACCCAGCAAGTGCCTCCCTAACTAATCAGCGCCGCGGCCTCACTCATTGTGATCTCACAAGCCATCGCGTCTGTGATGTCACAATGGAAGAGATTCTGGTGCTCTGAGTAGCTGACTTATCAGCTTTTGACATATCAGCCAAGGAATGCAGCGGGAAGAATGAGCTCAAGAAATGGGAGAGATCTTCCTTTACCGGAGAGTGCCCTCCATCCTTTAGTCAACCCTTTCTGTGTTCATTTATCCCTTCCCATATAGGGAGAAGCCGGTGCCTGTATAGAGTGAATTATTTTCTTTAATTGACCTACCAAAATGTACATATATCCCACATGAGCAGTTGCCTGACTGGTCTGGTAACCTTCATTCTTCTGTGCTGTTACCCCCACTTGTTATGTTGCATCTCATTTTAGACTGTAAGTTCTTGAGAACAGGGACCTTTTCGTCTGTGGTGGGAAGAGGCTGGCTGCAACTGCAGAGTGCTGTAAAAACAAAGTGATTAATGCCAAGTTGTGTCCGGGCTGAGTAATGATGGGACAGTATATAAGCATCCTATGGCAATGCTCAGGGAAACTTATGTTACAGATTTTCCAAAACATGGGCTTGCTTGTCTAGCAGTGCTGTGGAGATAAACCCAGCCAAAAGTGAAAGGAGTGCAACCATGGAAGTGGACTGGATTCTTGTTCAAGGGATGATACTGTGAGGTTAACAAATTAAAGAAGTGAATTTATCTAAAATCATGTTACATTATTAAAATGGTTCTAAAAGCTTTGTATTTTGTTGTTTGTTTTATCTTATGTATTATTTTTTTTCAAGTTTGCACGGTGACAGTGGATAAGCTGGTTTGGTTCTTAGTCTCTCATTTCCTGCCTTGCAGGCTAGCCAGGTGCTGTCTTTTGGACTGTAGTCTGTCTGGTGAAATATTTTGGTTTAGGTTAAGGTTGATTTAAAAAAAAAAAAATGGAGTTATCTCTATTGTTCTTCAGTTACGTCTTCACACAACTGAAATATGGGCTCACATTTGACCTCTGAGTATGCATTTGAACAGCTACCAAAATGGAAGTCCTGCATTTTTTGTTAGAGACTGTTCCAGGTGTTGCTAAATGTATGCCATTTTGTTCTGCAAAAAGCATCTTTATTATCCTTTCTTTTTACTCTTTATACTTTAATAAAATAAGACACTATACTTTAATAAATTAAGACAAACCTGACTTACATTTTGCATTGCTTTTGATTGCTTTAGCCTTGAGCTCTGTTGGAGGCTGGGCGTCACAAGCTGCCCCTACCCAGCCTTTGTACAGGGAGCAAACTGAAGCATGCAACTCCCAAGGCTCCCTTGCTTTTACGTTTTAATTTTAGCTGGTCTTGTCCTTTAGCTTAGTGCTGGGTTTTTAATTTTTGTTGTTTTTTAGTATGGTGGAGGTCTTTATTGCCGTAATGAAGTAATTTAATGTTTAAATGGAGGCTCTTGTAAAACAGATTTCTTGGGTTGCTCCTCCAACCTGAGTTTAGGTGTTTTGTCTTCTTGCCCTCTCCCTGCATCAGTTTAACAAACTGGACAGGGAAGGGGAATATTTTTGGGTTAAAGGCAGGCTGTTGTAGTTATGTCTTCTCTTGCTGCCAGGTGGTTTTAATTAGATGTGGTTGTAAAAAGGAACTATTAATGTTACGTGCAAAGAACCCACTAAGCTCAAGTTTGTAGGCTGATTGGTCTCTCAGTTGATGAGTTTGAACCCCCTGCACCTTGTGTGGTGCACATCTCTGTACACAGCTTTGGGGCTGTCCTGCAGGTGGGGGAAGGCACTTGGAATGCCCTGTTGGCTTTTTTTAACAAAAGTCCCTTCATGTGGCAGGAGCTCCCCATCCTCTCATGGTTGTCACTAAGCAGCCTGCCCAATGGGAAGCCTGGAGCATGACAGCCACTGGTGCAGTTTCTCCACTCCCGCTGACACTTGCCTTTCTCTTGGCTTTCCTTACTTGCTGGTGATCAAACTTGTGCTTTAGTGTCCTGTGCTTGGGCCATTAAGGAGAGCTGTGGTCAGCCTGAGCTTGTCCTGTTGCCTGCAGCTGATACTCAGAGATAATTTTTGTTTAAATTATTTTTAACAGACAGTTGCTGATTATAGCTGATGTCACTTGTGGCACATGCTGTTATATAGCATATAATGCAGACTTTCTCTTCCATCTGAACCCCACCACATGTGGCCGTTTCCCAGGTTATTGGGTGTTGCAAATGTAAAGTGCTGTCACATTTTCCTAGGTCTGTGTGCAATCTGTCAAAATAATTCCTGAACTCAGCCCTAATTTGTGGTTACATTACATTTTGTATGTGTCTGTGTAAGGAGCTGTGTGATATGAAGTATTAACCCAGTAGGGTTGGATGCCAGATGAGATAGTTTTCACCATCTGAGATTATAATCTGACCCTGTGTGCATAGGAAATATATGTGTTGTTATATATAGGTTTGGAAACAGAATCACTAAATGTGTGGAGTTACGTTTCTAATTTTTGAAGATGTGTTGCTAACGTTGTCAGTTGGAAAAAAAATATGGGATGACTGGTGCTCTGCATTGTCATAGCTGCTGTACATGCTTTGCATGACTTCTAATAAAGTGTGATTGCTCACTGGCGATCTTGTGCTCTGTGGCACTCTGACCTTGCCAAAGAAGATGATGTGAGGTCTTCCCAGGGCACCTAGAGCAGTGGCTGGGTAAACAGGCAGTTAAAACTTCATTTGGCTGAAGGTGTGGAGTTTGCAATGGAGTTGTCTTATTTGTGTGTCACCTGTGCAGGGGAATCAGCATGCAGTACCCCACTGGTGCACCTTTGCTCAGAGCATTGCTCCCCCTGCTACATGGGAGGATGGGGAGGGGGAGAGGCTGCTTTTAGGATGCGGAACCTAATCATGTCATCAGACATGCATCACCTGCAGAAGTTGTTACTGCAAGCAGCACTGGCTGTTGGCTGTTACTGCTTTTTGCTGGTGTCCCATGGTAGCCATATGACACAGACCTGCCTGGGTCTGGAGTGGTGCTGCCATGTCCATGTGGTGACGTGTCTGAATTCTGCTGAGATGACTGGTTCACCTTTGTCGTGTGGACTTGGTGGCTTCAGGACCTTTGCACGTGGGCCAGCCTGAAGGTTCGTGGGGCTCACGTCTGATGCCTTATTCTTGCCGGTTAAGATACATCGGAGAAGGACTGACCTTGTTGTGTGTAGGTGGATAAAGTATGTTTTGTTGCCTGTGTTTGATATAGGGATTGGAGCCTGCCTGCCTCCTCCACTCCAACTGTATATTTTACTTTATGCAGTAGGCTAAAGAGCAGGTTTTACTGCAACCAACTTACAAGCTGCTTTATTTTGAGATACTGTATTTGCTGTGATGGGCCTTCAGATTCATAGTTGGTAGCTTTAAGATTTAAAGCATGTATACCTTAAATATCTCTTATCTGGGGCAGGTTAGAAGTGAATATAATTAACTTATATTTGGCTGTAATGTGTTTATTAATGACAGCAAAAGCTGTAGATGGAAAAGCAATTGGTCAAACTGAGCCTCTTTAGGATAAATGCAGTGTTGGGCTCTTTGTTGTGGTTTTGTAACATGAGTTTTCACCTTCCTGGATACCCATTGCCTAGCATGCTGCTTTAAAGAGCAAGCAGACCCCCAAAACCTGAAAGCCATAAGATGAGGATGCATTTATGCCATGGAATTGGCAGTGTGGGTGCTGACTCAGTCCTTAAACATCTCAGCTCCTTTGATTTTTGCCTTTCACTCAAAACCTTGGAAAGGGAAGGTTACCAAATGCATGTTTACCCGAAGCACACAACCTGCTCAGCCGCAACTATCTCCTAATCTGGTCCTTCCAAGTTTCTCTGGTATCGCAGGTAAATACAGATTTAGCTATTATTCACGGCATATTATTTACCTCATTAAGTGTGTGTTTTGGCACGTGCATTATTTACCTGCAGGACTAACAGGTGGGACAGAGCAAATGCTGTCTTTTGTGCACACAGCAACATTGTTCGTGGGCGGCAAGTCCTCTGCTTTGCCTCATCCCTCTCAGCTCCCTGTCTTGTGGCTGGTGCTCCCTGCCCCACTTAGGAGAGGGAAAAGCCAGCACAGGCACAGAGAAGCTGGGCTCTGAAACCGCGTGGATGCCATAGAGCTCTTGTCCAGAGCCATGAGCTGTGAGACCAAACGTGGGGATGGATTTTAAATCTCTATGTAGTGAGGCCAGTGTATGTGTATGTTTAGAGAGGGGGTACCCATGTCCTTGTTCAACAGGACTAGGTTGTTGAAATTCATTTGTTTTGCTGTTGGTCACTGTACCTACCCAGCTATGTAACACCTCCGTGAGCTGGCCTTGAACTCTGGTCCCAGTAAACTTCTTAACAGCCCAAGGCTGGCCCACCTTGGGCAGTGACAGTTCTGTCAAGTTTTTCCCACAGTGTTTTAAATGAGAAAGGGTAGGGTGGATATCCAGGCAATCCCATGTGGATCATACAATTTGTTAAATTTTTTAAATGGAAGCATCAGAAGGTGATGGCTGTTTGAGGTATTTAGTTGGGAAGGAGTCTGCAACCTAGAGAGTCCTGCTTGCTTTTTGCAGCCCCCGCAGTTGACATGTGGGTTTATTAAACCAGTATCCTCTGAGTAATACCTGAAGCAAGAAATCGAGTGTGGCACTAGAATCACATCTCTGAGAAGCTTTGTATACAGAGCAAAGGAGAACTTCCCAGGGGAGGACCCTCCCAACCACCAGATGTGTGGATTTTTAATGGAAGTGGGAGGTTTCAGTGCAACTAACAGGTGTTTCAAGGCCAGGCTGTTTGGTTGTAGTGTTGATATGTGTATTGCTTTATTTCTTACCATGTAGCATTGTATATGAAAAGGTGAAAGGCCTTGTCAGAAATGTCAATGGAGTTTAGACCAGATTTTCTATTTGTAAGTGGTTTGTGTTGTGTTCTGCAGTGATAAGGTTCAGAGGCAGGGATGTGATCTGGTGCTTGAAAACACAACTGCGCTGTATCTCCTAGCTCTTAATTTAGAGCCATTTGCAGAGATTAATTTCCAGTTACCTATGATTTCAGACATGTTGAGCTCAGGCCAAATGTTGCCTATTATATTTTGGGCAGGTTACTGTGTTATTTCACGTTTGTGATGCTGTAACTTCCACTGGGAATCGCAGAGAAAATCCCTGTCAGAGGAAGACAGTGAGGAGGTACTAGCAGAGATGAGACCTTTGTGTGCATGAGTAACATGAATCTGTCTTCAGTTTCAGATGCCTCTGGATGTTCAATGATAGCACTTCTCCATACTGGAGCAGCAAAGTTTTCCCAAAACTTACTTCCAAGGGCAAGACAAGCTGTGTGCTCCCTCCTCCCGGCTGGTGTTCTCAAAGGGTACGACTCCATCGTAAGCAGGAAACTGGCGTCCCACGGCTTTGGAGCTTCCATGGCAGCAATGTCATCCTTCCCTCCACAGAGATATCACTACTTCTTAGTGCTGGATTTTGAGGCTACATGTGATAAACCACAGATTCATCCTCAGGTAAATAGTCAATCCTGTTAATTATCCCCTTGCAAGTTGCTGCTGCTGTTCTGAGAGGTGGAAGGAAAAAAATACAGTGCCAGTACATTCATTTTCTCTGGTTTGTCCCACCTCCTTTCTGTTGCTGGTCTTCCATGGGTCTTACCAGTCACCTACTCTTTCAGGAGCAATGCCAGGACTGTTTAGTGGGAATGAAATGGAGACCGATTTCCATCAAGGACGTGACGATTCATGTGTCATCAAAAACATCTTTAAGTTGTGTATGCTTTTCATCTGCCTGAACTGGGGGGGGTCTAAAAATTTTGGTTGTGAACCTGCATTAGCAGAGTAATCCTTGTTTGATTCTGCAAGGAAAATGGCTGTTGGTAGTCAACAGCTTTTGGAAAAGAATAGTTTGGATGATAGGAGGATGTGCCACATAATGGTGTTTCTAATAGAGATGAGCAATAGTTTTGAGCTGCCTGATCTTGCTGAAGTTTTCATGACTGGGTATTAGTTCTGGAGTGTAGTAAGACAGGAAGAGTTCAGGTTCAGAGAGATTTTTGAGTGCTCTGCTGCTTGAAATGTACAGAGATGCAGATGAAGTACAGAAGTTTTTCTGCAGTTAGTTTCATACTGGAGCAAAGCATATTGTTAAATACATCTTCAGTTGTCAGCAGAATGAATCTAGGGTTTCCATTAAAATTAGAAAAACATGCTAAAAAGAAAGAGTAATGTTGATGGGTAACAAACAAAATTTCTGAGTCTCTAAATTGAACTTGGGCTTCTCGTCCTCCTCTGCTGAACAGCTGTCCTCTTACTGGTATTGCCAGTGGTATACACTGTATCAGAATAACTTCTGTTTGCTGTGTTTGGAATACACTAGAGGCCAAATTGTTTTGCAGTGTGGTATCTCATTGCTGAAGTGACTCGATGCAGTGTGTTCATTTCCCAGTGCAGCTGGCATTTCCCTTGGGCTGTCAAAGGGATGCCACAGGTTGGCATCAAATCTGACTCCTCTTCAGTAGTGCCTTGGTGTGTGGCACCTGCCTCTCATATTTACTGAAAAGTGGACAGCAAATTCCCTCTTCTTTTGGTGGGTGTTTGTGGGAGGCTGTGGTGGCTCTGCATCCACTTGTGCTAACAGGGACTTAACTGCTCTCCAAGTGAGATGTCAGGCTATTACCTGCACGCTCTGCCTCAGGTGCACAGACCTGTCAAAGCTGTAAATCGGATCTACCTTGTCCCTTTGGATATGGGTTAGGCCTGTGCACATTTTGATGCAAAACCATGATGCATGTGGAGCTAGTTTACAGCTGGCAGTAAAAAGGAGCATGAGTGGAATATGATTACTACTGTTTTAAGGAGCTTTGTCCCCAAGTCCTTGCCAGGGAAGGTAATGGTCTGGGCCAATGCAGCTCTGCTATATATTTTGTTGTGAGATAGCACCTTAAAGGTGGAGATGTTCTTCAGTGTTGTTTTTTCAGACTGCTGTGTTCAGTAGCTGTCTGCATCATATTGTTTGTGGAAAAGGCTGTCAGTCCCTCATGTCCTCACCAACAAATTAGTTTGACAAATAAAAAAATGGCTTCTGCAATGTGGGAATTCATGTAGCTGGAAGGTGCCTGCTGGAATTGAGCAGCTTTATAAAATGAGACTTTAGTTGATGCCTCTACTTACATTTTAACTTTTTGTTGACCAGCATGGCTTTTGCCCTCTTTGCTGCTGGGCTGTATGTCACGATGAACAAACTGTGCTGTGTATTTCAGCAATATTTTGTGCAAGGTTTTAGTGGCAGGGTCTTTTCACTGGGGCAGTGGTGGACAGGTTTGGAGGTTTGGTCTGAGGACAGACCTGGGAGCTAGGAATGGTCAGGTGCTGATCTTCACTGCAGTCATGATCCTTTTTCTGCTTTTGTTTTAATACCTGCACAAATAGAAGTCTAGATACAATGAAATTCAAAGACATTGGGATTTGATGAGACGGTTACAATAGAGCTAAAATGTGGTCCAGGTTACTTCATGTGGCATAGCTGTAAATTTAGCCAGCTCAGCCTAAAAGTCTTGCAGAGTGTACTTGCTACTGAGCAGCACACTTCACATCTCACTAACTGCTCTTCAAAATATTCTGAATTCTTACCAGAAACTGCTGAAAGACCTGTCTTTTTATCTGCACTAAGGTGTGTGCCTGTCACATCTGCTCCCTCTCCTACTCTATTTACTTGTGCTCTTCTGCAACCAGCAACTTCACTGGCATGATCCCTGGGGATTCATGCTCATTCTGGAGCCCTGAAGACTCCTTCATTTCCATTCCCTTTCACATTGCCCATTTTCCTGCTGAGGGCTTGTGGTGTAGCCTCCATAATGGGGATCAAGGAGGGTCGAGGACAGTGGTATTCTCATGGGAAGTGTCTGCATGGTGGCTCCTGTGCCTGGAACTGCTGGCTGAGTGCATTGTCACTGCTGCCCTTTGCTTTAGCACTTCCGGGTCAGGCATGGAGGGTCTTTCATATTCCCTGCCCTACATCCACAGAGGAATGGTAGCATCCTTGCAGTCCTGACTTCTGATAGCTTTCAACAACTACGCCTCTAAATCAAAGTACATGTTTATATGCACAAAGCAGTAGCTTAGCTTATGGTTTTTTTGATGTTTTTGAGTAATGAGACCATTCCAGAGAGGGAAGAAGGTGTGGGGTTTAACTGCTTTGGCCCAGAAGGATAGATGGGAAAACCTGAAAGACTAAAGGCACAGACTGTTGTGTAGTGCTTTAGCCAGCCAAAGGTCAGTAGGGGTTGGCAGTAAGGAATGTTTATGGCTGGCCCTTCGCATCTCTTTAAAGCTTACCTTGTGCATTTGGGATTTGATCCAAAGCCCGATGGGGTCAGGTGGGAGCCATCTTTTCTGTGGAGGTCAGTGGACCTCAGACAATGACAGTGAGGAGTGTGCTTCATTTTTTAGCTTTAACTCTGTGACTTTTTTTTCCATTTACTGTCTGCTAAGAGTTTTTAAGTGCCTGCTGCTTTTATACGGTCAGCCTGTGGAGCGGGTACATACAGTGCTTTAGCTACACAAGAGAAGATGCATTAATAAGTGTGAGTCTTGCTCTTTGTCCCTTTGTCCTTGTATACACCAGTGTTTATGGTGGTCAGTGCTTTCAGTGATTGCTGAGGAGCTCCCCAGGCTCAGATCCATGGCTGCCTGTATCCTTATTGTATTAATGCTGTGAGTGTGCCTCTCTCAGTCAACAAGCCAAGTATCTTGCCTGCAACTTCAGTAAAGTGGATGGAAAGTGGTGATTTTTTTACATATATGAAGCCTGAAGGTAGAAACCAGATCTGTTCAAAGCTGAATTTTAAATTGGGCTTCTGCAGAGGATGTTAATTTCTGCTGTAATCTATTAACACCATTTAAATGAAAAACAAATAATACTCAAGTTTTACATGTCTGCTACCTCAAAGTGTTAAAGAATGTCAGACCCCTGAACTGGCAGAAGGAACTAGATACAGGAGTTGCTGAGCTGCTAAGTGAGCTTTTGGTAATGATGAGGTTGCTTTTTTATGTAGTTTTCTTTTACAGGTACTTCACCTCAGTGTCTCAGATTCACTCAAATTTGATCATCAGTTTGGAATTAGAAATTTGTCTCTTCCAAACTCTCTGAAGGAGGAAGATATAAAATGTTTGTCTTCTAATTGCTGAAGGAAGTTGTGACCAGACTTGGAAGATAAATAGTTAACAGATTATATTTTCCTTGTTCTCTTAAACAGCACATTTTAAATAGAGAAATATTGTGCTCTTTTTCTTTAGTGTAGTCTACATATTTCAAGTTGGTTTAACATGCATTTTGGTTGTTATTTTTGGGAAATTTTAAATTACAATTCCTGTAAAATGGAACTGGACATACCTGGTAACTTAAATGCAGAACATCACCCAACATTTCAGCATAAAACCATAAGCAACAAGGCTACAAATAAGCATATGTTCAGTTATTAATGTATTTTTAAGTATACAAACAAATCTGGATTATCATAGTATCTTTCCTGATTGGCAAAAGCATATTAGCCATTGGGAGCCAGTCTTGCTGTGAGATAATAGGAAATACAAATGCACAACAAGGTGAAATTTGGTTCAGGCTATGTTTCCTTGAGGGCTGGTGTAAAAGAGCACTGAAGATGTTTTCCCCTGAATGTCTGTCTTGTGGTTCTGGCTGGTGGTTGTGGGCAGGTGCAGCTGGAGTGGCTGCAGTGATTGCTGCCTCCTTGCTCTCTGTACTGCTGTACCTGTAGTCTCATTCCCATGGCAGGGACAACTGAATGATGTGTGTCTGATCTTGAGCCACTGTGATTTATAGACTGACCTTGTGATGGAAATGAATGTTGATTCCCACCAAATTTAGGCCATAGCAACATGTGCAGTCCCTGCTGAGCTCCCTGCTCAGGGTGAGTGGATAGGGAATGGGCAAGCTGCTGTGGGAGCTGTAGCCTGAGCTCAGAGGACTTTCTAGAAGGAATAGAAATCACAAACTTGCTGCAGGGGTAGATTATGGAGGGACTGCTGGTCTGCTGGGAAGCAGGCTGTGAGGTTTCTTCTGTGTGCTCTTCAACTGGTGCTTTGTGGAGCCTGTATCAAGGCAATCCTAGCAGAAGGCTAGGATGGGAATGAAGAGGGTGGCTTGCAAAGTAACAGATTCTCAGAGTCTTACCCAGAGGTGAGTAATGGAGATGTTCCTGTGCCTACCTGTTCTATCTAGGCATCCCCATGTAGCAGCTTTCTTCTTGCACAGTTTTTGTGTGGCTGTTAAGTTCAATGCATTAGAAGTCACCTGCCAAAGCCTTTATTAAGGAAGATTGTGAATTGCTGAAAAGTGAAGAAATTCAGGCTTGTTTCCCATGGCAACTTTAGCTTGGCACTCTTGTGCATAAGTATTACAGTGGAATGTTAATCTGCAATTACCTGTCTTCATGCAGTTTAGGCTTGGGTGTAGTTTCAAATACCTAATTCTCAAATCACCTTACAATGTTATTTCAAGAGAAATGCTGTTAAAATTACATGTGACACTGTCACTTTTTACTAAATATAAGTAACAAATAAATACACGCTTATCACCTTTTTGCCAGTTTGGTTGTTAGGCCATTCTTCTTATGTCAGAATGTTTAAGTTCCTAGAGTGGCAGTAAATAGTTCATATAAAAGCTGTTGCAGATGGGTTTTACTGTTCACATGAATTTTTTTGAACAGTCATTCAAAAAACTTTTTGAGGCCTTGCAGCCAGTTCCTCTGAGCAGTTAAAAATTTTTGAAATAATATCCATAACTCAACATCTTACAAGGTGCATCTGAAATTAGAGATGCTGTTGGTTTTTTAATCATATTTTCCGTATGTCATGTGCTGCATTGCCATTCTGTTGGACTGCCGGGAAATCTTTTTTTGACCAATATGGAGAATTAATGCCTGTGTTTTAAAAGATGTAGAGAGAAGACAAGCATTTCGGAGAAGCTTTTACGGAGTCTGAGACACCGGGTGTGGCATAACCCTCAAAAGCTGCATTATCCACAACAGTCATTTTGCTTTGGAGACATCCCTCATTCTTCCAGTAAGCAGGGACAACCTTGCTCTGACCCATATGAATCTGACAGGGCAGGTTATGGCTTCAGGCAAGAGAATTAGCTGTATTTATTTAAAACCCGATGAGCTGGGGAATGTGAACAGTTACTGAACCCAAATCTGGAGAGCACAACCATGAGACCACCATGCAAGACACCTGATATATGAAAAAAAATTCAAAGCGATTTCTTATTTAAAGATATAAACCCAGCATTATTATAGCAACAAGCCTAAAATACCAAGGCACTCAGGTGGCCAATTGCTGCTGTCCTAACCTGACCCAACCTGCTCAGCTTTTGGCTGCTTATTGACAGGCTGGTGAGATGACTCCTTTAAAGCAATCAGTCATGTTGCCCTTTCCCTCACAGTGTGTGGAGACCCCACATCAGTTATGTATCCCGGCATGCAATTTCCCACCTATGCTGTTTGAACACTGTATCCTTAGCTGTGCAAACATTACACATCGTTTAGGTGACAAGTTGCAAAGTTAAGTAGACTTGTTGTTACAGCAGAAAGTAGTTGAGTGGCAGTCACCCTGAAAAGAAAAGATCCAGGCTAGCTCAGGAATGTGCAAGGGCTCTGTATTGTGGTTAAAGGCTTCTTCAGCTCTCTCTAAAGCCACTGATGAGCCACTGGAAATGTTTACACCATGTGCATTTCTGAAGTGAAAGGGATGGGGGCCACAGGTTTGTACGTTCACTGCTCTTGTCCTACCATGTGCACAGCCCTTTGTGGTCACTGATGATGGGTGAGTGCCTGCTGCTGTTTCACAGCCTCTGAGATACAGGGGATATTTTGCATCTCTCCCAGGATGATGTTTTTAAAACAGGCAGTGTTCTTTCATGGTGTGGTATCTGTCTAGAGTGCTGCATGGAGGCTGTTGTGGTCTTTGCTGTGCTAAAGTGGTGATCTCTTAGTTTTGAACAATGCCTTTCTGGTGAAGAGAATGTGTAGCTTGTCAATTTTTGGCAGGAAGGGCACAGGACATGCCTCAGTCTCATGTTTTCTTCCCTTTTGTGCCAAGTTGGCTGTGCGACCATTCCTGTATTCTCTTTGGTGATCTGTGTGCTTGTTAGTTGGCAAAATAGCTCTTGGTTATGTTGCTCAGATCATCTCTGCCAGGCAGAAATGCATTGTCACCAGCAGCTAGTTGTGGTGTTTGTAAAACCCTGGGTGTTCATTTACATGCAGTAGCATGCCCTTTCTACCCATCCCAGATGGTTTAGTGTTAACTGGGAACATTGTACTGCTCAATATCAGGTGAAGAGGCTGGGTCTTGAAATGATTTGGTAATTCTGTGACAAGGACTGCACAGGCTGGTTGCCTGTGATAGGAAGAAGCAGATGTGAAGAAGGATATAGTGTAGTTGTCATCTTGCAATGCAAGGGTGATACTTGGAAATGTCTATGCTCTTTATTTCCTGCTTTGAGCACTAAACTTCCCCTGAACTGTCAAGCTTAAATTGTTGTCTTTGTTGGTGGAGAATTTTTTGGTTGCTTAAATATATTTCAGTAGTGCTTGAACAAACAAGTTGAAATGTCTGGTCAGTATTTCTCATCCCAGGTGTGGAAAGAGATAGGGAGGTTCTGCCTTATTTGTGATGTCTGGGGGCTGCTGGAAAGATCAAAATAGCTATTTGGGTTTTGGTAGGTGAGCTAATGCTGATGTTGAGACCCAGCCTGGGAGCAAGTGACTACAAGAAGTTTTGTTTGGGATGGCAGGAGAAGGGTGTGAGCCAGCTATTGAGATGTCAGATACAATAGCAGGTATGAAAAAAGTCCTGAAGACCACAGTGATAAGTTTAGGGGTAAAATGTAGTTTGTGAGACACGTAGATCTTCCTTTTCTTGGCTCTGTAAGAAGGGGCCTCAGCTGGGGGAGTGTTTCACTTTGGACTCCATACTTCAAAAGAAAAATGGAGACAATTTCAAGGGAGTCCAAAAGGGAAACAATAAGTGTGACCAGGGATCTGCAAAACATAACTGTGAGTGCATGCTGAATGGTGCTGAGTTTGTGTTTAGTGCAGTGAAGAGAAAGGTCATGTATAGTGGGGTCTTCTGTTGCAAAAATAAGACAGGCAGTGTTCTGACTTCTGTGTGCTGTGCATAGGAAGAGCAGTCATGAATTTAAACAACAGCAAGAGAAATTTTGATTAGACATTAGGAAAAACTTTCCAATGATAAGACTAATGAAACAGGAAGATAGAGTGCCTGGGGAGCACGTGAGTCTCTCTTATTGGAGTCTGTAAAACCAGCCTAGACAAAGTCAGAAATGATTTAGGGGAGGTGATGCTGCCCTCAGGCAGGTGCATGGACTAGATGTCTCTCTTAAAGCTCAGGCTCCTGGAGGCATGTGATTAGATGGGAATTTCAGCTTCTATTAAAGAAAGAGAAATGGTCCTCTCCCTCACAGTTGCAAGGAAGCAACTGAAAATAAGAGCTAGGTTTGATGCCAGTGCAGAACCCAAAATGCAACTCAAGATTTGTCTTGGAGGAAATCCAGCCTTTGACATTGGGCTCCAGTGCCCAAGTGCTGGAAGCAGGCAACGTAAGCTCATCTTATCCCAATGTTTCATGACTTTTCTGTGTTCCTGCCAGTTCTCTTTTGGTTTTGATTTCTATTTCCCTTCACACTTTTCTTGGATGTAAGAATTGTTTAAATGCATTGAATTGTTTGGTGTATGCATATGTGTACTTTATGATAGGTAGTGATGGAGAAAGAGAAATTTGGGATCAGCTGCTTCTCTGAACACCTTTTAACAGGGTTAATCATGTACAGAGTAACTTACCTAGGACAGAAGCACAGAGAACATCCTTGTTGTGTGTGCAGATGGACATCCTTTGGGAAGTCAGTGTAGCACTGATTCAGCAAAAGTCCTGCTGTCCCTCACTGCAGAGGTGATGCCTTCGTAATATTTGTTTTGGTTAGTTTAATAAAAATTTAGAAGTGAGGAAAAGACCTATAAGGTCATCTTGGTTTCTGCCCCTGAGGACCAGTGCAAGGCTGCTCACTTGGAAATGGCTTTAGTTAAAATAATTAAGGCAGAGGTTGGAAACTGGGAAGGTAGATCAGTTAGGCTAGCGCTGTCCTTACTATGTCCCTTTTCCATTTTAATTGCTTTGGAAAAAAAAGGAAAATCACAGGCTTTAAAAGCTCTGATTCTTCCTGCTCTTCAACCCCCCGCCCCCTCCCCGATCTTGGAGGCATCAACTCTCATCTGTCAAAGTGTAAATCAGCAATTAAAACACAAACAGCGAAATGCCAAAGATGACCCGAAGCACAAAGCAACTGACAAACAAGTCCGGACAAATCGGCGGATAATTTATAAGCATTGCCCTAAAATCTAATTATTTGGCAATTCGAATTTGCAGCCGGCCAGGGCTGTGCAATAAATTTAACCCGCCATAAATTATTTAGGAGCAGCCCATGGTGTAAATCAAAAACACGAGTGTTTGTTTAAGAAATAAGCTCCTTGTGCATAAAATGACTTTTCTTTAAAGGGTTGGACTGGGGGAAACATCCGTGAACAAAACAAGCTGGTGCTGAGCCTGTCCCCTCTCCACAGAGACTCCCTTTCTCTTCCACCCTTATCTTTTTTGAAGGTGTGAAGAGGTCTTTTGGTCGGAAGTTTTATATTTTTCTTTATTAGAAGAAAATCCCTTTCTCTCAATGGCCTCTACTTGGTTTTATTGCATTTTGAACAGTCAGCTCTGATTTTTATGGGCATCCTTTATCTTTGTGTTTATTAAACTTCATGTGGGGGTGGGTGTAAGGGATAAATTATCCTCTGGTAGTTTTTGAACTGTGCAGGCAACACAGTCTTTCTCAAATATATAAATCAGTGTCCTGAGTGTGTCCTGTCCACTTTGTATGTGAACATCTGGACTAAAAGGTTTGAGACCTGGGAAGTTCTTGCTGGGCACCGTATTCTTTTTGTCTAATGATGTTAGTGGTCCCCAGATCCAAAATGATAAGCAAGAAGATTCTTTTGTGAGAATTAGTGTAACTTCAGGTGCCTTCTTCTCTAAACGCAAGATCTGTTACAGGAAATTATTTAGCAAGTATAGTTGTGTGCTTGTTAATTTCTTTTAATTGCAAGATGATCGGGCTAGCTGAATTTGTGCATACCTGCACCAGTGCTGAAGGGAGGAGGCTTTTATTTAGGATGGTTGGGTAGGGAA
>NW_009970724.1:1721194-1725141 GCF_000747805.2 Chaetura pelagica
AGGGAAAGGCTGGGTTTATAGCAGTGCTTTCACATGCTCTTAGGAATTTTTCAATTCCTTAAAATCAAGTCCCCAGCCATTCTGCAGTTACCCTGCAGCTTCCTCCTGCTACTCAGCCCACTGACCTGGGACAGCCAGGTTGCATAGGAGCCTTGCACATAGGACCTTTTAAATAAAAATAAAATTCAGAAGAAGCATCACACAGATTTGCTTGAAGTATCAAGCAATCATAAATACAAGGTTGTTGAGAGTAGACCTGCAGCTCTGTTGGCTCCTATTGTTACCATGTTTGGGGGCACAGCTGAGGGAGGGACAGGGTGCCGATGTCTTTTTCTTTAAGCATGTTAATATTGATTTTAGAAGCTCTGTGTTCCAACAATATAAATGCAAATGCCTTGTAATTGGGAGCCGCGTGCAGAATTTCTCAACAGAAAACATGTTCAACTTTTCATGACAATGAAAGGAAAATAAAAAGCTGCTTATTTATTGCTGGTGGCTTGAATCCTGGATTTCCTTTCAAGTTACTTTGCAGTGCTAAATAAAATAGCTAATTGCAGTGCTCACAAAATTCAAATGGGTAAATTTATTCCTCTGGTAGCTTGTGGCTCTTTGCAGCCTCTGGACACCCTCAGCATTGTTTCAGCACATCTGTAACTTCTGGTTGCACTGTAAGGAAAAGCTGGGGGGGAAGACTTAGAATCCCCAAATGCTGCTGGCCTAAATCACTGCTGAGGCTGGAACAGGTACTAAGTGTTGGAAATGGAAGTGGGTGAGGATCTCAAGGTGGCACTTAGAGATGATTGGACTCCAGTAAAAGAAAGGAATTGTCAGTGAACCTCTTCATTTGAATTCCTTTGTGCTCCTCGACTCCACCTTTCCCACCTGGGAAGAAGCAGCAAATGTCCTTGATGGTGGAGATGGAGCTGAGTGTGTTCAGCTCATCGGGCTGCAGTGAAACATGAGAGAGCGCCTGGCTGCCTCCTGCATCACAGTCTGTTGGGGGGTTGTGTGTGTGTGTCTCTAAGTGCTCACCATTTCATAATAATTACTAATGAAATTCTAGATCTGTAATAACATTTTGGAGATCTAAAACAAACCATATGCTTGTAAAAAAAAGAGAGGAAAAAAAGTAGAAACAGATCAACTTTAAGCCATAAATTCTTGGTAATAGAGGCCTCTTTTTTCCCTCCTTTCTGTTTATGTTTGATAGATATTTTTGTTTCTGCAGGAATGTCAACTCTTAATTTCATGATGTATCATGGGCTTAAGAAAATTGAATTTAATAAAGGCAAAAGATGAATGGCACCTTTAAAGGTCCCAACACTTGTCTTTATTAGCAGGACAAACTGCAGGGTCTCCAAACACTGCTTCTCTCCAAATGAAAGTTTAAATGAAAAGTACAGCAGTGTCACAGGTTAAATTTCATTGCAGGACTGGCTAACGTTGTTAGTGAGGAGTGGGGCTGATTTCATGGGGCTGGTATCTGTTGCCTTAGATACCAGTGGAGCAAACACTGCCAGAGACTGGAAAAAAAAATCTCTGCTATAGGAAGCATGCGGACAAACAGCCTGTTGGGAAAGGTCTTTTACCACTTGCTTCAAAAACTGACCAAAGAAGCCCAGAACATTGGCTATGCTTTCTCCTGAGACAATCAATTCAATCCTGGGGTTCTACTGCTGCTCCTGGCCACGTGCTTCCCACAGACCTGCAGTAATTTTGGATATTGTTACATTTTCCACATTTTTTTTAGTGCTGCTTTTTATTTCCTCCGTCTGTCTTAATCCAACCCTCCTGGAAGTGCTTTTTGCCTTTGGTTCTGGAAGGCGAGCAATGCCTTTGTGTATCAGATCAGCAGCAGGGCTGTCTTTCACTCTCTCTTTGCATCCAGTGACTTGATGGCCCCTGAGGATGTTTCTGGTCCCTCAGGACTGCGCTCTGCATGGCAGTGCAGCCCTGCTGTGAAATCCAGCCGGTGCTTGTCTCTCTCCAGCAGTGAGAATGCTTGCCTTGCCCTGCTGTGGGCTTGCCTGCTTCTGTGGTTACCCTCTAGCTTGGGTGCAGATCTGAGGGGCAATTAGTTGGTACAGCTTATTTGAAGGGTGGGGTGGTATTATCCTGGGGTTAAGCCTGGCTCTGTTACAACATCCTGTCCATTGGCTTCAAACTTTTCAGTCCATTTTCTTCCTGAACAGGAGTTTGCGGCTTTCAGAGCCTAGCTGTGTTAGTTGTTTTCAAGGGAGGATCAACTTATCCATAGTTTCTTGTGCAGATTGAGTTTCTCATGTTGCCCTGGATCATCCTGGGTGACTGAAGCTGGTGAGTTTGGCTGCACCACAACAGATGATCTGGTTCTCCTCCCCCTCCATCCCATGCTTGGAGTTTCATCTCTTTTTTGGGGGAAACTTGGTGACTTCTGGTGGGGTGGTACAGCCATGGGGAAGAATGTGCCTGACCATCTGCCCCACTGTGCCTGCATGGCACACTGAATGTAGCACAGTCAGCCTTGGGGGGAACAGTTAAGCAGCTCTGCAGCTTGACTGCTTGGTGTCTACACTTGGGTACCCTAGCACTGTTAACATGATTTTATTTTTAACTTTCCGTCTCAGCAACATGTGCTCCCTGCATGCCCTGATCTGGGCTATGTGCTCCTGAGAACTGCTCTACTACAGCCACTGTCTCTGTCCACTGTAGAAACGGGGTGTTTCTCCTGGCTATTTAAATAATTTGTTGTTCCCTTTTACCCGCCCATCCTCTTGCACTCCCTTTGCCTGCTGGAGTGGTGATGTCATCAGCTCATATGTATGACCTCACGATAATTTCCGCCTGTCGGTCATGGGGTTTGCAGCCAGGGTCCAAAAGCTGTGTTAGTTCCTCTGCAGTGGCTGCATTTTCCACATGCTAATTTTACTCAAAGGAGTTGGATATTTTTTTTGTTATTTCTTATTTGTCTCTTCCAGATGTTTTCAGGCAGGGTTTTTTTTGTTGTTAAACTAATTCCATTCATGTTTTAAAAATTTATGAAAACGCTAATAAAAATGTCAAAGTGGTAAAAATGTTAGCTTTTGCTCTGCTTTGATTAAATTTTGCAAACTGTTTTTGAATATTAAAAAGCAATATTTTTTTTATTCTCTCTCTCTCTCTCTCTGTTTTTCTCCAGAAGTGATTTGAGAGGCTTGTTGCATGGATATCACTCAGTGGGCTCATTTGCACTCCAGAACCTCAGTGCCATGCATCTCTATTAAATAACATAGACAAATTATTCTTTAAAGACACCAAACAAATTGTCACTTCTTCTCTTACATTAAACTGGAAGGAGGAGAGGGATTAGAGAAGGAGAGGGGTGAACACAAAGGATTTTATTACATTTATTCAGTGGGTGGTTATTCAGTGGGTGGCTTTTTTAATTTAATGTATATTTTTTAATAATTGAGAAATCCATCGCAACTGGATTTCTTTAAACTTTTTATTAACAGGTCCATGTAAATTTTTGATTGCTGATTATTCAAATAATTGAACATTCTTCTGATGAAGGAGCGTTTTTATTTCCCTATCAGCATAAATTAGCTAAAAAGAGGACAATTAAGCAGGGCTTGCTACTGTGCCGTATCCCATTGGGATGGATTGTGGAGGGGGAGGAACTTCCAGCTCCTCTCCTCACTCTGTTGGAAGTGAAGAGTGCTTCTCAGCCTCTCCTGGGAATGAGATGCTTCATGCATAAGGTCCTGTTGTTTGGCTGGTGGTGTCCTCCAAAAGGACAGCAAGGTGGAGTAGGTGACGCTGGCCTTGTGGAGGGCACAGACCCTGGGATGTCTTTGCTTTTGACGTGAGCCCATTCCGAGTGTGTGTCCATGTTCCCTGGGTGGTGCTGGCATGTGTAAGTGGAGCCAGACCACCTTCCTGAGGCAGCCACATGTGCAGCTGAAGTGCTGAGCACAGGGACATTCCTG
>NW_009970724.1:1725384-1734783 GCF_000747805.2 Chaetura pelagica
GCCTGCCACGTTTCCAGTTGCAGTGCTGAGCACAGGGACTTTCCTGCTGTCCCTCCCAGCTACTGTGAACGTTAGCACCATCCTCCTCCCTGCTCATGGTGTTGGATGTGCTCTGTGCTCCAGCACCACTCACCACCCTTTGTGGTGCAGAGCTTCATGTTAGGCTTGTATTTGTTTGGGACTGTTTGTTTGGGACTATTTGTTTGGGCTCTTTTTACAGCCAGGTTGCTAGGCAGGATAATTTCCAGCTTCATTTTTTGTTTGTTTTAAATGAACAGCTGCTTTTCTCTTTGCCCTCTTCAGGAAATCATCGAATTCCCTATCCTGAAGCTGAATGGTAGGACGATGGAGATTGAATCCACCTTTCACATGTATGTTCAGCCTGTGGTGCATCCCCAGCTTACGCCCTTCTGTACAGAGGTAAAGTGCAAAGGTTCCCTGGTGCTCCAAGAGTCTCCCTGGGAAGCAGGTTTCCATTGCACCAGGGGTTGGGGTTGCCTCTTCACAGTGCAAGGTTGCAAGTTATGCCAGCCTTGACTTAAGGATCAAGGGGAATAATTTTTTGCTATTGTGATATCATGTAAAGACCTCGGTTTGGATTCATAAATAACTCTAGCTATGACCTGCTCAGATCAGTTATATTTACCGCTATCAAACATCTAACTGGGTGACCACAAAATAAAAGCACTCATGTTAGCTGATGCTCAAAAATCCTGTAGCCTCTCTGTAAGCTCTTCATGATTGTGCCATTCTGTTCTTTGGTGGGAAGGTCAAAGAAAGCATGGTTCAGAGGCTCTAAATGACTGTCCCATGGGCCTGCCTCTAGGGATTTGATGAATCCTTCTGAACAGTGGAATAACCCACACTTGTATTTTTAAGACCTTCTTTTTGATGTCATGCTTCTGGGGCACTTGAAATGATTGAAGTGGCCTCTTGTTACTTGGTTACTGTCATTGTTGAGGACAGCTGCTCTCAAGCTGCAGCCACCTTTCCCCAGATACAGACGAGAGGATGAAGGTGGCAAATACAATCTCTAATGGTTCAAAGGAAATGTGGAGGGAAGGGAGCAGGGGTTATTTTGTGGGTTTTTGTTTTTTTCTTTATTCAACACAAAAGTTTAACTGTTTTTGCAAGCATGTTCTTCCTCCCCGCTGTAGCCATCAATGCAAAGTTTCTAAGTTCCTGTTACTTTGAGCTTTATTCTATTTACTCCACTATTTTGATGTTGGCCAATCAATGACTAAAGTACTGACTGTGGGAATCAGGGCATCTGAGGTCTTCATTCTGTCCTGATCTCATCCAGGATCATTGAAACCATGATGTGTTTTCCCCAACCTCTGTAGCTGCAGGTCTGGGTCCATGAAGTATGTATCCTGTGTGTACCAACTTGCTGAAAAAATTACTTCTCTATTTTAGGTGCAGTCCCCTCCAGAACCAACCAGTCCCTTCCATATTTCCACCTTGTAAAAACAAATACTTTTCTTCTTTTTTTTCCCATTCTCTTATACCTAAAAAACAGCTGAAGTTATTTTATTTAAGCTTAAAAAAAAAAAAAAAAAAAAGACTGAGCACAGAAAACATTATTCCCAGCTGAAGGGCTTTCAGAAAGCTATAAATGTGTGAAAACAGCAGAGGGTTATAGTGGAAACAGTTTTGCAACCTTAATACTAAAAAGCTGGGCAACTACTTTGGCTGTCCTTATCCCCATGAGGCTTGCTGGACATATGCTTGTACGAATGTGATAAATCTCACAGCTTGCACCTCATCTTTGCTAAGAGCAATGTCTTCTTCAAGAGTGGAGCCCAACATGTCTGGTTTGTATGTGATCTAAATTCTAGAGAGAAGTCATCTCACTCATTAACTTCCACCAAAATTCCTTTTTCTGAAAATTCCTTTGCTGTGTCCTCCCCCACTGCTGCTACAAGCTACAGCTCAGTTGTTGCTTGAGAGTCCACAGGACTTGTGTGGTGTGGCTGAATGGAGCCTGCAGCCTGAGCATGTTGAGGGCTTCTCTGGATGCTGAGCTTGTGACTGAGCCATTCAGCATATCTAATTTTCCCAACCCATGGTACCAATTTCTATTCCTTCTCTTGCTCTTGGAGGCCTGGAGATGGTGTTTCTGCAGGTTTGTCTCTCCTGTGTGGACTCCTCGCGCAAGTGAGGCCACATGTGTGTGCCAGCTGTGTGTTTGCAGGAGTCCTCAGGACAGCCAGGAGTCCCAGCTGCAGCACTGCAGATTCTCTTGCTGACTTCAGTCTAGTGTCTTGTGTCTGTGGGTGGATAAAAATGTGCAGTTGTGAGGCCAACAGGCAAAATGTTTGCAGAATACCCACCACTGTGTATCAGTGGCACAAAATGGTCTAATTCTCCAGGTTTGGCAAGTTCTTGGTTATTAACAGCCTGGGTTAGGGAGCTGGTTTTAATCCTAGCCTGGAAACCGCCAGCTCCACAGCAATCCCTCATGCACAGCATGGCCCCTATCTCTGCTGGCTTGGTGGTCTCCCTACCTGTTGGAGGGGCTGCCGTGAGGTCCAGGGAGTGGGATCATGTAGTTGGGGTAACAGCTTGTCCCTGGACCCTGTGTCTAGGGCTGCTTTTGAAACCCCACCCTGAGAGCCACAGGTGAGCTGTTTGTGCTGAGAACTTACTAACAGTTGCAAAAAATGTGTTTGTATTTGCGGCTGCTTTTTTGCAGAGGCTGCAGTGGCTGCTTAGAGACCTGTGGGGTTGGTGGCTCAGGGTCAGCACTGTGCCCCTGGTGTGGGTTCCCCTGAGACCTTGGGGACATGGCCAAGGTGTGCTGTGTGTCTTAGCTCCTGTGGAGCTGATACCTGCACACCTCCAGCGTTTGCCATTGACTTTCTGCTGGTTTATGTTTTCTGAAAAATATCCATTTTGCTAAATGCCAGTAAAGGGCTTTGTCTAGGCACCTCTACTTAGAAACGGTGAGATTTATTGGCCTCTTTTGTCTACAAAGAAAGACCAGGCCTGATTATCAGATTGTGCACCAGAGACAAGTGCTTAGGTAATCAGCAGACTGTCTTGGAGTAGAAATACGATGGTTTTCCAGATAAACTCTGTAGGAAAAGCGGTGGTGTTGACATTATAGGAAAGCCTGTCTGCTGTACTGCTGCTTTCCCCTCCACGTACTGCCTTTGCTGGGAAGCAGTACGACTGCCTATTATAGACTGTATGTGGGAGGATTTTTGGGTTTGCTCAACATTACTCCTTGGGTCTAGCGTGCCTCTCACATCTCTCTTCCTTCTTGAAGAGAAGTGTGGTCTTGAAGAAGACCACAGAACACAGGAAAGGTGTTTGCAAGTGGTCACCCTCAAGGCATTCCTTTGCTTAGCTTTTGGTGTGTCTGTGCTTTCTCCTCCAGCTCCCCACACCAGTGACCAGGAGCACATCTGCTGCTGCTGGCTTAATCTGTAGCTGTCATCTGGTCCCCTTCCTCTTCATCTGCTTTTTTAAAACAACAGGTCATGGTGCTTGGTTGTAGTGAGGAGTGTGGTGAATGTCTAGACAGAGAAGATGGAAAGTGCTTGCAGGTGGTTAGAAGCTGTTGTTAAGTATATAAAGCTCATTATGCCCCTTTAGAAGATGCAAGTGGTTTCTTTGATGCCAAGCAAAGTTTATACCAACAGCTTAAGTGAAAGATTCCCTCTACACAGAAGGTGCTTGTACAGGCTTTTTCATGGTGCATAGCTCTCTTTTTATGATTAATTTTTATTGATTTTTCCTGAAGGAGCAGACACTAAAAATACAGAAAGATAAATGCCTTATCGCTTGTTTAGGTTCCTGAATACCATGTGGTTCTTGGGATCACCAGTGAAACTTTACAATTGTGCAGTTTTGTTTTTATGCTTTATCAAGACTGCAAGACCAGATAGTGCTGCAGAGACCCAATGCAGTAGGTTGGGTGTTACAGATGGATGTAACTGATAACAAAGGGTGAGGAAGTAACATTCTGGTCCCTTTTGAGCACTCTCTGACCTGCATTGAAAGGTACCCGTGGAGTAGGTATATCCCTTTATATTAATGTGTGCAATTTCTGCAGCATGATTCTTGCATGCATGTGTTTGGCAGCATGTTCTTGTATGGATAAATTGGTACTTTGGCCTGGCGGTGATGGAGTCTTGGGCAGGATCAGTCAGTGACTCTTTGGTGAGACCCCTGCATCTGCCTTCCTGTTTCTCCATTCTCCTGGTGGGAAATGTCTGGATAAGGCCATTTTTCCCTGTCTTCCCATGACTGTTGGGTGTGTGGCACTGAGCAGATGCAGTGCTGAAGGTGCCCGAAGTGGTAGAAACCATTTATGTCAGTGCTGGCCATGATATCAAAAGGTTGCCTGTCATTCTTAGTAAAGGAAAGACATGGACCTGTTGGAGTGAGTCCACTGGAGGGCCACATAAATGGTCAGCGTGGTGGAACATCTCTCCTGTGAGGAAAAGCTGAGAGACTTGCAGTTGTTCAGCCTTGAGAAGAGAAGGCTCTAGGGAGACCTTATTGTAGCCTTTTAATACTTACAGGGGACTTAGAAGAAGGATGGGGACAGACTTCTTGACAGGCAAGGGATAATGGGTTACAACTAAAAAGTGGTAGATTCAGGCTAAATATAAGGAAGAAATTTTTTACAGCAAGGATGGTGAAACACTGCTACAGGTTGCCCGGAGAGGAGGTGATAGATGCCCCATCCCTGAAAACATTCAAATTCATGTTGGTGCTCTGAGCAACATGATCTGGTTGAAGATGTTCCTGCTCACTGAAGGGTTGTTGGACTAGATGACCTTTAAGGATCCCTTCCAACCCAAACTATGCTATGATCCTTTCTCAGAAGCTCATTTTTCAGATGCTTCTAGAGGTTTGATTTGAGCTGCCTTCTGAGAGGCAGAGCCAGCTCATGTCAGTAGGTGAGCTGTCAGACTCTGCCAGGGTGATGCCTGGAGAGAAATAAGTCAAGAGAAGCAAAAAACAAGCCAGGGAGCTTTAAAAGCTGTTCTAAAGAGTCTTGCATTAATCTTTCCAATCTATTTGCCTTTCAGAGTATGGGAAGTATGTAGAAAGCAGCTGTTACACAATTAACATACAGATTAATATAAAAACAGTTTCTGGAATATAAAAGAGACTGTGTCCCTCCACTTCCTTAAAATTCCATCTCATAATGGCTTGATGAACTTGAGAAACCCACCTAGAGGAACTCTATTCTTAAAATTAAAATACTCTCTCCCTAAAAGGTATATATTACCATTCTATGGAAGTAACTATGAGAAAATAATCTTTCCACTTAGAGCTTATTCAGTGAGTCAGGTATTTGGTATTCATTAAATGCAATTACAGTTTAATTGGAGTTTAATCTCCTTTTTTTTTTTTTTCCTTTCCTCTGAATTCAGTGCTGTAAGCCAAGCAGCCAAAGAGACAGAGGTAGAAACCATTGAGCTTCTTTCAGTTGCCACACATTTAATAAAGTAGAGCCCTGTGGTTTGGACGAGGACTTACATTTCATGAGTAGGTTGAGCTGGACTATGTTGGACGATTTACTCCTGAGTGGTGGGGATCTGTGAGCACCTCTCAACTGGACCCTATGGCTTCTGGAGACTTGGATGTGTGTGCAGGCAGCAGGACATGCTCCTAGGCTGTGTTTGACCTTTATTTTATGAAAACGTGTGAGATGTGTAGCTTCAGGAAAGTGCCATATGAACTGAAATCCTGTAGTGTGCACTTGTTTTAATAATGATTTTTTTAATTACTTGGGTGCATTGATGGCAAGCTACTGACCTCCGATATTCAATATGTTAAAAGACAGTTTTGTCAGTTGGAAGGCAGACAGAAAAATTATCTGTTTTCCATGTGCCTCAAGCTATCCTGGGCAGACACAGGCAGAAGCCCACGAGACAGATTCCTTTATGCATGTGTCTAGCATTAAACAGCCAAGCAGTCTGGGCACAGTCAGTAGGACTGCCTGTTGGCAGAACCTGTTCCTAAGGAACCTGTTGAAAAACAGAGTAAACCAGGGTTCTGGGAGAAAGTGCTTTTCTTCAGATTTCATTCTATTGTTTTAAATACAATTTCATAATGCAAAGGGATGCTGGGATGGACCTTGCTTGTGTGCTGGCTGCCCAGTGCTGTGGTGGGTGACTGGGTCTGTTCTGGGTCTCACAGTTATCTATTCTGTTCATCTAACACTGTGCAATGTTGGTGTCACTGCAATAGCAGGGGAATGGTAGTTGTCACTGCCTGTTTGACAAGGCAGCATCAAAACTGGTGAAATGCCTTTTGAAGAAGGGCAGTGTTTAGGCATTGCACTGGTATGCGAAGCAGAGGGCACCACTGTTCTCCAAGTGGATCCTGCCCTGCTGAGAGCTTGCTGTTTTCTGGTGCGGGTAGGAGGCCCCCTACATCTCTGTTTGGGATAAAGCTATGCCCTTGGCTGTGACTGAGGAGCTGCCAGGGTCACTCTGCTGTGGTTGGCTCCTCCTCAGCCATGTCCAAGTGGGTCACAGGAGCATGTTTGGGTTGCAGTGAGATGGACAGGAGAGGAGACCTCTCTAATGATCTTTTGAGTGCTGCTCTGATGCCTGCATTCTGTTTGTCTCTCATTTCAGCTGACTGGGATTATTCAAGGCATGGTGGATGGACAGCCGAGCCTCCAGCAAGTGCTTGAGGTAAGCAGAGTAACCTTTAGTTCCTGAACTCTGACCTCTGGTCCTGTCGTCCCCTCTTCATCTTTCCCTGCACCCTCCCCTTGCTGAGAATTGAACCGCTTAATTTGACTATGATTACAACTTCATTAGAATAACATTTGCTGTCACATTGGTGACACACTGCTGAGAGTATTGAACCATTGATCTGTCATCTCCAGCTGTTCATGTCAAGGATGCTGACAAGATATCCAAACTCCTGCCAGTAGATAGGAGAAGAGGTGATTCCTGCTTGCACCAGTTCTAAAGCACCAAGACAGTGCTTAAGACCACTGCTTCAGGACTTTCTGCCTTCTTTTTCTTTCTCTTCCCTCACCACTTTATTAAATTAAGTTTTTCTACCTATTTAAATGCTTAATAGTACACATAGTATAGAAAGAAAATGTCTCTAAAATCTAATTTGGAGGACGTGCAAATACAGATATAGCCCTAATAATGCCATCTGCTAGATGTTGAATTCCTACAGCATTTAAGGCTTAATTAGCTTGCAAGTATTTCTTCATCAATAGCTTTTGTTGGTAGTCAAATAGTGAAGGAAACCTCCTCAAGCAGAGCCTGCTTGGGCTGCAGGTTGGTGTTCGATGCATTGTCTCTGTCAGGATTTCCATTGCTGTGTTATCTAATTGTTCCTAATCAGAATAATTGCAACAATTGCTTATCTGAGGAAATAAAATTAAAAGCTTTAAAATCCTCCATGGAGACAGCACTTCACAGGCACTGACATGAAGGAGTTCAGAAGGTGTTAGTGCTGCTGTCCCTTGCTCCAGGGAACCTTGTAGGGCTGGCTGGAAGATCTGGCAGCCCGAGGAAGGCAGGAGTGTGGCAGAGAGGCTGGCTGCTGCTTTTGGGGGAGCTTTAGTCCAGAGAGGTCTTGTACTACAATTGGTCACAGAAGGGCTGTGGCAGTGAGATGAGGCCAAAGATGGTGCTCTTTGAATGTGACACCTTGCATCCATGCAAACCCCCAGCTCTCCTTGGTGCTTTCCAGAGAGCACACAGCAGCAGTGTGTCTGTGAGCATACAGGTGCCTGTGTGGGCTGCTGCAGGAGGGAGAGTCCTCTTGGCCTGGATGGGTGAATGTACATTGCTGCTGGATAATTGCAGAAAATGATTCATTCTGTTTCTACAGAAGCTTCTTAAGAGTGTGGAAACACTTCTGTAGATTTCTTCCATTTGGACTGAAAAGGTGTTCACACAGCAGCACGTTTCTAGTTGAAAATGGGATTTGGGTCAGGCAGCTTCTGGGACATGCAAGTTTATTCAGGAGCAGAAGGTGTCAACTGAGGGAAAAGAGGAGGGATCTCTCTTGCTGCTAGTGAGGCTGCATAATTGCAGCTGACTGCCTGTCACCTGCCACCGGAAGATTTTTGGGCACATCATTTCCTAGTTCTAGCTGGAATAAGTGTCTATGCAAGGGTTTTAGTCTAGGTCAGTTCCTCTTGGTTAATCCCCAAGGTGGATGTGCTGCCTCAAGATTAACATGACAAGTTTCTGAAGTGGATCCAGAACCTCTGTCCCTATGGATAGGAATAGTGGATTCACTTTAAATGCACAGTATGCCCTGAGCAAGCATCTCCTCAGAACTTTAAGAAGAAAAGAGAGATCCCTCAGAAGAGGAAGAGGACACATGGCTTTGCTTGTTACAGCTGCACAGTGCCTGTGTGCCCAGCCCTTCCATTTCTCCCCCTCTCTCAGCTCCCCTTGTGAATCAGAGCATGTGAAGAATGCTGTAGGTGAGGGATGCCATCCCAGGATGCCCGTGTGTTCTCCTTACTGGAGGAACACAAGTTGCACTCGCTATGAGCCTGTTTGGCACAGGGAGAGGAAAAGTGGAGGTGGAATGCCAGGTAGCGGTGCCGTTGTATCGTCCCGTTAATGCTGCACAACTTCCATCCCTCCACAAGCAGAGCTGCTGTGGTGTCTGATAAGATCATCTCTGCTCTGGTTGCTTGATGTCTCCTATCAGAAATCTTCAAAGGTCCAAACGTGCTGTTGTTGAGATGGCAAGCAAAGAAAGAAGAGAGACGGGGAGAGGGTGGATAAGATCACAATTTTCTTCTCTCTTGATTGCAAGCAGCTTATCTGAGTTTAACTGTTGTGGCTTGGCCTGTCTCTGCAAAACTCATCCCCTTTTCTTGCCTTCCTTTCAGAGGGTTGATGAGTGGATGGCGAAGGAAGGCCTCTTAGATCCCAGCGTCAAGTCGATTTTTGTGACCTGTGGAGACTGGGATTTGAAAGTGATGTGAGTATGGAAGGGGAGGGAGATTTTTCTAGGCTTTATTGCTCTGTGCTTGCCTGTAGCATGTATGTCTTTGTCCTTACAGTCCCAAGTCTTTGTTTCTTAGGGAAATAATTGTTTTTCATGCATAATGGGGAGTGGAGGGTTGTGAAGACAACCCACCTGAAGACAGGTGGGTGCTGGGCATAGTGCAGAGTCACTGCTGAAGGTATTCCTTATAGTGAGTGAATCCTTTCAGAATCCAGAGAGGTTTAAACTGGAGCTTTAAACTGGATAAATTGTTTTCCCTCTTATCCAATATTCTTTCCAAAGGGGTGGATATTTTTGAGGCCATACATGTATCTGTTTCTATACAACCAAATCAAGCAATGGTCCTTACCTGACTTCCACATGTGATGCTTTGTTTTTGTCATCTTAGCACAATAACTATATGTGACTCACAAAGTAGTCTTTGGAAAG
>NW_009970724.1:1734839-1737937 GCF_000747805.2 Chaetura pelagica
GAAAGAGTGCAAGCCAAGTCTGGAATGCTTCATGGGTGTTCTTATTAAGGTCATCATCATCAGCTGGGAACCTGTATCTGGGGAGTACCAGGTGGGGACCCACACTGGGATCTGTGAGTGTTAATATATGTGTGTGCTTTCTTATGAAAATAGCTAAACCACCAACATAAAAAGTTATTTTTAAAAATGGTGTTAAATGTCTAAGAATTAATTAATTTAATCTGTAAGGTGTTTATGGGTCAGTGTCATATTGTGCTGAGTTCACTTGGATTCTTACAACCTTGCTTCAGCTTTTCATTTCCTCAGAATGCTGGATAAAGACAACTGTTATTATCACACTGGTAAAGCATGTGCTTGACACATGCAATGCTAAACTGACATCCACAACTCATTAGCAGTGTTACTTCGTTTTCACTGTGACGTTGGTTTCCCCAAGTCAGAAGCCTAAATAAACTGCATACAGCCTGGGAGCAGTCGGCACCAGTTCTTCCCTGCAGAGTGGTCTTTGTAGAATGGCAGCTCCTTGCCTCTTTTTGGTGTGATTAGTGAGACATGAGGTATGAGGACCAAAGCAAAAGCACCAGTGCTAGTGGAGATGAGAAATCTGCCATGCTCCAGACGGGAGTGTGGTATGTGAGCTTTTAAGTCAAAATTTGGGTCTCTGCTGGGGCAGTGTCCATAGCTGGTATGTATTCCCAATTCCTGTGTTACTGGTTTAAATTAAGAGTGACGCTTATTCTTCTTTACATATCTTGTTTAAACTTTTATTAGAGACTAGCACAAGGACAGCTGCAGGGATGTGCTAAACTTCTATTTCTCATCTGTTCTCTTTTCTCAGTTCTTTACTCCTATATTGCTGTTCTGAGAGTCCAATTTTTGTGATGGTTGTGAGGAACAGACTTACCTTTGCTCAAAGCTCATCTTTCCATCACTTTCACAGTGGGATAATAAGGTTCCCAGATAACATGCTAACTTGGTGTCTGAATGGAGAAGACAAACTTCTGAATGTTCTCTTTTTGCTTCAGAGCTCTACAGTGGGCAAATGGGGTAAAGAAGAGTTCCATTTCTGGTGAGCGGGCTCAGCAGGACATGCATTTCTGGAGCAGAGATACTCAGTTTTCCATTTGCAGTGGTCTCTTGCATGGTTTGTGCCTCTCTAGTCAACTGGAAAAGACAACTTCATTCCTGGCCACAGGGTTGCAGCAAGTGGTTCATTTTTTCCCTCTTTGTTTTAAATTTTGTTATTTTTAAACCATTAACTTCAGAATTCAATCCCAAAGCATCTCCAGGGCAAAGCAGAAAATACGTTTTGTGTTTCCAACCACATGGATGGTGGGAGTCTGGCTGCAGCTGCTCAGTGAGTAGCACATCAAACTGCTCGGTCGCCGATTGGGTGGTGCAGCGTGTAACGTCACATCTGATTAGTGTGGTGCCAGTGAATGAGGCTTGAGTGAGGACTCCCTGCCAGCTCTGACTTGTCTCATTTCCCACTGCTTTTATCCATCACCACAAATGCTGAGTCTCCCTCCTGAACTAATTAAGTTTGCGTGTGTTTAGACACATTGCCAAATAGGGTTTAGCAAAGCAGAACTGAGCATCTCTTTTTAAAGAGGGAAGGGAGAGAGCTGAAACAAGGCCACTCAGATAGGCAGGTAGAGCCTGAGAGATGTGGAACATCTAGGAAGTATTCCAGGGGTTCACCCTGTGCAAGACCTCTACAAGACTTGTGCACCTCTACAAGACTTGTGGTGTAGCTGGTGCCCTTCTGCTACCATGTTGAGACCACATGCTGGGCACAGGAGGCACTAGGGCAGAAGTCCACATTTGGAGGAGTGTGTTGGTAGAAGTGCTGCATGGTAGAAGCCCCACTGGGTTCCAGAGGAATTTGGGACAATGAGGTGAGTGCAGTGCAGGGCTTCCTGGCTTAGTGGCAACTTGGGGCAGGTTCATTCCTAACCCTTTTTCTCATCTTCCTTAGTAATGATAACTGCTTGCACAGTGTGTGATTTCCTATCCTCCATTGTCCTTAGCTTGGCTCTTGGTGGGAAACCATGCAGCCTTGTTTATGGCTTCTCCAGTAGTGACCTAGGCATTTAGTTTGGCTTCTATCTGCATGTGCTATTGAAGAACTGAGGCATGGTATCTTCTGGACAGGCCTGCCTACGGTGAGCGCTCCCAGTAGATGCCACTGGTAGGTGCCAAGGCACTGGGAGGTGCAGTGGGGTGAGCAAGCTGGATGGAGGCTGAGGGAGTGGCTAGAACAAAGAGGAAAAATCTACAAGCCTGTAAGTTGTGGATGTGGGGACAAGGTGGTGAAATAGCCCTATCAAAGCCAGAAGATGCAATATGTGTAGCACTCTTAGCTCTGCTGATGGTGTCTAGTGGTATCTGAGTCTGCAGGATTCAGGATGGAAGCTCAGCTGCTGCAGGATCTGTGAAGCCTCAACTTGACTCAGGAATCTTCAAGGAATGAGGCCCTATGTGTCTACAGACTTAATTTCTCTTGAACATGGAGCTTTCTTGGGAGATGACAAAGCTGTTTGTTTGGCTTCCCTCTGACAACAGGGAGCATTAGTCACAAGGTCCTGAGTGCCCAGAAGAGGACACCAAGCATCTGGGGAGGGCTCATGGAGGTTCAGCATGAGTCAAGGTCCTCAGCCATGCCACTGAAGACCTTGTCATGGATGTGGTGCACCTTCAGAAAGAGAGTCCTCTGTTGGAGGGATTTGGTCACTGCTGGAGAGAGCCCATTGTACCAGAGGGCTCAGAAATAGAGCACTGATCCTCTCTCTGCTGCTGCACTTGGATCAACTGGCTTTCAGTGCTCAGTGTGTGTGAACCAAGCTGGAGGCAGGGAGACAGCAGCTCTCCTGCCACCCCTCCCCTTCCTTCTTGTTAAGATGCAATTTCTTTAATGAGGAAAACCTCTTGAGTAGGAACATCACCTTTCTGAAGGCTTGTCCTGACAAGGCAGTTCAAGCCGACAGAGTCGCATATCAACTTCAGCAAATATCAGTCACTCATTACAGAGACTCTTCTCCCCCCACTCTCCAGCAACACCCCTCGTTCCCAGACAAGGGAATGAATCACATTCCTGC
>NW_009970724.1:1737985-1755700 GCF_000747805.2 Chaetura pelagica
TGCTCTTGAATACATCATGACAAGTTGTGGTTCTAATGAGAGAGGGCCATTCATTCTGGGTGGAAAGTTCCCTGTGTCGACACAGAAATGTTATTAATTAAAGAGAGCTACCTGAAGCAAAAGATGAAAGGAGCACCAGACCTGCCAAGCTAAAATATGAGTGGGGATACAGCCTCGTTAGGCACATGGTCCTCGGGCCTCTGAGTGCTCAGCAGGAGGATTCCTTTAGCCTGTTGCAAGGAGCTATCCTCCAAGTTTTAACAGCTCCAGGGATGGATTCAAATACCTGCATAGTCTGCTTTAGTGCTTGGACCTCATCCTGCACCTAGGTTGGAACTGCCACTAGTCATCAAGCAAATTGCATTGATGTAGCATTGATTGGTGAGGGTAACATGCCTCTGAAGGGCTAAGGGAGCTGCTGACTGCAGGAAGCAGTTTTAGTGGGAAAGAGGGTACTTGGTGCCTGCCAGGGTTGAGCCCTTATAATGTAAGCTCTGCAGTGTGGTTTATCTCCTCTGAAATGTCAAATTCCCTCCTTCCGCATACGGAACTGGTTTGCCTGCTCTTAAGCACAGTATGAATTAATCTTGGCAAGCAAAGAAGCATTTACAATGTGTGTTCCTAGCTACAGAGCTCAGGTATGGTGAGGTTAAGTGATATGCCTGTGGTTGGGGAGGCAGAGGCAGAGACAGGAGCTGAAGCCACATGTGCAGAATCTCAGCCCAGCACCTTAATGTCAAGACCATCAGTTAATCCTTCTTCCAGCTCTGGATCATTCTGCAAATGTGTTGAACATACGTAAAAGTATGTGGCTTTGGTCTGTGTACCTCTAACATGAGGATGCTGGTGCTGCATTTACTGTGGCTCATCAGAACATGCTAATTTATGTCTTTACAGGAAACTACTGCTCAGAAGTTTTTTATTTTCTTAAATAAGTGTTAAAAGGCAAGTACTTTTTAATATAGTGATAAAACACAGTGAAGTGTCCTGAAATGTTTATAGCCCTTGGTGCTCTTCCTAGGTTGCATATTAGTAAATTCTGAGCAGTAAATTACACTATTGCTTGATTTTATCTTACTATTTAAATTCTTTCTTTACAAGTTACACAGGCTGGGAGGATGCTTGCCTTCTCAGACCAGCTTTTAGCATGGCAATGAGTTGGTCTTTCCAACCTTCTGTCCTGGAGGCTTTGTTTGAGATCAACCTTAGGTCATGAATGAAGGAGGACTGGTGGTGTTAGTCCCTTGTTCATGCTGGTTTTTTTCCTAGTACCCAGGAGGGATGTGGTAGTCTTTGCCTGGGGGAGAAATTGCAGACAACTACTGAATTGAGTGAGTGGGACCTTTTAGGTAGTGGTGGGGAGAAGCAGAAGGTGTAGGTTGGGCTGGCTGGATGGCAGCAATGCAGGAGCTAAGTTCAGACAGTACTGGTGTGGTTTAACCCCAGCCTGCAGCTGAGCACCACACAGCTGCTCTGTAACTCCCCCCTGGTGGGATGAGGGAGAGAATCAGAAGAGTAAAAGTGAGAAAACTGCGAGTTGAGAAAAAATGGGTTGAGATAAAGACAGTTTGACAAGTAAAGCAAAAGCCACACACACAAGCAAGGCAAAACAAGGAATTCATTCACTACTTCCCATCAGCAGGCAGGTGTTCAGCCATCCCCAGGAAAGCAGGGCTCCATCATGAATGGTTACTTAGGGAGGCAAATGCCATCACTCAGAACTTCCCCTCCTTCCACCACCTATTATTGCTGAGCATGACATCATATGGTGTGGAATGTTGAGGTCAGCTGTCCCAGCTGTGTCCCCTCCCAGCTTCTTGGGTACGCCCACCCTACTTTACTGGTGAGGTGGGGTGAGAAGTAGAAGAGGCCTTGACTCAGTGCAAGCACTGCTCAGCAGTAATGAAAACATCCCTGTATTATCCCTATTTTCAGCACAAATCCAAAACAGTTTCATACTAACTACTGTGAAGAAAATAAACTCTATCCCAAACAGAAACAGCACAGGTGGTTTTCAGAGTTACAAGAGCAAACTGGTAACAGAAAAATAAGATAGTAATCTTATGTTTAAAAATAATAAAACAATTCCTTTCCAACCAAGATCTTTGGATTAGCTTGTTGTTGTTGCTTTTAGTGGAGATCATTTTGCTCACCAAGCCTATGGTGTATCTTTTCACATGGCTACCTTGGCTGAAGGAAGAGGGTGGTGTGAACTACAGTGCAGGGATTGGACTGAGTATTCAGGGTCAGGAACCTTTCTAGTCAGCTTTGCTGATGGAGTCATTCATGTAATTACATCCTAAAGTGCTTTGCCAGAGCTAAGCACAGCAGCCTTGTGAGCATGCTCTTCTCTAGCACTTACAGGGAGTAGCATTGACTCCATTCACTTCTGCAACCCTTCAGTCCAGCTTTTTGTTTTTCAAGGAAATGATATCACTTATGAAAAATAAATTGTGGATGTTACAGTTCCCCCTCTGTACCCTCTTACATAAAATTAATGTAGCACACTTGGTTTTTGTTGTCCTGCAACAGTTCCCCTGGCTGTCTCTTGTTCTTGCCTTTGTTTGAAATCCACTGGCTGCATGAGCTCTGGGAATGCCTTTGGGTTAAGCTTTGGACATTAAATTTTTGCATAGGGATCATCATGCAGTGGGCTATCACCTTCAGGTCTGCTGCTTGTCTGGCAGGTCACAGGAAAGACATTTGTCATAGTCAGGGCTGTAATGGCCACAGATTTATTGAGCTGTGATGCCCAACATGCTCTGGGAAGCATAGACTCTGCTGCCTGGGAATTAGGATCAAAGAAGTTGGAAGCAGCATGGAAGATGGTGGAGAAGCTTGGAATAAGTTTACAGGGTAGAGGGGAGTGAGACAGGCATTGCATCAAGTACATAATTTCCAGCACTAAACTGTTGAGATAGGACAATGAATGGAGATGGATTTTCCATCCCTGAGTAACTTATCTGAAGCTGCATTTGGCAACAGCCATGCTGAACTGATTGTAAGCCATTGGTCTCAGTGTCATCTGCTTATACAGTAAGGAACCATAATTCCCTCTGCAGCAAGAATTGCTAAGGTGAATTCTGTGCCCAGTGTTATAATGAATATGGGCAAAACAGTTTCAAAATCATTGGGTATGTAATGGGTATTTGGTAAAAAGCACACACCGGCCTCCATTTGTACGAGAGAGCCCTCTAATAGCGGCTCAACATCATGGTTATCCTGGGCCATGGGGAACTGAAAAGCTGGTTGGCTTGGGGACTGTGGAGGATAAACCACTGGAGGGCTGTTTGCCATCTGAGTGTTGTTGTCTACCACATGTATGAAAAACAGGATTAGCTTCACAAAGTGTGAATTCTCTTTATTGCTTCAAAAAGCTTAATTTTTCCAGCGTTAGCCAGATGTAGTGTTTCATGCTGGGGCTGAAATGTCAGCTGTCTCCCTTTGGATCCCAACTCTTCTTAATTCCCAGCTGAAGCCAAACAGTTGCATGTTGGCACCAGAGCTGCCTTCCCAGTGGCTTGGCTGGGAGTGGTGCTCTCCTGACTTCTCTGCTCAGAGAGTTCTGCTTAAAAAATACTGCCAGCCTGGAAGCAGTGTCCTTCCCCTTTTGCTTACTCCATTCAAGCCTTGTGTAAGTCAGTAGCTTTCTTGAAGGCATTTTATTTTGTATGCATGTGTGTTCCTGTTTGGGGACCATTTTCCTGGATGGGTTCAGTCCCTTTCCTTCTGAAGCTCCTGGCTGGCAAAGACCTACTGGGCCATCTTGAGGTCATCCCTGGTATTTTCCCTCCAGCGCATTATCTTCTGCTGTGTCCAGCGATTCTCCATATCCTGAGGAGTGGATGCCTGGGTGTGTGCAGGACTCAAGAGTATGCTGGAGCTATAGACTAACTATTGGAGCTGAGTCTGTTCCATCTGGGAGTCACCTTTTTCTGTGGGTTTGGCCAGGGTACTGCCTTCAGCCTGACACCACTAAGGTTGTGTCGTGTGCTCAAACATTGATCTGGACCGGGTCCTAGCAATGATGTGAGGCATGTGGAGGTTGTACCAGAGGAAAGAACAGCATAGAGAAGGTGGGGGGAAGAATACTGAGGAAGTGGTGTGATATGCTGGCAGGGCTGTGTGCAGAAGGCTTGTGCTGCCCAGGACTTCATCCTGCCTCGGCTCCAGCAGCTTGGCCTGCCTCTCTTTAAGCAGGACTTTCTCCTCTCTTCTGCCCAGCACCTACACTCTGGGACACCCTTTGTTTTCCCTCTGTAGGTGCCTCTTCAGTTTTTCCATCTGGGTGTTGAACCAGGTCTTGGTGCTGACTGTTGGCCAGTGTGCTGGAGTTGCCTGGGCACCAGCTGAGCTCAGCTCCTCATCCCTGTCTGGAGTCACATGTCTCCTTTGCAGACTGGAGTGGAGGGAGGAGGCTGGTGGGTGGTTGCCAAGACCTCTCCTCTAGTTCACTGTGCACCTAGCTCTGAAGAGAACTGTTACATTTTATGGACCATTTAGCTTCCCAATGGTGATCCTAATTCTTCACAGTATGTATGTGCCATTTCTTGGTTATTAAATGGACCCCTGAAAAGGAGCTGCCCTCTGGGTCAGTGCTCTTCCATGCAGCTAATTGCAGGTGGGTTTTGCTTAAGCTGTGAGGCTTAATATTTCCAAACTCCCTGTGCTAAGAGGGTGAATTAATACCCAGGTCTCCCTGCAGCTGTGGGAACTGACCCTTGTGCACCATCAGTAAGAGTCAGGAGAAGAATGCTTATACAGGGAGCAACTCAAACTTTGAATTGGTTTGGAGGAAGTCCACTTGCTTTATGCATTAAGATCAAGAGCTCTTTAAGGGCTGGCTGGCCAGGTGTCTCAGTCTTTCATCTCTATATCCTTATATTGTGTGACACTTTGGGTGCCAAAATAGCTCCCATTCCTTGGGGGCCCAAGCAAGGTCCACACTTACTGGGAAAGGACTGACAAGTCAGCTGAACAATGGATGGCTGTGGTTGCACAGCAGGTGTGACATGGATGGATGGGAGGTTCTGGTCAAGTCACTGTGTCACGTATCAGAAAACAGAGATGGCAAGCTGTTAGGCTATATATTTCAGGTGTGAGGAAGCTGCCAAGGTCCCTGGCATTGTGAAATGCTAAGTGAAATGTTACTGCCACGTGGAGCACAGCAGTGTGTCAGTGTTAATGAGACTGGTGTAGGGAGAGCACATGTGGCCAGTCTGGAGGGTTAATGTCTGCAAGAGTGATAAGTTTAGACAGGGGTTTGTCATCAGAGTTGCCATGCTTGGGAAGCAGTCTAATGGCAAGATCACATGAAAAGAAATTGGAGCTTCCAATGAGAGCACTAAGAGTCATCAGTTGCCAAAGTTTTTTTGCACTTCCTTCAGGCCTGAAGCTAATTGCTGGCTTAAGGGGCTCTAAGTACCTGGGTCTTGCATAGGCTTTACAGGTAAGGTGAAATTAAGAAGGGGCTAAGTAATTAATTCCTCTTGCTGTGACCAAGATAGGAGATGATTCTGACTTGCCCCTTCTTCTCAGAAGTTTCTTTAGAAGCTGGTGAGGACTCTGGTTGTGAAACCCAGGAAGCAAAGAGGATCCCTGGGTGCCTGACAGTTCCTTTTCTCTGCTGGTTCTCTCTCGCAGGCAGCCTCGGGCTGCCTGTCTCTTTGTTAAGAGAGTGACAGCAATGTGACACCGTGAAAATAATTACTAACAAATCACGGTGGTGACTGCAAACAGCTCGCTGTCTTCAGAGGCATGTCAGGGAGCATTAGAGCAGGGCCGTGGGAGCGGCAGAGCGGCTAGGGGCTCTTTCTCTGCTGGAGGCTGAGGGAAGATCTTTGGAGACCTTTGGCACCCACCACCCCCACATCCTTCCCTTCTCGTTGGCTTTTACTTTCTTTCCTCCCTTCCCTGCCTTTCCCATCAATAATTAAGCCCACTAATTGCACAGTGAGTTCAGGAAAGCTGCAAATGGTAAGTCTGGGCTTCTGCCTTCTTTGGATTCAGCAACCAGCTGCAGAGCAGCAGAGGAATTTCTGAAGGGGTATTGTGGGCAGAAGCACATCCAAGCTGCATTTCCTATCTTGCAGCCCTTGTGTGCTGCCCTGTGTAGTAATCTACATTAGCAGTGTGTCCCTAGGAATTCATGAGGTACAGTAGGAGAATGGCCTGTGTCTCATCCTCAGGAGCCTTCAGTCTCACTGAACCTGAAAGTAGGCTTGTATTTGTGTAGAGCATCATGGCAAATGTGCAGTTGACTGACATCTCCAGGAAAAAGAGTTGGCAGAGGAACAAGAAGGCCTTCCAGGATGCAGTAGGGATGGTGCCGGTCAGCATGGCTGAAGCTGCAGGGAAAAGTGATCCCTCAGGGAATAAACAGCAGACAGGTCATTGGTGGAGAAGGTGGTTGGTACCAAACAGAGCACCTGGAGGAGTCTGTGCAGGGATGAGACTGCTGTATTGGAGTAAGGACCCTTCTACAGAGCTACACAGAGTATGAGGAGAAGCCCTCTATAAAACTTATTATATTATTATAAAGCTCCCTTCAAAGGGAAAGTCTAGCAGAGATACTGATATGAAACTGAAAAGCAGCTGCTGACTTAAGTATCCTTCAGCAGCATTGATAATCAAAGCTGTGGACAACCTTTGAGAGGGGAGCTCATAGCCTTGTCTCGTTGTTCTTGGTGGTATTTCACCCTCCAGTTTGAGAGGGCTCCCCATGCAGGGGAGCCCTTGCAAGTGGAAGCAGAAGGTGCAGGTGGGAGCCTGCTCCCAGGCACCTGCTCCACCGAGCAGCCCTCTTCTCCATTCCCTAGTTACTCAAGTGATTTTCCCGACTGTCACATCTGTAATTAATGTTGCTGGCGTATGTGGCTGGATGCAGAGTGGTGGAGGGGGGAGGGCTGGCTTCAGAGGGTGGCTGTAACAGCCCCACTCTCCAACTCATACAATATTTATGCAGGGCTGGGAGTCAGCGGCACTGACCTCTGGGTCGTGCTGTTAAACAGCTCCCGCAGCCCCTGCATCCTAATTGCTGCACTTGTCCTTTGCTCTGGAGGATTCGTTGCTCCTTCTCTCCTGCGAAACAAATACTAATGGCAGCTTGTGCTTGGAGGTGGGGAGTGGTCTCTTTCTCACAAGGAAAAGACAAACTTGTTTCCCCTCATGCAGATGTAGTTAGCAGCTGCACAGAAACCTTCTCAGACCATCTTACTCAACGTGCCAGGCTCCCTGCTGCTGCCAGCCTGGAGGCTGTGCCAAGAGCTCATGAAGCTGTTGTGTGATTTTTGGATTTGTGTGTCTTCAGGGGGGTGGGGAATAGATTTACCCCATCCCACTGGCTCCTTGCAGGGTTTCTTTCTTCCCTTTAGTTGGGAGAGGGAAGAAGCAGCAATCATAGGCATCAGTTGAAACAGTGGACCTGGATGATGTGGTGCCGGAGGAGAGCAGAGATAGAGCCAGGAAAGAACAGGGGTTCAAACAGCATCATGAGACAGAATGGAATATTTTCTAGAAAATAAATTTTCTGCTTCAGTGAGTGGGAAGAGAGGTGATGTAGAAGGCTAGAGACCCTCTGTGGATGAGGGCCTTCTGCCCCCTTGCAAGCAGTGCAGCTGTGGCTAGACATGGAGAGGTTTTTCACCTGGCTGGCAGGGCTCTCAGCTGATTAAAGTGGTTCAAGAAAGCCGAAAGGATAAAGCTTTTTGACTGCTAGAGCCGCTGTGGCTTTCCCCCAGTGCAGTTCAGCTGGGCTCTGTCCTTCTTGGGGCTTCACATCGGGTGTCTGCCAGTCCAGTGACCCAACTGGCTACCCACGTCCCTTATCCTGCCTTCCTGAGTTGGCAGGTCCTCTTTGTGACTGGAAAAGTGCTGTTTAGACTGGAGACTAATGGCCTTTTAGTGACATGATTGTATTATGTTAAGCGTCTATAGGCTTTACCATTAGGCACTAAGCAGTTTATGACTCATAGCAGAGAAGCCCTTGTCCTGAAGAGTTTATGCACTAAATGGTCTGGACAGGCCAGGCATGGGAGAGGCAGGGTTTCCTCCAGCCTGTTACACAGCATGTCTAAGTAAGAACTGGGATGGGATGTGTGGTCTCAGTTCCAGAGCATCACCTTGCTCTAGGTCTTGCATGCTTTGATTTTTCTGAGGAGAAATACTTCTGCAGTGGGAATTGTGCAGAGGGAGAAGCAGCGTGTTTAATGCTAGCTTTGTTTTTGTGCATGTTTTGAGGAGGTTTAGGCACAATTCATTGTAGGTGCATCCATTGCATCAGATGTACTTCCTTTTTTTTGGTGCATACAGTATTCTGTAGCAGGAATCTGAACACTCCCTCTTAAAACAGCTAGTATGTAGGCAATTAGTAAATTAGTGTCTGTAGGAAAGACTGCATACAAGACCACAAATTAGGAGAAAGCACATGCTGTGTGTAATCGGGTCCTGCTGCAGCGTGAATCACAGAATAATTTAAACAGAGATCTCTAATCTAGCCCCCTGCTCAAAGCAGAGGTAACTTCAAACTTAGATCAGGTTGCTAAGGATTTTCCCCAAATGAGTTTGAATGTCTCCAGGGGAGGAGATTCCACCACCAGTCTCTTCCAGTGCCTTATTACTTGCACAGTGAAGAGTTTTTCCTGATGACAAATTGGAAGTTCACTTTCTGCAGCCTGCAGTCATGATGAGTGACTTTCACTGAAAATGTGTCTGTGAAGTAGGTGTACACAGCACAAATTTTGTACACTCCTATTCATAAGATGCTATATAATGTCATAGTTAGTAAGCAAACAGACTGTCACAGCAACCTTATGCGTAGAAATCTGGTTTTAAAGGTTCTTCATAGTGTCAGGTTCCCAAGGCTGGGGAGGCGACCTTGTTCTTGGAGACTTTCCAGTTTCTCTTTCCTTATTAGCAGTGTCATGCATTTGTGATGTCAAGGGGAAGTCCACCCAGTAATCCTCCCTGTCTGGAGGTGCTGGTGAGAGCATTTACTCTACCCCTTCACTGATCTGGAGGACTCAGTATGGAGGAGTGCAGAGCTTCTGCCTGCTGCACTCCTAACCTCAGCTGAACCATGGAGCCAGCGAGCTCTGGTTTCCTGCATGGTAATTAAGCAGTTATTTAAAAATCAAAAGGCTCAGTTCTGGTCCTGCTCTCACTGGCTACTTGCAGACTCCAGGTAGAGTTACTCCAGATTTACTCCCCCATGCATAGCAGCAGAATCAGGCTCAGTAAATAGAGCTATGAATCTTTTTAAGAGAAGCTGTTAAGCAGTAGCACATAGATTTATTGTAGCATCATGTGTGTGCAATTGTTGATGAACATCTTCTGTTGGAGGCTGAATACCTGCTGTGTTACAGCCTTGCTTTTAATGTTGAGATAGCATCTCTGCCAGCATCTAGCTGACACACAGACAGATACCCATAAAAGAGCCAGATCTCACATGGTGTTAAATACCTTCATGTTTCATTAAGGTTGATGGCAGTGGAAGGCACACAGTGCTTTGCAGGACAAGCGAGTCACAATGAGCCACTTGCCCTGTGTGCTTTTTGTGGCAGAATTATTTGCCTAGTGCTTTCATTCCTCTGGTTGCAGTCTGAGATAACAGCCTTTTCCATTTGCAGACTAGCTGCTTGGAAAGCATGGGTGTTGAGTTCTCCCAAGCATCTTAGAATCCAGCAAAAATGTAGAAAAGAGGGATGTGGCTGTTAGTATATGACAGGTGATGGAGTTCAGTCATTTCAGCCAGTGCTGCTATGAGTTCTAAGTGTTAAGGCTTGCAGCTTGCCTTTTAAGCTTCCTAGGCAGAAATATGCCTGGTAGAGAGAGAAAGCAGCACTATCCAGAATGGGTACCACAGAAAAAGAAAGTCAAAGTGCCAGGTATTAGCTTTGCTGCTTAGCCTGGGTTTTTTGGCTTCATTACACTAATCTAATTAAAGATTTATGGAAAAAGATAACACACTTCAGTGAAGGGGTTTGTGTGGCAACTGCTTGCCTTCCTGGGCAGCTGGAGTGGCACTAGTTATCTTGTGCATCACCACACCTCCCCAGGCCCTGCAAAACCCACTGGTGCCTTCACATGCTGTGGTGTGTGCTCTTCTCCTGTATTGTGTCTCTCTTATTACAAATGGAGCATGGATGCATTTTAGCTGCTGGTCAGCCCTCATTAATATCCAGAGATGACAGGTTGACATTTGTAAAGAAGACTTTCATTGACCTTCATGTTGTGCATCGGTGCGGTTGCCATGTGGTGCCCTGTGCTGGATGCTTCTTCCTGTGCTGCCTCAGGAATGCAGTTGTGTTAGCAAAGGGGTAGGCTGTTCTGTAACCCTTTGCTGCTGCTGGGAACACAGACAGCATGTCCGAATGTCTCTGCATCCCTCTGCCCATCCCAAGGAATGTTCCCTGTAGAGCATCCATCCATCCCAGTGAGTGGGACTGGAGGGTGTTGTGGTTGCACTCATGGCTCCTTGTGGAGGTTGTTACTTAGGTACTGTGACTTTAATGGAAGACAGCTTTATGCCAGTGATGATGTCCTGTTTGCTTCCTTTTGCGGGCTCCTGTCTTGAGGATTCAGCAGAAGAAAAGCCTGTGCTGCCCAGGCATCCTGCGCTGTCAGTCACCTGTCTCTCCCCCGACCTACCCCATCCCAGCTCGAGGACTGCTACAGCCTGCTCAGCAATGACATTTATTAACAGAGGGGGCTTTGAAAAAAGGCAAGCTGCTCCTGCAAAGGCTCCTCACTGTAACTCCATCTCCTCTCGCCAGCCCGTCTGAGGCAATGGCTGCTGGTGTTGAAATTCATTAGTGTTTCCTGACAGGCGATGGAGGCTGGCTCTGTCTGTTCCCACTTTCCTGCTCTCATGTCCCTGCTTCACGCATTCTGTTATTTAAAGTTGATGTGTGGCTTGTAGGCTTGTTGCACTGTGACAAGTTTGGGGGTGGTTGAGAGAACTGAGGGGGTGGAAGGAAAGCAAAGAGGAAGGGAGGTGGGACCTGTCTCAGGGTTTCTGCGAAAGCCCATAGCTTTTCAGACCCTCGCCAAATGCATTGTCTTTCAACAGCGACTGCTTGTGAATTTTAAGGACAGCCATGCTGGTTTGGCCTGCAATGATAGGGGACAGAGAGGGATGATGCTGTGGTGAGAGCAGGGTGCGGTCACCTGGCAAGGTGACCTTGCCAAAGCCTTGGATTAGACAAGAAAACTGCTCCAGTCTAACTTGAGTTATAGGGGTGAAAGAGTTGAATTTATTTTTTGAGGGGGAGATGTGGATCAGCATTCTTCTGTTTCCCCAGGGTGCAGGGTGGCTCAGGCTGTGCAGTGTGCCCAGGATGCTCCACTCATGTGCAGGTACTGTGGCATCATGCTGTTGGAGCTCTCCTCACCCAGCATAGTGGTTTTGGCAAAGCCCAGCTAGGCTCTCTGTGCATCCATAAGATGCTCCTGCAGAGTCTCATCCCTTTGCATCCCCAGACCATTGGACCTGCCTGGGACTAACTGTTTTAACCAACTTTGGATCAACTTATGGCTGCCTTTTTGGGAGGGTGTAGGTTTACCTAAACTGCTTTAAATTCTTAGTGTTGCTCCAGGTAATCGTAGAATCATCACAGAATCTTGGAATGGTTTGGGTTGGAGGGGACCTTAAAGATCACCTAGATCCAACCTCCCTGCAATGGAAGGGACACCTCCCACTAGGTGAGGTTACTCAGAGGCCCATCCAACCTGGCCTTGCGAGGTTTGGGGCAGACAGATGTGGCTTTGCCTGTCATGGTGCTATACTTCTACTAAAACCTCTCAGGTGCCTTAGCACAAGATTTTATTCCCTCACGGGCTTTCTCTGTTAGGAGAGGGCACCCAAGCTTTCCCCTCTTGGCCTGGCAAACATCCCACTTCACATCAAAACAGGGCAGCATCTCTGCGCAAGAAGGTGCAGAGCCATGTCTTGACCAGCCTTGCTTTGAATGAGGGTGCAAGGCTGGGATGGTTTGACAGCAGCATCCAGGCAGCTTCCTTCAGGTTTGCTTTTCTTTAGCAAAGGATTTCCAGGGCAGGAGCCTGCTTGCCCATTCCTTTGCAGCCTAGTGCAGTGGGGTTGGCTGGAACACAATTAAAATGTTCTGCATGTCTTACAACTCAAGGTCTTCAGGGCATGGATTTTTTGGAAGTCTGAGGCCAGGTCTGTAAAAGCCTAGATTTAATGTCCCTTTATCTTTCCCATAGAGAGAGTTGTTTTAACTGGCTCAATATCAATACAGCCAGTGTGTAGAAAGTGGCCCAATTTCATTGTCTCCTGACATCCTGAACCCAGAAGCAGATGGACATTAACCAGCTCTGATTAGTTGGGAGAATCAAGCATTAATTTTTTATATGCCAGGACCACCTGAGTGACGGAAATCAATTACAGCTGCCCCTCCTCCTGCCATATTAATGTGGTGGCTACGAGCAGAGATGGAGGAACCTGTTGAAATGAGAAACCCCTATTTCTTAGTTTGACCCCCTAGATAATTAGGGTTAAATTGATATGCTATCGCACTGGTGACACATTTTATCTGCTTCTGTTTGTACAAGAGGATACAATAGTGGAGGAAGGACCAATTTGTGCCCTGCTCTAGCTAACCAGACCCAGATAAAAGGTGTCACTAGTACGATAACGTTCTTGCCTCATGCTCCTTTATTGTTGCTCAATTTGCCTTTTTTTTTTTTTTTTAATCCTGTTCTTTTTCTTTCAATACCCTTGGTCATATTTTAACTCCATGCCATCGCATAATGACGCCCTGCTAAATGTGTGTGGAGATAGGCAACTCTGGCTGACAGCCTTCCCTGATAACCGAATTCCAGCCCATCCATCACTAGGCTGCTCTCCTTAACTTAAGGAAAGTGATAACTAAAGCAAGGCCGTTTATCACCGCCAAGCTGTGCGCATCTTGCTGCCTTGGAGAGAGCCAGCTTCAACAGGAGAAATGCAGCCATGTCACCTCGTCTCCCATTTGCATCCTGTTCATCTCCAGGCTCCATTTACCCTGCAGAGTGAAGGAGCAGGGCCGGATGGAAATCAGAGCCTGAAAATGGTGCAGAGTTGCCACTGCTAACCCAGTGGAGGGCTTGGTCTTGGCTGGCAGAGGAGAGCGTGCTACTTGCTGTCACTTGCTCTTCTGTCCCAAGGGGACCTGTGTTTTGGGAGTGGGCAGAGGTTGTGCACTTGCATCTTGCATCTCTGCTTCTGGGACAAAAGACTACCAGAGCTGCATTGGATGCTAGAAAATTCCACAGCTATTTTCAAGTGTCTCATCAAGTGCAGTCATACCTGAAGCCGCAGCACTTGGCTGATGGGGTGGTTCTGAGAGCCAGCCTCCTTGCCAAGGAGTGAGAGCTTCAGTGTTAGGGGAGGCAGTGAGACCTCATTCAAAAGCTGGATGGATCATGGAATGTTGAATGTGGAGCAATGTGCCACCACTTCTCCCTTTCCAGAGGGAGGGCCAAATCCTGAGCTTTTTGATCAAGCAAAGCTGCCCCAGTGACGATAATACCCAGCTCATATGCAGTACTGAGCATAAGAGCATATTTATTACATGAGCTGCTCAAGTGAATGGTGGCCCTAATAAATTGAGGTATTTCCTTGCAGGCTTTGGCACTTCTGTTACCCAGGAGGGCCACAGATATACTTTGTTCACTCTAATCTGGAGAAAATGCTGGAGTTGAGGTTGAGGAGTGGGGGACCACTGCAGGTAACAAACTTGGAGCTGGGGAAAAGACATTGCAGAAGTGACTTCCTTCCTATAGCTACCTGAGGAACTGCTTTCTGTGCAGCGAGAGCCCCTGGTTCCCTGTACTGGGAGTGTTTCATAACCCAGACTAGACCAGACGCATAGGACAACCCTTTGCAAAAGGCAAGTGCACTGAGTGGCTGTATCCCTGCTGGCTTGGAGCCACCAGGCCTGCATCTTCCAGCTTGGGAAGTACGTGATGCCTTGTTCCATGCTTCTGACAGCCCAGGTTATAGCATGAGTGTAGGTCTTCTAGGGCTTGAAAAACTTGGTGAAGTCTCTTCTAGTGCTAACGTGAAATGAGTGGAGTACAAGCATGGAGGGGGAGGAGGAATGTCCTTAGGTCACACAGCTTTACAGGCAGTTTCTGGGTTTGTTACTTGTTTGCAAAAATGGGTCATTTATTTAGTTGACATATTTATTTGGAGCATTTATTTTCTCCAATTAAAGACCCACTGCCCAGCGCCCAGGGCATTCTGCCATCAGTCTCAGGGTGGAAGTAGAACCAGACTGTCCAGTTTGCTGGGACTTTTGGTCCCACAGGAATGGAAATGCTTTAGATGTCATTCATTGCACTGGCTGGCTAGCTGTCAATTCCTGTGGCTAACAAGAATGGTGCTGTACTTGCTTCTTCTGGGCCCTATCCAAATGTTAAGTGAGACGATACTTACTGCTCTTACTGGAGCTAGGCTGAGACCTGTATTAATGAAACGTCTTGGACTGGGAGGAGGAACCCAGCTTTTAGTAATACACCTTTTGCAAACTGCTGTCATCATTCTCTCTAGCTAAATATGAGCAGTGTAAGGAGAGGTTAAGCTGATGATGTGTCTGTATTAGACTGGCCATTTGTTTTGAATTATTCCAATTCTTACAATTTTTTAATTTTTTTTTTATTATTTTTTTTTTTATTTGGGACCAATAGAAGCAGCTTTCCTGGAGAAAAGAGCTTTCTTTGCATGCTGGTTGGGGCTGATGGGGCCTGTTCAGCTATGTAATGGACATGTGTAGTGGCTGTAAAAGGACTGGACCGAGCTGCTGTTTGATGTGACTGTGCAATTGCGAGGAGTGACTCCAGGTGGTGTGTTTCAGCACTATGGTGCTGGCATCAGGTGAGCTGTGCCCAGAGATGGGACCCTGCTGCCCAGTCACATTGCTTACCCTGCAAATCACTGTAGCCCTGCTGCTTGCAAGCTCATGTTTTTGACAGGCTTCCTGGTTTCAAAGAGATTCATCTAGACTTCCTTATTCAGATGTATTTCTATGACTTAAATTATTGCTTCTAAATGATAGCATGTACATCTTTTCAGGATGAGGCATTTGGTTTTAGCACACAGTCTATTCCTTTCTTAGCCGAAGTAGGCAAAACCAAGACCAGATCACTCTGGTACTGTACTATCCTAAGTGTCACATTACCCACAGGTGTCTTATCCGTGTCCCTCCTGCATCTCCTTATTGGGAAACTGCTTTTAGGGCTGAAGAGATGCTGCTCTGTTCACCAGAGGGTTAGGAGCTGGTATGAGCGCTTTGGTGTATCCATCTTGTAACCATATCTGACCAGACCTTGTTCCTGAATTTCATCAAGTCTGGATTATTCAAGCTTTCTGTTAGGGAGAGTGGGAGAAGACTTTGCCCTGGAAATGCTCTGTTTTGGGATGCTTGAGCAGCTGACGCTGGCACTCACAGCTCCTCCCTCCTCCCCTACAACCTCGCTAGGCAGCCCCCAGATGCCTGAGGAAGTTGTGAGAATCCCCATCCCCCTCTGTTTGCAGAAGCTGATTTCTGAGGTTGTGGCTTTTAACATGCACAAACGGGTCTAATTTAGTCATTTATTTAGTTGACATATTTATTTGGGATGTTCCTTTGCTTCAGTTAAAGATCCTGTGACCAGTGCCCCAGGCGTGCTCAGCAGTATGTGAATGAACAAGATCCATCAATTACTCTTGATCAGATCAAACTGGCCAGGGAAAACTCACATAACTCATCTCCCCACGCAGGCTTGGCTGGAGCTGTGTGGCTTTGTGACTCAGCCTTCCCTTCTGAGGGGCACATTGTAGCCCCCTGGCAAACACACTGGGGTTGGGACAGTGTGGGAGAAACAGTTTTTCAAACCCCGGGTGTCCTGCTGTGTCCCTTTAGGCAATCCACCTCTCTACCACTGTTGTTTTGTTTTGTTAACTCTATTCGGGTGGCTCACTGTAGGGAGAGTACGTGTGCTCACAGCTCTGGCTGCTGGTGCTCAAACCCCCAGTGAGACAGTGTGCAGCACCTTGCATCTTCAGAATTGTTACTGCTCTCTTCTTCCAAGCACCTGCTGGAAAACAGCCTCTGCCTCCTTATCCCTAAAAGGCTGGTCCTGTAGCATTACTACCCTAGAAAAGAATGTGTTGTTGCCTCCTTCCCTCCCTCGTGTTTCTTTCAGGCCAAATAGCAAAATGCCAGGGCATGTCAGGTGAAATGTCAGTCCTTCTGTCTGCCCTGTAAGGTGCTGGGTGAGCAGGATGGTTTTGCAGGGATTTGTGATAAGTTCAGCTAGCTAAGGACAGCCCAGATGCTCCAGTTGTGTTTGTGTGTTAGCCACTGTAAAGAAGTACAGCCACTGTGCTGTACTTGCACATATATCCTGTTCAAAATGTCCAGTCTGAAAGGTGACAGCAGCCTGGAAGTGGGTGGATGTATATAAGTCTTCAGCCAAGCTCTGCTTTCTTGAGATTTTTTTGCCAAGAGCTACAGTCCTTCTGATGTGCAGCATGTTACAGCAGACTTGAGTGTCTTTTCCATCTTGGAACGAAATGCACTTAAGAGAACAGTGTTTGTGTTGTCAGGACACTGATTGAATCAAACCTGCTCTTTCTTCTCTCTTACAGGTTACCAGGACAATGCCAGTACTTAGGGCTGCCGGTTGCTGATTACTTCAAACAGTGGATTAATCTGAAAAAGGTACTTTTGTGCAAACTGCCATGGTCCCCATCTCCTTCTCTCCCACCTCCCCTTGTCCTTCTCCTTTCCTCTTTAAGGAGGTGTCTAATAACTACTGCTGTTTTGCATTGAAATGAGTTATTTTCTCAGAAGCAGGGCTGAGCGAGTCCTTCAGTTCCCTATTGTATCTCCTCTAATAGAGTCTTACTGTACTTGATGGGATGTGTTCTACAGCTGGGGAGAATCCCATTGTGGCAGGCACAGTGTGGTGTCTCCACATAATAGTGGGACACTGTGAGGCCCCTCTTCAGCGAAGGCTGTGCTGGCCCCAGTGTTGCTGATTGTTTTGTTTTGCAGCTGTATAAGGCTCCTAGGAGCTTGGTTTCCTTCAGATAAAATTCTGGTTGATAAGCATGTGGAAATATTCCCAAATAAAACTCAGTATTTCCCACTGTGCTGTAGGGAAGGGGGAGCTGTCTCAGCAGCACCTCCACCTAAGAAACTGGTGGTCACTTTGCAAAGGAAAATGACTTGGACTTCACTGTCTGGTGACTTGTCTTGCTCTATGCCTTGTCTGGGTGGTTAAAGAGCAGCCTAATGTGCATCCACAGGGTCACTTGGCACAGCTGTTCCATCTATACAGAAAAATGTAGCGATGCCATAAGCCACAAATCAAAGGGGGGAAGAAAAGAACAAGTGTGATTACAAGCTAGCAGCAGGGTGAGGGGGGAGGCTGGTGTCTGTGCACAAGAGAAACTGGGGTGGTCCTCCTGGTTAAACCTTTGGATGAGTATGATTCCCTTCCTCCATCCAATTTCATGTTTTATTTGAGTTTCTGTGCCTTTTCCTGATAATTAGGGGTCTTGGTAAGTGAAATGTACTTGTAAACAGCTTGTTGTACTTGTAGGATTTTCTTTTGTTCTTTTATTTATATATTGTTTCAAATGGAAACATGAGTGACAGGCTGAGCGGCCGCAGAAGGACAATTTGCATGATCTGTTCCATCAAATAGGGTAGAACATGAACTTAA
>NW_009970724.1:1755898-1765662 GCF_000747805.2 Chaetura pelagica
CTGCTGAACTTGTCAAAGGGTCTTGTATTTCCCTGCTGTCAGAGCAAATCTTTTGGCTGATTGCTGGTCCTTGGTAAATGAAATCTGAAAGCACATTGGGGCATTCTGCAGTTCAGTGACCATTAATGATCGCCATTTGAAGTTCACTAAACTTCCGGTGAATGGATGGCAGCTAGATAACCAGCAGGTTGATGGCTGCAGAATAACAATACTTAAAAAAAAGAAAAAGAATCCCTATATATCACAACGTTCAGCAAGAAGTAGGTTGATCCAGCTATGTTGCTCCTCTGGGCCACGGGATGAAAGACTTACGGCTCTTTCCCATAGTTCGAGGCTTCTGGATTAGTGTGTTATGAGCTGGGATTCATTGTAATGTGGACATCAAGGCAAGTGGCTGTTCTTCAAGATGAGCCTTCATGTATTGTGCTTCAGCAAATACTGTGATACTAAGTTGAGGGTTGGTGAGCATTTGTGAAGTACCAAGCACAGAGCAGGAGGGAAGTTCTTGAGTGAAGTGTTGCCCTGCCCAGCTCTCTGACAACATGGGCTGGCTGTGCATGTAGGATGAGAGCACGTGTGTTGGGATTGTCTCCCTCTGCAGATGTTCCACTTGGAAAGGAAGGCTCCAGTCTTCCTTCATGTCTTGTGGGGAGGGGATGTGTGGGAGAAATGTTCATTTTCCTCCAACCCCTCTAATCCCTTTAGAAATTTGATGGTTTTGTGACTCTTAAGTATCTGATGCCATGTGACACAGGGTGGTACCAGGGTCCCTGCGCCCTTCTGGGCAGTGACCCAGGTTATAAAGGAGAACAGGGACTTCTCCTGGCCTGTGGCTAAAGAGCTGTCCTACCTGGGGCTTGCTGTTATCCCCAAGTGAGGATTTTTCCATGCTACTCTGGGAGTGTTTGTGGGGAAAGCACCTGTATGTTTTCATGAGAGAGGATTTCCAGACTAGATAGGTAATTTTGGCCAAGCAACAGGACCCCATGGGATCTCAGTGTCTTCTGAGTGAGTTCCCAATGTGAGACAAAGTTGGACAGGAATATAACCCTCCCGCTCTTCCCTGCGTAGCTCAGGTGGCCCCTTTTCCCTTCCCTCTGGCATGTTCCTGACTTAGAAATACCTCCTAGGCTGAGTCTGCCTCTGACCTGATCCATGAAGCGAAGGTGTTGGGGAGGGGGTGGTGTAGAACTGCTGGTTTCTAGGTCATGAATAATGTGGACACTTGGATGTTTCAGATGTCGAGAAAACAGTTGATGTGAGTGTAAATGGCATGTGTTATTAAGAGTAGATTCCTGCAGGGTAGCCCCACCTGTGCCTGCTGTCTGTCCTTTGGGTCTCTTGATTGTGAGCGTTGATACCAAGAGGGCCCTATTGAGCTAGGGTACAGCTGCTGCAAATACACAGCAATGCAAAAGAGTGGAATTATGTACAGGCAGACATTTTTGAGTACCTGTGTGTAGTGCAGTAGCAATAAAATGTTTTCTAGATTCCCTCTGCCCATGCACACTTGGCTTCAGCTTGCTTCTCTTCATACCCATTATGTATCATCTGAAGAAACAGTCGCTGGTTGGGCAGCTGCAGAGGTCAGCATGCTGTCCCTCTTCCTGAGGTGGCACAGTGGTCTTTCCCAAGGTTCATTCTCCAATAAACTCCTTCCCTTGTCACTTCTGTGCTGCAGGAGCAGTTGAGGTGAGCATCCTGTGCCTCCAGGCCTCTCTCAGAGTATTCAAGACTTGCCTCTTGGGTAAGCTGAAGATGGGAATCAGACCCTGCTAGCTGCCACTCTTGTGTTGCCACAGAAAACCATTTTGGATTGATCTGGCTGTGCAGGTGGTGGTGAGCTCCACACTTGACTGCTGTGAAGGTGGCCACAGCATTGTGGGATTTGTGAAAAAGCCTTCTGTGGATGACAAAAGGAGAAAAGCTGCCTGTACACTTGACTGCATTTACTGAAGTTTTACCTTACCCTGTGCCCCCCCTAGCCTGCTAATGCATCACTTCCATCAAGCCTGATCAGTGTTTGCTGACATTTTTAATGTCACTGAGCGATCTTGTATCTCTGGTGAACTGTCAGTGTAGAGCTGACTTGGGGCAGGGAGTTTATCGTGTTCTTCACTTTGATTAGCTCAGCCTTGTGGGAGGGCAGCAGAAAGCAGAACAGGCTTTCTTAGAATGCTGCAACATTTCAGATATCCCCCTAAACCATATTGATAGAGAGCCACCATCCCATCTGCCAATTGTCCTTTTGTGCCTGTCATGTCGATCCACAGAAGCCCCATGGGTTAGGACTGAGGTGCAGAACCTGAGCTGCATCATGGGAGCTGGATGCTCAGGATGTAAGTAGCAAAAAGTGCTTCGTGTCAGGAGCAAGGGGCACCAGTGAAGAAATGTGCGCAGGGAGCAGGAGGCTGTGGGTCAAGATTTATGTGAAAAGGAAAGCTGCTGCAGCTAACGAGCTAAACCAAGCTGCTGCCCCAAGAGTATCCTCAGGTAGCCTGGATAAATTAATTGGTGCTTATTCTAACACAAGGATCAGCTCTCATTCATGGTCCCTGTGCTCTTTCAGGAGCCTCTGTGGTTTATCGTTCCAGGTCGCGCTTGAGTTAGTGGAATGGTCAGTCCCGTGATGGATCCTCACCCCGGGGGATGGAGCCAGGCTGAGGACACGGTGCCTGCGATCGCAGGATGACCGGGAGCCTGGGAATGGGAAACTCGGCGGGCAGCAGGAGTGCCAGCATCGCTGGGTTGGGAGCACATCACAGAGGGGAGAGTGGTTTGATGGAGGAAGGAGGTGGAAGAAGGGCGGTGAAGCTAGATTTTCTGACAATTAGCTTGTGCAAGAAAAACATTAGAAGGATGAGAATGTCAAAATGGCCAGACCAAAGGTATAACCCAGATCCTCTCCATGCCAGAGGCCTGTAGCTGATGCTTGCAGGTGTAAATGTGAATAAACAGAGTATAATTAATGCATAATTAAATAGCAAAACTCATTGCTGCAGGATGCTGTTGAAACTGAAAGCATGAGCAGATTCAGAAAAGGAGGTGAAAGTTTCTGGTAGACAGATGTGGTAAAAACAGTGGATGCTAAACACACCGGTCCAAAGGCAGCAGCCACCTGCAGAGGAAATTGCTGAGAACCAGAGGAAACTGATTTTGATCATGCTCTCCTTGTTACATATCCATTTGACCATATTTGATTTCTGTTCACAGAGGGCAGTATGTCTTTAGATGCATTGACAGTGGATGCTTTAGAGGTGACAGAAAATTGGTCCTAGTTTGACACCTTCCTGAAGTCCAGGAGAAATGTTATGAAAGGCAAGGGTTGAATGACGTGTGGAGGAATGAAGCTTTCCTCATCTGGGCATCAGAAAACAGTTGACAGAGCCTTGGGGAGCACAGCGTGACCATGCTGGGGTGCTGTGGCTGTGTGCAGAGCTGGCCTTTTCCAGGTCCAGCCTTTATTGCTCTGTTCCTAGCTGGAAGCAAACTGTTAATACACATGCACAAATGTTTTAAGGTCACCTACTCACATTGTGAAATCTGACAGAGAAAGCATGTAATAGGATGTTTTTGTTAATATTTGGCAACTAGAAATAAACACATCTTAAACAAACAAACATTTGCTAACAGCTTTTTGTCTCTCCTCTGAATTAACAATTCCATTTGCCTTCAGGGTTGGAGGAGGAGCTCTGAGTGCTTCTCAGGGACTTGGTGCTGAAGTGTCTTGTGCTTTGGATGAAGAACGTTGAAATGGGTGCGGCAGAGAAATGGTTTAATTTTGGTTTAATATGCCTGGAAATTGCTTTCATGAGGTCTAACTTCTTGAGGACTTACTGGGATTGTTATTAATTGTCTGTTTATTGAATTACTTGCTATAAGAAATATAAAATGTCTAGTAAGGTTAGAAATGACAGAGGAGGACTCCTCAAGCAGAGTGCTCCATGGCCAAAGCATCAAGCATGTGAATTGATGTTGCCACTTAACTGTGAAGAGCTGCTCATAGACCCACAGTGCTCAGTGCTTTGTTTGTTTGCAGCACAGGTGAGTGCTCTGAGACCATGTCACACTTGCTTTCTTCAGTGGAAGCTGTGCTTTCCTGTACTCCTCACACTTGGCTGCGGGGCTCTTGGCTTTGGAAAGTCTCTCTCAGAAGGCAGGAACAGGAAATCTTGTGAAAGCAAACACAAGGAGAAGGATGGCTCTGAGGTTAAGGGCAGTAAGAGTGTGACTTTTTGGTGGGTATTATTAGGAAAGAAAAGTATCGGTACAGTGGCATTGGTTTATAGTTGGACGAGAACGAGGGGAGTTGCTTATAACAGCAAAATGACTGTGTTTAATAAATATTTTGTTCTGGATTTACAGAAAGGCAGAGGATGCCATGTTGCTGAGAAAGGTTTGCTGTTAGAAGACAATTTTTTGGTGAAGTGGTGGCTTTTGGTTGGCATTTTGCATAGCTGGTTTACAGGTTTTAGACCTGACTGAGAAGCCCTGGCATGTTTAGTAAGTCTTTGAACATGGGGCAAGTTCTAGAGGACTGGAAGAAAGCTAACGTTGTACCAGTAATTTAGAAGGGCAAATGGGATGACCGATGAAGTAATTATAGCCCTATCAGCTTGACATTAATTCTGGGTAAAGTAATGAAAAGCCAGATATCATAGTTGATTAATAAAGAATGAAAAGAGGGTAATATAATGCCAATCAATGTGGATTTATGGAAACTAGATCTTTTTCAAACTAACTTGATATTTTTTTTATGAGACTACATGTTTGGTTGATAAAGGTAACCATGTCAGTGTAATATACTTCTGGAAGGCATTTCACTTGGTACCTTATGACATTTTGATTAAGAAACAAGAGTGATACAAAATCAACATGGCACACATTACATTGATTAAGAATGAGCAAACTGACAGCTCCTAGCATTTAATTGTAAATGGATAATCATCATGGAGTGCATGTCTTCCTAGTGGGGTCCCACAGGGATCTATTTCTCAGACCTCTTGTATTTAACACTTTTATCAATGCCCTGAAAGAAAACATAAAAATCATTTTCGATAAAGTGTGCAGATACTGCATCCAGGAGGTGGCTGCTGTTGGATTTATAAACAGGCAATGGGTAAGTAGGAGCAAAGGGGCTGGATAATCTCTCTCTTTCTTTGGTACTGGTTTGACCAGTATGGGATGCTGGGTCCCATCTCTACATTAGAAGGGATTCTGGAAACTTGAAGACTGGATGAGAATTGCAAGATCCATGGGAACACTCACCATGCAGTAAAGACCTTGGGAGTCATTTAGGGTACTTGCAAAGAAGGATAAGGGAGACTTGGCTGTAGTTGTTAAGTATCTAAAGAGACAGGCAAAATGTGGTGAGAGGCTCCTTCGGTCTAGCAGACAAAGACATAAGTGGTTCCAGTGCCTGGAAGCCAAAGTGAGATAATTCAGGTTCAGATTTTTACAGCGAGGGTAATTAACTATTGGAACAACTTACCATGGGCTGTGGTGGATTCTCAAGCTCAGCAGGGAAGGTTCTTTCTTAAAAAGATCAGCTTTGGCTCAAACAGCAATTATTTTGAGGCAGCCTCGTGGCCTGTGCAGGTCAGCCCAGCCGATTGCGACGGTTCCTTCTGCTGTGATAGTCTTTGACTGTTGGTCTCAATGTAGCTGTGGCTGCTCCATTCCCTTGTGGTGAGAACACCCTCAAAGGCTCCTGACTTAGAGGACGGCAGGTGACACGAGGCTGGGAATGGAGGGAACAGCATCCTGGGGAGCGTGGTATGGCTGACATGGGCAGGGAAGCCCTCCTTCTCCAGGGCTAGAGCCCGGCAGCCCTCCACGACTTCTCCTTTAAATCTGTTGTGCAGCTGTCTGAACTCTGAAATTTCTTTCACTCTCTCCCTCGCCTTGTTAACATGTGTTGCCTTTGGGGTAATCAGGGAAAAAATATTATGTCCTTTTACAATTACCGGGTTTTGGAATATTAAAATGTCTCTCTGCATCGGCAGTGTTATTTTGATTGGTATTCTAACCTTTGACTAGCCCATAAAGCGAGCCGCTCTTCAAGCCAATATTGCAGGACTGAAATTTAATTCCGAAATGATTCCAGATAATAGGGAGACAGATAATATATGCATGAAGGATATTATGTTTGGACTAAATGCAGCAGGGCCAGGGCTTGGGAGTTGAATAATAGCCCAGAGTGAGTTATAATCTGTGGGACAGAAATACCTTACTGTCAGGGCCAGGAGAGGAACTCTTAAATCAAAGGGAGGGAGATGAGGAAGGAGTCAGGGATAGTCATCTCAAAGGGAAAGGGCATCCAGGAGAGGCCTTAAAGGAGCAGCCCTCTCTGTCCTGCTCCAGAGGGACGTGTATTCCCTTTCTTATTTAACAAGTCATATGGAGAAAAACGCATTTCCAAGGAAAACCAACAAGCAGGGAGGGTTGTGCTGGAAAGAGAGGGTGAGTGTCTGCAAGTTCTTGATAGTCTTTTCCCTTTCCTCATCCTGGTCTCATCAGAAGGGAACACAGGGTAGATTGATGCATCATCTTTGCCTCAGCTTCCCTCGAAGCTCTAAGCAGGTAGACTGAGGGGTTGTTGAGGCAGGTTTGCACTATGTGCTAAGGTGGGATGCTCACATAACCCACAGTAACTGCTGGGGTTGGTTTTGATATCGATCTTTGCATAAAACAGAGGAAACAAAGGCACAGCATGTGGGCTGCATGGCCAGGAGTTGTTCAAGGCTCTGCTCTCCCCTCCTCGGCCTGGGACTTGCCGGTGGGCAGGGTTGTCTACCTCCCTCAGAGCTTCTGCTCAGGCTTATGACTGGAGAGACAAGAGTAGGAGCATCTGATGGGATAGATGGTTGCAAATTTGGTGCCTCTGGAGGCTGTAAGAAGCATACTCCCCTTTGGGCTCTCTAACCCAGGGAAGGAATCCTGGAGTTTTTGCTATTTGCTTCTCTGCAAGTGACACTTAGTGCTTTGCCAGCAGCTTCCCAAGCATAGTGGAGCAGTCAGCAGAGTACTCTTTGCTCTGCAGTAACTCAGCCCTGTAACTTTAACCTACTGGGCGAGGCCTTGGGAGTTTTTCTATATCTAGACCTTGCAGAGCGTTTCAGAGTGCAGTGCCAGCAGCTGTCTCGGGAGGAGGGGAGCTGAGCAAGCGGAGATGGAGAATGATCTCTGCTGCTGGGGTGACACAAACCCGTGTCGATAAAACAGGCTTTGGCTCAGTGGCACGAGCTTATAGTTTCAAAGTAATGATCCCAGCCTTGCATTTCATTTCTTTTTCTTGCAGTCTCAGGAGCTGGTCTTGCTACAGCTGAGAGGAGTTGTAGGTGCAGCTTGGAGGCTTCTCTGGTTTTGGGTTACTTGAGTGGTAACATAAGTGCCCATCCCAGGAGGACAGAAAAGAGCAGTGTCCATCTTTGCCTGAACCAAATGGGTTTGTGTGTTTTCCTCCTCTTTGGCTTTTGTTGGTGGGTTGTGGTTTTTTTTATTGCATCCTAAAAGCACAGGAGCAATTTTCTGTGGAATGTGTCTATGCAAACTGTTCTGGGAGCAGACAGGAAAAATGTGATCCCCAGAGGGTTAATGTAAGTTGTAGGTCTTTGTTCACCAGAAAGTAGCTACATTTCACAGCCTGCAAAATAACAGATAAATTAAGTAATTTCTTTTGGCCATAAAAATCCACACCTTTGTGAAAGAGCACCCTTCTTGCTGCCAAACTCATGCCAAGCAGAAGGCCTGCTCCAAAGGCTGAAACTAGGCTTCAAAACATCTTGCCTAGGAAAAGAGGTGAGATTTTAACATGCACTTTGTGCAGTTTTAATATGTATCGGCAAAAGAGAATGTAGGAGAACCTTGATGGTAGTGAATTTAATCCAAGTGTTAAATGCCATGAGATGAAAACATGATAAAACACATGCAGGATGGTTGATGGAAGGAAGTTCCAGGAAGAGCTTTCTGTTAATAGGACCAAAATACTGCTCTGTCCCCTTTGCACTGGAGTAGCTTTAAATGGCTTCCACATGACAGGATTTTGTCAGAGGTTGTCTTTACCCACCCAGCAGAGTCTTAAGTGGCACTGAGCAAGGCAGCCTTTATCATCTGGCAGTGTCTTCAGGCTCCAGCAAGGACCTGGTGCCACACATGGTACAGAGAGCTCTCAAGATAAGGCAGGAAGAGGAGCAGAAACACAGTTGTCTTACTTGGCCCCCGGCAGCCTGCAGGTACTGGACAAAACAGAGAGTAGAACTTGTTGCTTTTGTGTTGTTGATTTTTCAACTAGTGCAAAAGCTTTGTCTTCTGGATGAAATTTTAAGCAGTGGTTTACTGTGTGCACTGCAGTGGTTACTCTACCCAAAGCATCCTTGATTGTGCAAGTGGTTGGAGGCACATTGGTGTTTGTGGTTCTTCCACATTCACATCACCATAGCCTGCAGGCAGAAGGCAGAGAGGCAGCTGCTCAGACCTTGCACTCCTGCTGAGTGCCATATTGCTCAGCTGCACCTCGCTGTGCCTGCTCTCCCCTTGCAGGGGGATTTGAACATCTGTCCCCTGCACCGAGGAGCCTCCTGGTTCCCATCTGGCTGTGTGTGCACTGCTGCTGAGGTTAAACATACTGCTTAGATCTTTACACCACAAGTCTGGTTGCTGCTTGCAGGTTGAGGAAGGAGCTGGCACTTCTGGTCCTGCGTGTTTGTGGGGCAGTGTACTGTAGATGCCCAAGTTTTGGAAAGAGCATTTGAAAGCAAGAAAAATAACCTACAATAAGATCTAAGGAACTTGTACTTTTGATGAGAAATCTTTCTGCAGTGTCAAGTTTATGCTGGCTGAAGTGGTCTGATGGTTCCCATGATGGGGTCTGGACAGGCAGGTAGTTGCTGAAAAGTTGGTCCTGGTGTGCCTGGGAGCTGTCAGCTGGAGAACCAGGGAAGCCATAAGGATGGTCAGAATTAGGCCCTTGATCTCCCAGCGAGCAGGTGTCTGTCTGGCACAAGTCTGGTGTTTCACCTGCACACAGGACTGTGGCTGTGCCTGTGGGACACTGGAGCTGTTGGCAGGAGCTGGAGGTCTCCAGTCTCACATGCCTGGTTCATGGAGTGGGGCAACTTTGTGTTTTCCCATGTTTTATGGGAAGGCTGGAGCTTTCTGCGTGCCCTGGTATTGTGAAGGACGAGCCTGACCCTGTGCCTGACACAGCGCCCTGCAGTCAATGCCAGAGCAAAGCAAGAGGAGAAGGGATTAGAGGCAGAGGATGTTTTACAATAATCCTGCAACGTGTGCTGCATTCCAGGCCAGGAGAAGCTGGGAGACAAAGGTGCAGTGCGTGAAAGATGGCCTTTCCCAGGGTCCTGTGGGTCAGGCTAAGAGCAGAGCATCTCTGCTTCCCAGCCCTTCACCTGAAGCTTTTTGTGGGTACCAGCACAGCTGCCAAGTTCTTGGGAAAGGAGCTGTGTCCTCTTTTCTCTGCATTTAAAAGACACAGGCTCCTTACAGAAGCTTGAAAACAGACCTGTGTGGTTCCCTGGGGAGAGATGTGGGATTAATCAGATTTTCTAGCCTTGGGGATTAAAACATTAACTGGTTTAGTTTTCATTGTTCTTCCAAGCCATCATGGCTCCTAGAGGGAGAGTGACAGGCTGCCACCTCCACCAGCAGCAGTAGGCTGGTTTATAGAAGCAATCAGCTTACCAGTAAGTGTAAAGAATTTTTTTGTATGTGTTCCTTATGCCCTGTGCTGAGTGTGATGCCTGTCC
>NW_009970724.1:1766819-1767138 GCF_000747805.2 Chaetura pelagica
TACTGCTGTCTTGGTCCAGAAAGTGTGCATGTGCAGCTTCTGCCCCACTGCACTGAGACATACTGTACCTTGGCTTTTGCTTCTCATGGCTTGATGTAAAGGAGCAAGAGATGTTGAGCTGGGCAATGGGAGGTATTTTGTGTATTAATAACTTACAGTGCTTCACACTTATTAATTAATTAAATCCCTCGGAACCTCAAGGCTACTAAGCAAGTTGATTTCAGGGTTAGGATTAAAAGTCTCCTACCACCCTTCCCCCATGCTGGCACAGCACTTCTGGCTCCATCCTGGCTTTTGTTCTCTCTGCTTGCAGGTTTCC
>NW_009970724.1:1767320-1777555 GCF_000747805.2 Chaetura pelagica
CCTTCAGTCCATGGATTGGATCTGTCACAGTAGCTTGCTAAGAACTGGCTGGAAATTCTGCAAATACGATCTGCGTTTGTTTAGGAAAGAGACCATCTTTTACCTTTGTCTAGGCATAAACTTCTCCTATTTCTTGTGGTGTCCTGGAGAGGAAAACTCTGGTCACTTCAAAGCGTGAGCCTAGCCAGGGGCTATCTTATGGTGGCTGGTTTTCCCAGCTCTCTGGGCACTCTGTCCTATAAACTGGGATCATCTTCTCCTTGGGTGCTCTGACATGAATATTGCTGCTGGCTCTATGGGGCATCAAAGCTCCTGCGCAAAAGGCCATCCTGAAGTCATGGTCTGGACTGCTGCATTGCAGCCTTCCCAGGCTTGCTCAGTGTACCTATCCAGTTTCCAGCAATGCCCTTCTGGTTATCAGTGGATATGGAGGCAAGATGCTTTTCTTTGCTGACAACATGCATTGTCCCTTGTGTTGAATCTTGTGTTGAAAAAGTTCTTAATTATGTTTGGTTTATATTTTTTTGGGCATCCTATCCACAAGTGAATATGCAGGTCTCACTCATAGCTGATAGATCAGCTCCACCTTCTTCACTTTTGACCAAGATACTTTAGTATTTCTGCATTGCATTCAATATACCTTAAAGCCACCAGTTTCCCGTAAGCTGTGTAGGATGGAGTGTAGCTGAACTGGTCTCTCCCCTGGGTGCACTGGTCAACATTCCCAGTAAGTTTCAGGGGTGTGGAGATGAAGCCTCAGTGCGCTATTCTGCCAGCGCTGCTCCTGCTCACATTCTGCAGATACATTTTTAAACAAACTCTGGATATTTAGTGTATGGTCTTGTGACAACTTCAGGAAAGCCTGCTCTCTGTGCTCTCCCAGTGCTGCTGTAACCTCTGTCAGCCTGACTCTGATTGAGGCTATTAATATTTTAGAGATCATTTAAGATCTCTGCCTTGGCTGTGCTCCTCGCTCAAGGAAGAGCTGTCCTGCGTGGATGGCTGCAGCTGCTGAGGAATGTGCTTACTGCCTGCCAGTGTGTTCTGGGGGAAGCAGGTCTGCAGGTTAGCAGGGCCACCAGGACTAATGGGAGCACAAAGCCTTCAGAGGGGTAATTGCTAGCCTCTAGCAAGTCTGAGCTGCCCCCCTTCTGTAGGTGAAGGTCTTTCAGCTTCCCCAGGTCATTCTCTTCTGTCCTTGCCTTTTGGCAAAGGGGACAACTTCCCTATGGACACTGTTTCTGCAAACTATATTTGGCCAAGGTCCTTGCTGTGGCAGTGTGTCCCTGTGCTCAGTCCTTGCAGTTTCTGGAGCTGGTCTCAGCAGACCTGCCAAACCCAAAAGAGCTCTGCATCTCTCCTGTGTTTTTGGTTTCCCTTTGCCATTGTACTGTGTATGATTTGACACCACAAATTGAGTTGGTTCTGCTGCAGCCTTGCCTGTGGGGTTAGTCAGTGCAGATCAGGAGGTGACTGACGTCCTCCGTTGGTGCTCTGCCATGCACTGTCCCCAGCTGCTTCTCAGGAGCTGCACATGGACCCATCCTGCACCTTCCTGCCTTTCACCCTGCCCCTGGTCTGCTCTAAACAGTGGAGCTACCTGGCTGTTGCTGTCAGTGCGGGAGAGCTCTGGTAATGCTCTGCCTGCTCAGCCTTCCCCATGGGGTCCAGCTAAATCAAACTGTGGGACTGGGGCTGACGTGCTGCATGGACAGGGGCTCTGGCAGATCCAGGAGACAGTGAAGCTCTGTGACTGAATCCCAGACTGTGTTTGCTCTGCCTAATTATCAAAAGTATGAGTTTGTTCTGCTAGGTGCACATTATGCCTTTATTGTGGTGTAATTATGCCAGCTGCCTATGTTTAGTGTCATAAAAAGGAATAAAATGCCCATTACCCGCCTAAAGAATTCTTCTTGTGGGTTTTTTTTATTTTTATTGCTCTGGAGTACACAGTGGGGATATCTTTGATCGGCAATTCTCCATATAAAAGAGCTAGTGAAATACTGTGCCTTTTGGAGAGGTCCTCCAGCCAGCAGCCTGAGAAGGCAGCTGGCCCACCAGCCTCACCTGGTGCTGCCTCTGCTGCTTATTGCCAGCCCGATCTGGTGGTCAAGATGGTGAAGCCACCACACTGCCATTCCCTGCAGACCTCAACTGCTTTCTGGCAGCTTTTCCCTGCTGCCCTGCAGGTCCCAAAGCTCCCTCCTGCCAGCATGGCTCCTGAAAGGTACAGGGTTCTCCCAAGCTTGGGAGGAGACTTGGCCTGTTTACCTGCAGGAGCTGTTCAGAAAGGCACAGTGATGGTGCCTGGATCTGGCCAGGCTTTTATTTTCTGACAGAATTATGTGTCAATGAGTCCCATGCCCAGAGGAGTCTGTAAGGTTGTTGAGGGAGCAGAGCAGTGTGCAGGTGGGAGCCATGTGTTCCTTCTCCCATCCTGGGCTGGACTGCTGAAGACAAACCAAGTGGCATGAACCTACCAACAGCATGGTGGTGCTCCTGCAAGAGGAGGGGGTGCTAAGCTTTGTCTCACAGCCTCTGCAGTTGGGCTTCAGCTGCTTTGGGGTTTCGTGTAGTGCCTAAATATCTGGGGCCATGTTTCTGTCATGGTGAGAGATACCTCAGAGGAGCTGTGCAAACATCAATACTCTTGACACGGAAGAGTAGCAGGAGGCTTGCTTTCTGTGTGTAGATGCTTGGGGCGTTTTGGTGATATTAAGTAATTTCTGATGGGGAGAAAAAAAAACAACCAAAGAGAAAAACCCAAACCCAAGCCCCGCATCTTTAGAGGTTGTTAAAACCTGCCTCACTGCCTTTCCTTCTGATAGTTTCAGGCTCTAATTGGAAAAGGACTTTCTTAGCCTCAGTAGGAGCTGTTAGTGCTGGCTATAGATAGCTTTTAAATATATGGTATCAATGGATGGTAGATCTGTTGGCTTAGTTGGCTTATTTTTCAACTCAGTGATATTTTAACCAGGTCCCTGGTCCCCCCAGCCCAGCTCTTCCACAGATACCTCACACAACGTCCCTTTGAATTCCCTCCACTTATTTTTTACGTCAGGTGTTCCTTGAAGTGGCCTTCACAGCTCTCCGCCCTTTCAGCCGACAACTACGTCAGGGGAAGATGGACTTGCACCTCCCTGCAGCTTCATTGCATATGCACACGCCGTCTGCCCCGGCGGCACGATTGCCTTGGTGAAGAATCCAAGGGGCTGCTGATAGCAATCATTGATTAAGAGGGTAATTGTCCTGAAAATTCAGATTGATCAAAAGGCAGAAATGATAACTTGTGTAACTGTGTTTAAAACCACGTCCTGTCAATAGGGGAGACTGAGACGTGGCGAGCAGAAAGCAGGGAGAATTGGATGTGCGAGCGGGTGAGTGTGCCTGTTCAGGGAGGAGGGGAAGCCATTCTTCCTTGGGGTCCATAGCAGGATGTTTCTTGTCACTGATGCTGGGCTATTGGAGATTCAATCACTTTTATCTTCCCCTCTCTCTCGATCCAAATGCCTTTTCATATTAGAAAATTAGAATCAGCTCTGCTCATGCAAGATTTATTAGCTCTGCTGAGCAATACCACAGAAGAGTAAATGATGTCGCATTTCAGGGGCTTTTTACAGATTATGACCAAACTTGCAACTTCTTAAGTATTCTTTAATTGAGCCACTGCAGGGTGTGAAAGGGTTTAGGAGACAAACTTCTCTCTGGAAATAGTTCTGCACCAGCCCAAATGTCTCTTCTTTTTTATTGGAATGATTGGATTTGGTTGCTAATACAGATCTTTTCTTTGGGCTCAGTTTCTGCTTATTGCTCTGGAAATCAAACTCTTAAGAATTGAGCCTGTTTATCACATTTTTTTTTCTTTGTCTCTTTTGTAGAAACATTTTTCAGCACTAAAACACGTCTTTGGAGCTCTGCTGCTACCTGGCACTCATTTACATCTGAAGAAGACAAATCCTTTTTCTTGCTCAAATATTTTCCCTTGTGTTTTGCACTGCCTGGCTGCTTTTTTAAATGCTTTCTGACCTTATGTCATACACAGCTCATGTTTTGCGTAGTGATGGTACTTCGGTCTTCAGGCTGTAGCTGCTAAAGCTCTTCAAAGACATGAATGAATTTAGGCTTATAACACTCAATATTCTGGGGTTACTGAGGCACAGGTGAGTTGGAAGATTCTCCTTTGAGTCCATATCAGAGATTGGAAAAGAAATTAGGCCTCATCTCTTTTGCTTCATCCACGAGGCTTGTTTGCAAGTCTTTTCCTTTTGAAATTATTTTGCAGGCATGAAATCCATGGCATCCTCATGGGATGGCTGAACAGGTGGGTCGCTCAGCCGTAAGAGTCACAATGACCAGCTGTTGGGTGCCTCTGCCTGAGGTGTTCTTCAGAGTCTTTCTCCTCCTCTAAAAATGAAGGCATTTGAGATTCACAACATTTACAAATTCCTGGTGCTCTGCAGCACTCCCGCCTGTCACAGTAGGTATGGTGTATGTTGCGCCCCTATACAAAGATACTGGCTGTTGCCAAGGTAAACACCATTTTTCTGCTCGTTCAGATTTGGAATATTCCCAAAAGGGAACAGATTTTTCTGCTGCCATCATTATTTAGCAAAGTAGACAGCACCACACAGGGATGCTGATGCCACTGCTCAGTGGCTTACACCAAAACCAGCATTAAAAGAAGCTGAAATCAAGCTGTGGAAGGAATAGTCTGTTTATAGCTTCATCTGCTGTCGTCATTGTGCAGTGAAGCCCAGCACCTGCAGCTGAGCTTCTGCCAGGCTTTTGTCTGTTTGGGTCTGACTTTTCCTTGACATGCCTGAGCTGCTGTGCAGATAAGGATGGAGGAGAAGTTGGGGCAACCCATTGGCACAGCCAGCATGGGGCTTCTTCATGGCATATCATTGTGGGCTTCAAGGGCTCAGCAGTCCTTTTCCTTGGCAGCTTTAAAGGGATTTTATTATCAGGCAATGCTAATTACATTTAAAACAACACCATACTTGGACCTGTCCAAATGCCAGCCTAACTTGGCACAAAGTTGTGCCATTCATCTTAGCAAAAGGCACTTCTGAAGAGCTGCTTGATGCTATAGCTGGCTGCCAGGGAGGTTTCTCATCAGGTGCTCGTGCTTGGGAGGTAGATACGCTTGACAAGCAGAAGAATTAGACTTTTTCCCCTTCCATGTACATGCACTATGTTACTCAAGGTCTTCTTCAGTCAATGTTGGGTTATTAATCGGTTGCTTCTCCGCATGTTAAATTTGCCTACTAATTTTGAGGCTCCGGATGAGGGTTGCAGCTATGAGCTTGCACAGTATTTTTCATCCATAAGACTCTGTACACCTGTGTGTGCGATCCAGGAGCTGTTGCTCCCCCTTGCCTAGGATTCAGATGATGTGGTGCTGCCTGTGCACCAGCCACATGGGAAGGTGAGACCTGGGTTATTGACTTAGTGTTCCCGTTTCCAGGTAGTCACTGGTGGTGGAGGGGAGTAGGAGCAAGGCCAGAGAACTAAAAGCCTTGCTGAACCTTGAGGGGCCAGGCAAGATCCCAACAAGCCACTTCTTAAGGACTAGAGGCACTACAGTCTCAGATGATATCAGGAAGAGATACAGTGGTATCCAGGTCTGGGGCAGGCGTTGTGTGCAACCCAGGAGGGGTTTGCTCCACAAGATGGGTGCTCCCCACCTCCCATTGGCTCCCACTCGATTTGCAGGCTGATGCAATGAATTATTTGCAGCTATTTTGGAGACAACCTCTGCATTGTGGGGTTCTTCTTCTCCTGTTCCCAGCCAGGCCTTCATTCTCCAGTCTCCTCTCCCTCCACAAGCTCTGGCAGTGCTGCCCATGGTAGGCAAGGCACGTGGGCCAGCAGTGCCTGCACATTCCAGGAATCACGTCAGCTGTCATTACTTACATTACCTTGATTGGGAACAGTCAGTTATGTCACCGTCCATCATCGTGTCTCTCCCCAGAGACGCTGAGGAAGGAGGAGAGGAGCAGGAATTATAGAGCGCTTCTGCGGTGTTCCGCCAATCCCACTGCTCTGCTGGCTGAACATCTGTCATCAGACAGCTTGAAGTGAAGGTGCTTTGTCTGATGGATCTTCCTATTGTAGCTCCACAGGGAGGAGCCTTCTGCCACACTGGGACTGCCCCAAGGGAAGAGGACTGGGGGCTTTTTTTGCAGTTTAATGTGAAGGGAATGATGCTGCTGCCTGGAAAGCTCTGTTCGGAACTGAAGGAGAGCCCACTGGATAGCTGAGGTTGCTGGCTGGACTCTCCTGGCTGAGGGTGGCTTGGGAGCCAGGTAGTGTTACTGAAACTGTCTCTGCTCCAAATGAGACAGAGCTCACACTTGCACATTTTCCCCATGTGTGACTGCGGAGGATTCCTGGCCCTGTCTCAGGTGGGAGTTCATCCTTGCTTTGGCCAGGAGCTCGAAGTTCTCCTAAGGAGAATGAGATTTGGCTTTTGGTTAAGGACACTTCTTACTTCTAATGGAAAATTATCTGGAAAGTTTCCTGCCTTCTCTGCCCCAACTGATAGGGGACTCTGGCTGCAGTTCTGACAGTGGGTTGCTTCAGCTGGAGGACAACATGTGGCAGTAGCTGGGTCCATCTCTGATAGCAGAGCCCATGGTGCCACAAGCAGTGGGGAGCACAGTTTGTAGTTTTTAGCCACCTTGTGTAAATAAATTTGTGTCTGAACTCAAGGTGGTTTAGAGGATAGGGAGGAATGGGATCTCTGTGACTGCAGCTGGGAGGTGCTCCATGGTTGTGCGTCCAGGCAGTAGTACCTGCTTCCTTGGATTTCTTGCTGTGTGCAGGTTGATCCTGGCACTGTGGCTTTGGGAGAAGCATTACCTGTTGAGAAGAGTACTCACATTTTAATTGCTATTATCTGGGTAGCGGGTGAGGGTGGTTTTGCAGCAACTCCCAAGAGATGGGTGATCAAACCAACCTGGGACCTGCTGGTGTCTCTCTGGAGATCAGGCAGCTGGCAGGGAGGGAAGCCAGGGCAGGAGAGGGCTGTGCCCAGGGACTGAAGTGGGAAAGAGAAGTTTTGTAGTTCTGTACGTTTCTTCTTCAAGTGGCTCTGTCAGGGGCAAGAAGATGGTTCAAAGGGAGATCTTAAAACAGCCAGAAGAGCTGGCTGGTGCCAGCAGGGCCCAGGTGCTGCACAGAGTGTATGTGTGGTAGTTCATGGGCAGCTGAAGCAGCCTGGTCTCAGCCAGGGCTGTGCAAGGCACCTTGTGCAAGTACAGCCAGCGAGGTCTGACCTGCAATCCATCCTGTCACTTAAAGAACTTGCAATATATGGAAGTGATGTTTTATGTGAGTGAGGGGCATTGCTGCTGTTACTCTTAGCTCAGTTTGAAGAGCTCTTGCTGTCCCTAGCTTTAGGTGTGGGCTTTGTTGTGATGGATGTCCCAGGCACATGTAGCTTGCTAAGCAAATCGGAGATTGCAGGGAGTATGTGAAGAAGAGGAGAATTGTTCTGGAGGGCATGTGGCTTTCTAGGGTGGAGGAACAGCTGGTGAAGTGAGTAAATACATGCTATAAACATGTTCAGAGCATCTCTGCCTGAAGAACCCAGCACAGCTTTTTAAGTAAATAGAAAGACAGCCGGGGTTCAGTTCATATGTCTGTTTTCTTTTCTTTTCTTCTTCTTCTGGTCAACTGTGGCTGTAGATAAGAGTTTTCTATTTGAAGTTCAGAAGGGAAGGGAAATCCATTGTTAGAAGAGGAGACTTTCTTTTTGCTTGATATCTATCTCCAGCGACACAGCGCTGAAGGAAAAGATTTGCAATGATAAAGGTAGCTATAAAAAAAAAAAGAGGCACATTGAGTGTTGTTTTTCTCTGTACTTCAAAGCCTGGGGTAATATGGAGCAGTGTAAAAGAAGAGAGGGGAAGAAAAAACAGCCTATCCAAGCCTCTGCATGGAGGCTGTGAATGCAGAGCCATAATTGAGCACCATCCTGGCCAGAAATTCAGCACTCTGCACCAGCCCTTCGTCTGGATTTGACATGGTGTTATTTGGTGTGCAGCAGCACCTGCCAGGAGGCCATGGGGATGGGCTCAAAGGGAGGATTGCTCATTGTGAGGGAAGCAGAGGAAGCACTTTGCAGGTGTGCTTCCTATGGAAGGACTGAGCTAAGGGAAGTCACTTGCACGAAACTAAATCAGGGAAGTCTGGAAGCAGTGTGGAGAAAATGTGCCCAAAACCATTTCATTATTAAAATAATTTGGAGATTGCATGGAGTGTTCAGTGCAGTGTGACAGAGTGAAACAGATGAACAGTGTAGCTCTGGTGAAGGCTGTGACTGGGAAATGGCTGAGTATCGCCATCCATGCACCCATGGAACTGGTGGGACTGGCTTTCTGGGGTCCTGGTCTGTAGGATCAGCTTTCCTTAGAGCTCAGTTGTTTCTGAGTGAACCAGAGCAGTGGAGTGCTGGGGAGGGGTGCCCTGGGCTACCATCCCCTTGCTTGGAGCAGGCGTGGCTGAGCTCCGTGAGCAGACAGGGAGGCTCCAGCTTCCACCATCACTGGTGAGACTTGGGTGGCTCAAATGTGGGTCCAGGCTGTGAAGTGTGGGCAGGGATGGGAGGTCCCTGCCAGGGGACGAGGTAGAAGCAGAGAGGTGCAGCCTGGGGAGTTGGGAATTGCGACATTCTTGTTGCAGTACAGCTGTGTCCATGCAGGCTTCCCCTTTCCCCTGGACCCCTAGATGCCCTCCAGCCAGACTGATGGCATGGGGCTCCACATCTGCTCTGCTGCTGTCATGGTTTTGGTCTTCATCCCCATGCTAAGCTTAACAAGTGGTCCTGGCTTCTGGGATAGCCCATGCAGTGCCAGCCCAAGGGTGCTGCTGCTCTTGCAACATGTCTTGGGCTTGCAGAGCTGCTTGGGCACCCCTGGAGCAGCCCCCTCCCTCCTCTCTGAGAAGCTGATGCAGATGAAGGAGAGAGCAATCATCTACTGGAGGCTTTGCCTCTGTAGAAGTCCAAGAAGGAGCAGAACGAGAAACCAACAAACTCGTTTTGAGTGCTGACCTGAGCAGAGGCTGGAAGTGAACAGATTTCCAGCAAACCTCTGCTGGTCAGGGTTGCTAACGAGCCTTTCCTTTGAGCAATGTTTTACATTCTTTAAAGATCGCAGGGAGCTCTTGGGGAGAATCTGCTAAAGTAAATGGCAGAGTCAAGTGTGCCAGCTCCTTTCTTTCCCTTTTCTTTTCCCCTTTATTTTTTTTTTCCCTTTCCCCTTTCTTGGTTCTCTTTATTATGTGGAGTTGCTCTGGCTCTTTCTCTCACTTCTGTTTCTCCTTTTGTTCTCTCTTTGTCTATTTATCACACTGTGAAGGTTGAAAGAGATGTTATTAATCTGGGAGAATGAAGGCAGGATTAGTGGTATGAATCGGATTTTGAGAGCTGTAATGATAGAAAGACTCGCTCTGCTGGCGGGCTGCGTGAGTTTGATAAATGGGGAGCACTCCAAACTGACTCGCGCCTTCCTCCGCACTGCTCGCTCTGCCCGCTGGGGCGTGCCATGCTCTCAGATCTGCCAGCCATCCCACACCGCTCCTACCTGAACCAGAGCAAAAAGCCAAGGGTAAATCGGAGACAAATATCTCCCATTGCACTTAAAGAGATCATTTCTTTCAACATCTTTTTCAAGCAGAGTCCTGTCAAGTTTCTTGGACAGCCTCGCATGTGGAGGTGGGATCCTTCCTTGGAAGGCTGTGCATTATTGTCTCCTGCCGTGGCTTTGCAGAGAGCAGTGGGGAGTTAGTGTGGCTGCAGCAGAGCTCCTGTCCTGCCAGGCACAAAGGAGTGGGATCATCACTCTAGGGCTGCATCCTGTTTCGTTTGCCTCTTGAGGACTGCGCCAGGCTTCAAAGCGTGGTGGGGCTGGGAGAAGATGGGGAGTGTTTAATCAAAAGTCACTTTGGGGTCTTTGCCCTGAAATCTCCTGAATTAGGGGTCTTGCCCCTGCATAATATGAGCCAGGTCTCTTGTTCTGAAGCTTGGAGGGGGCAAAGCAGGCTCTGGGGACAGACTGGCAGAACAACAGCCCCCAGCTATGGAGCAAAGCAGGACCAGCTGTACGAGCATCTTTAGCAAGTAAGATTCCGTGGGATCACCCCACTGCATGCTCACCCACTTGAACCCTTCTTTATCCCCACCCTTGGTTGTGTGGTGGTCCACGTTACACCCTGCAGAGCCAAAAAGC
>NW_009970724.1:1777588-1796841 GCF_000747805.2 Chaetura pelagica
TCTAGGTAAAGAAAAGTAGGGGTAGGGTGCATTGCACTTTGAAGCCGGTTTCTGAGCACAGAGCTTACTGCCCTGGTCTGGTTGTGCCACCAGGCATTCATACATGGGGGCTGTGGCCTTGTCCTGAGGCCCTCGCGATGATTCTTACCCTGGCCTGTGCTATGACTTCTGTTGTGGACATTTGGGCTAGCTGCTTGCTGTCATGACTAGGTTTGGGTCTCGTTCAGGGACATGCATTTGGTGAAGTGAGATGTGGTTGCGTGAAGGCCACGTGCAATGTGTTTGGAAGGTTTGGGTGCTTCAGTGCTGCTCGCCTCTGAGGCTGTGGGCATGGACTTGGCCCTACAGCCCATCCAGGGGAGCACTGAGTGTCTGGGGGTGGGGGGACGTGCAATGTGTTTGGAAGGTTTGGGTGCTTCAGTGCTGCTCGCCTCTGAGGCTGTGGGCATGGACTTGGCCCTACAGCCCATCCAGGGGAGCACTGAGTGTCTGGTGGTGGTAGGTGCAGGACCACCTGCCACCACAAGGTTTGTGTCTCTCATGCGTTGAGAAGGAAATCATTGCTTAGTACAGGAGGGGGAACAGGGGCCTGCGGGAGGGACTCTGCTTCCGAGGGAGAGTCAGACTATGGGCAGCCCAGAGTTGTCAGTGTCCCTTTAACTACAAGGTAATGGACTTCCCACGCTCGGGCTGAGCTCTCCTCCTGCCTTTGCAGGAGCAGTAATGATTGTCAAGGTAGAGCTAATGAGACGTGCACATCTTTAAAGGATCATGGCTTTCAAGGCAAAATTAAAAGGAAAAAAAAAAGGAAGGTATGGGGGAAGGAGAGAAAGTCCAGCTGCACCAACTTGGCTAGTGAGGCATCCATCCATCTGTCCTGCCTGCTCCTCAACAGGATCATCCCTAAATGATGCTGAATCTCTTCGCTTGCTGCTGTAACTCCTGCTTGGCTGTAGGAGTCTCCTCGTCTCCCTGAGGCCCCCATGCCCCTCTGCAGGCTGCAGTCCCTGGGGCAAGGGATCAGGGCACTGTTGGGCATGTGAGAGCCGGGCAGGCAGCACCTTCTCTGGGCAGGCAGGGAGTCCAGCAGCTGCATGGCAGGAGGAAGGCATTCAAGGAGATAACGAACACAGAAGTGTCCTGCTGTGGGTCAGCTGAAGATGTGGGGATGGCAGTGCTGTTAATCCTGGCTGGCTCACCCCTCTCACCATCCCTTGCTCTCAGGTCTGAGATGCTGCACCTGGCACTTCCAGGTGCTGTCTGGATGATAAGAAGTTAATGATCCTCCCAAATGCCTGTCCCACAAGGGGAGGGAAGAGGTGGCTCTGGTGTTGGGAAATGCCCCATGGGCACTCCTGGAGACAGGAGGGGCTGTGTGGACCAGGCTGAGCCAGGATTTGGCCCTTTGGGAAGAGCTGGTGGGGGAGCTGGGATGTTGTGGGTGGTGCATGGTGTGACTGCCTGCACATACATTTCTTCCTGTTCTCACTATTTCAACTTCACAGATTGAATTGGTTCAGAGCAGCCAAACTAAATGAGGAGAGCAATGATCAGTCAAATGTTTCTTAAATACTGTCTCTTTAAGAGCTAAGTGCTTGGCTGGAACTTGAAGGCAGGTAATGAGGCTCTCTTCAGATCAGCTTGTGATGTGGAAACTGCTAGATTGACCAGGCTGCAACTGTAAGAACACTGTCACAGCCAGGGATGTTAAGGACTTCCCAAGCCCTGGCACTCAGTGCCAGCCTGCTGACACTTGTGGCTCCCTGCCACCTGCATCTGTCTTCACTCATCCTGCAAGGAGCAAAATACAGCTGGGACCTGCAGGGAGCAGCTTGCTTGCACAGAACTAGGGGGAGATGTGTGTTGGTCAGTGCTTTGGAGTCCAGTCCCAGTTTGCTCTGAGCATGCAGGTGAGAGCTTGGGGCGGAGGCAGCAGCCCACAGGACCCCTGTCCCTCCAAAGGATTTTCCTTGGGTTCCAGTTGCAAGCTGACAGATTTGTTCTGCTGCAAAAATCAGAGTAACTTCAAGCCTTGCAGTGGCTCCATGAGGTGGCTCTGTTTCTTAGCTTTGTCTCTAGTTGGTACAAGGAGAGAAAGAAAGTTATTATATTCTTCTAGGAGCCTGGTAAGGATGTGTTGGTAAGATTGGTCCTTCCTTTTAAGACACTGTCTTTCCCTCTTCACTGGGGAACCAGCAGTGCTTGTCTGCAGCAGGACTGCACCTTTAGAAAGCACTTTACTGAGCTGAGGTGTAGGTTTGCTGAAGGAAAAGTGGTCACTCAGGAGCAGCAAGGGAGAAGGGAGCAATGCTGGGAAAGATGGGATGTACCAAGTGTCTCTTCCCAGTCCCAAAACACTTCTCCTTTAATCTGGAACTGGGGAAAAATCTGGTCTCACTTGGCTCTTCTGCACAATGCTGCTCTTGCAAAACTTCTGTGCCCTTGCTACTTGTCATGCCCACATGACAGTGCCTCTCCATCCTGCTCTCCTCTGGGCCTCTCCTGGCTGGAGATGGGGACCCTCTGAGCTTTCTGCATTGTATCCAGGTTTTTTAGGCCTTCTGTTGTTAATTATTGAGATGTAATAATGTGATTAGTGCACTATTAAAAAAAATCGCTGATATGATTACCATGGATTTAATATCACATGATATATCATTACATTGTTACATGGTGACAGATGTAATTGAAATACACTTATTGGAGCCTGGGGTTGTGTTTCATTCAATCACAGCAGCACCTCCAGGGGGGCAGAGCAGAAGTGGCTAAAAAAAAAATAAAAAGCCATCAGGATTGAAAATTGTAATGAAAACAAAGAAACTTGCAGCCTGTTCAAGACTGGGGCAACTGCTGCTTTGGCTTCTCCATAGGAATTTAGAGAGGTGTAAGTCAGGAGTGCTGCTTTGTGGATCACCTGGAGGAGAGAGTTCAGACATGGTGAAATTGTCCGCTCAGGGGATGAGCAGGAGGACTTGTGTTATGGACCTGTGCTCAGAAGGCTATTTATCTTGCAGCATATGAGCCTGGGCACTATCGACATTGTACCACTGACCTGCCAGGCTCTCTTGGCTCCTTTTAAAAATGCAGGTGGACCCAAGGATGGTATCAGTTGTGCTGTGGGAAAGCCAGCCAGCTGCTTGCCACCTTCTGCCTAATTCTTCCTTTTTTGGAGCCAGGGATTACTCAGCTGCCTGCATTCAGCTTTGACCATGCCATGGAGTGCAGGGAGGCAGCAGGGAGCTGTCCTGCAGGACTGTGACCTGGGTCATGTTTCCTTCCATGTCAGTGAGAAGAGGTGACATCTGTCTCTGCCATGTTATCCTCAGGAGGATCTGCATGTGGGCTCTGGACAGCTGGGATGAGGAGAGAAGCAGCTATCATGTACCCTGTGCAGAGGCAGCCAGGAAAACTGGAGCCTGTGCAGGGGAAGAGACTCCCTGCTCCCTGTGCCCATGGGGCTAGAGAAACTTGCCTGCAGGAGAAGCACAAAGGTCCTACCTGCTGCTGGCACAAAACTGCTTCTGGTCCCTTTCAGCATGGTGAGAAGGTGGACAAGAAGCTAGTGGTAAACATGGAGGTGTCCTTTTCCTCCATCTACTCCCTTTCCAAGGAAACAACTGTCACCCACCCTCCTAGTCCCTGTCAGGGCAAGTAATAGTTCAGGATCTTGCCATGGGCAGTATGGGGCTGTGGCAAGACCTCACAGACACAGCATGACATGCTTAATATACATTAATTGCTGTGATCGTCACCAAGTGCCAAGTATTTCTCCTGTAAAGGGGGCTAGCAAGGAGATATGGCCTCCCAGAGTTGTTATTAGGACTCAGGTATGCCTGTCCCCAACCCTACTGTAGGTCCCAGGGTTATTTTGTCCCTGCGAGACAATGTGTAGGAGACTTTGAAACTGAGTGTGCTGTGTTTAGTCTCAACCTCATCTAAAACAAAGGATGAGGAATTTGTGGATGGAGTAAAGGCGACTTTTCCAACCAAGAGGGGAATGGCAGTGTGGTGAGCTTGAGACATCTGGATGTTTGCATAATGATGCACTGACATCTGTCCCTGCGTCCCTAGCTCGGCATTGACACGTTCAGCGTGGCCTCACCCCCTGCTCCAGTGTGTCTGTCCCAGGAGCTGGGTTACAAACCTTGCCAGTGCTTGAGGGGTAATTTCTATTTCAGGCTTTTTATTCTGTATCCTCCCTTCTAAGAATGCTTCCACCCCTTCTTTGTGGAGCCAGCACACCCCCCCTAGAAATTTTCAGCATTCCCATTATAAACCCTTGTTTTGCTGGGAGCTGTGGAAATTCATTTCCAGCTGGTGTGGGAGCGCTGTGGCTGGGAAGGCTCTGGCAAGCATCTTTCTTTTGAGGTTAAAAACATAATTTCAGTCTGACCTCTGAGTTTCAGAGCTTTTGTTGGTTTTCTCCACCCCCAGATGGTTTTTGTGTATGATTTTAAAATAGCCTTCTTCTCTTGGTTGAAGCTGGCTGATGCGTCTGCTTCTCATTTGAGGATTGTTGTGTTTTATTAATGCTGTTATTATTCCATTACTGTCATTGTGCTCTTTTATAGCAAATAGCTTAATTTAGTTGAGATACACAGATGCTGAGAGTTTAAGTGAAATCTTCAGCACTTGGTATGCTGGGCACTGAGCAGATACTCCCCAAGCACTTTGGTATAAACCTTTCACTTAAAAACAAATTGGCTGCTGGGGGAGCACTGGGTGGCAGGAGTTTGGGAGAGAGAAGTGGTGGGTTGTTCAGGACTCTAGGGAGGACCTCATAGTCAAATGTGACTATAGGTGCTTAGCAATAAAGCTCCCTCTGAGCATTTCACCCCCGAGTTGGGATGTGATGGGTCCTTCTTCCCTGTGGTTGTTGTAGGACAGAGGAAATTATATGACCATCAAAACCAAAAAGAATAATTTGGCTCCTGGAAAGCTGGACTGTGCTGTAAGGACATCCTGGGGTAGAGGAGAGGTGTTGAGAAATAACATTGGTGATTAGAGGGCTTAGGGGCCAAGGGTCCTGTTACAAATTACTTTGGTGCTTAAGCCTCCTGGAAGGCTTGCTCTGGAGTACCTTACCTATTTCTGAAATGTTACCACTTATTTTTGATAAATGTTCATCTGAAATGGATGCTTCTTGCTTGATGCCTCTGGGCATTCTTTAGTACTAGTGATAACAATTCCATATTGTCACTTACACCTAAACTTTCCCTCCCTCCATTCCCTAAAAATGACAAAGTTAAAGCCAGAACCTTGCTAGTGTCGTGTTATTTGTGCGCTTAACTCTTACTGCCTTGGCAAAACCTGCTGATCTTGTTACCACCAGTGCCAAAATTACTTTGTATGGGGCAGGAAGAAACAAGGGAGTAAAATTGAGCAAGTAGATGCCAAGCAGGTGGATATGGCAGTGTCAGCTCAAGTGAAGCCATCTTTTCCACAAAGACTTGCTGCCCCTTCTCTTCCCATGGCCAAGGGAGAGAGCACATCCCGTGGTTTGGGGATGGGTCAGGGAGGACAAATGCACTGGCCCACTCTGTCTGTCTCTAGAGTGCACTCATAATAGCTTGGGGGTCTGTGGGAAGTTGTTGGGAGCATTTTATCTCCCTGCTTTGAGGCAGCTTTGTGGCTTTATCTGGCTTTCAAGGCAACCAGGGTAGCTAAAAACATGCACGGGGCATCCTCTGCAGAGGAGGCCTGGTGCCCGCTGTTGCTAGAGATCTGCTTTACCACTTATGAGAAACGAGTTAACCTCCCTTTGATCTCAGTTCACGGCTAACCCTTTAACAAAGTCCGGGATGTGCGAGGAAATCAATACTCAAGGCATTGAATTTAACACCAGCCATCAACTCAAGCGTATCACACACACTGACTGACTCCCATTACAAGGAGCGGGCTGGTTTGAAGCTCGTTTGCCAGCTCTCTGGGGTGGTGCGGGGCGGCAGCGGGGAGGGCAGGCACGCTCGGCTTGCTGTCACTCCGGGGGGAGTGAGAGGGACCTGGCGCGCTTTGCCGCGTCCTCTCAATGAGCTCTGCCTCCTGGTGCCCCTTGCCTCTCTCCTTGCACCTCTGATTTGCAACCCTGGCAGCTGTTCCCCAACACAGAAGCAGGGAGCTTGGATGCAGTGTGCCGTCGCTGAATGCCTATTTGTGTACACATGTAATTGCTCTTTGCTGGAGAGGAGCTGTGGCAGGACTTGAGGCAGGGCAGGTTCTGCTGAGCTGGCCAAAAAAGGTACTGCAACTTGAAAATCTGAAAAATAAAATGCTGCAGGCAGGAAAGGTTGAGTGTCTAGTCAAGGAGGCAGCGGTGTTGTTTCTCCAGCTCCAACCCTCTCCTCAGAGATCTAATTAGATCAGTGGAAAGCTAATTGGGACACCTTGTTCCATATCAGCCACTCACTCTTTGCTGGCACTTTGGCAGGAGGCAGTGGGCAGGCTGCCTGGCACAGCTCTGTGGCTGGGAAAGCCAGCAGTCCATGAACCTCCTCATCACATTGCAGCCATCCAGCCCACTGCTGCAGACCAGCTCCCCCACAGGGGAACTTCTCACTTGCTCTTCTTGTTTCCATCAGCTGCAGCCTGAACTGAGACAGCACATGTAGGTTAGGGATGGGTTCATGGGGCAACTGAAGTGCCAAAAGCAGTGGGTGAGCATTACGTGACCCCGTAGCTCTGTTCTTGTGCTGGGACTGCATGAGGACTGAGCCTCTGCGACTCATGCTTGGTGACAGCTGTGTTGGGCATGTGCTTGTGGGACTTGTCTTTTCACAGGTAATTAGTGACAGAGCAAGAGGGAATGGCTTCAAGCTGAATAGTTCTATGATTCTGATCTCCTCTGTGATCTCAGCACCATAACACGGTGCAGGTTCTCTCTTCCCAGTCCAGGTAGCCAGTCCTGCCACTTGCTCCTGCCTGGCTGTAGCTGCTGCAGTTCTTCCCCCTCATACTTCCTTTAATAACTTTTTCTTAGGGTCTCACCACATCCTCCTCTCGGGTCCCTTTATTCTCTGCTTTCCTGACCTGTTTCCAGATCAATTCTCTTGCAGTGTGCTGTCTGGTTTCTCAGACCACCTCCTTCTGTTTGCTCTTTCATTGAAATCAGGGCCCCTCAATTTTGCCACCTGCTGCCCCACCAGGCCATGCTAGCTGGGCCTGCCTGCGTTGCCTGCTTGCCTGGTGTTTGCATCCATCAGAGCTCTTAGAGGCACCTCTGCTTTAACCTTCTCAGTCTTAACCCTGACCTGAGTCAACAGTCATGAGGAAGAGCTGCTGCTTAGATGATCCAGTGTAAACTCTACCTTTGATTAGACAGGTATCATCCCCAGGCACCGGCACGTCAGCAACTTGTTAACTTTCCTTGGTGTTGCCGTTCTGCAGCCATCAGAGCCTGTGATGCGGGCAAGGGACGTGGCTGCTGCCCTCCTAATCTTTATTGATCTTTTCCCTGATGCCTTGTCCATTGTATTCTCTTGCCTCTTTCTTGCTCTTCCAGTTTCCTCTCCTCTGAGTGGCTTTGCATCTTATGGGAGTGCTAGGAAACTCTGTTTTATTTTATTCTTGCAGAGCAGTAACACTCAGAGGCCCTGACAGCTCTCTTGGGTTGGTGCTGTGCCACTTGCAAAAGATTGAGTTTTGCTCCTGAGAGTCTGCTTTCTGGGAGGAGAAGGTAAGAGGGAGCAGGGAATGTCTTTCTGTGACACTCTGGTGTGTTCTATATGGGTCAGTTTCTCTTCATCGTGTCAGAGGTGAGTTTTGGAGTCTCAAATCTATCCCAAGAAGGCATCAGGGACATGAGTGTGGAAGGAGTTGTGGGATGTGAGCAGAGAGAGAGTTACGTGCAGTAAGATGTGCAGGCAAGTGAATAGAAGTGGTGAGAAGGTCCTGCAGGATCACCCTGTGATTTTTTTTTTCCCATCCCTTGGGCTGGGTTGAAATGTGAACCTGCTGGTCACCCAGCATCCTTCCCTCACTGCCAACCTGCAAGCACCTAACCTGGAAAATGCCAGGTGGCAAAAACCAGAGGGTTGAATTGTCTCACACCTGCAACGTGAACAGACATGCAGTTGTGTACCACCTCCACTCTGCTTTTCCCGTGGTAACCTGTCTGCGGGTCCCTGCCTTTGGCAGTTCCATCCTCCTCCTGTCTGGCATGTTTGGACACAGCAGCCAGACTGTCACCAAACTTGTCCTTTTCAAAAATGCGCTGAGCACCATGTGCTGAGACATGCTGTGCATGGTGCAAAGGAGCAGTATGTCTGCTCTGGACAAATGGCTTTCTTTTGCACTGGAAAAACTGGAGTCAAAATGTCATGTCGGTGTTCCGCATGGAAATAGATTGTTTGCTTCCAGGGAGAGGCATTTATGTCACTGGGTTTTACTTTGTGGTTCCTGAGCAGAACTGTTTCCACACACTGAAATGAGCCAATATTTTGGCTTTTCCATCCTGGTTTAGGATGAAAGGCAGTGTCGGAGCATAGGTGTTTCAGTGGGGTGGATGTGGTTTCCCAGCCCTTTAAAGCAAGAGCATGTTCCCTGCCAGGGACCAAGGATGAGTCCCAGCGATGTGCCGCCTCTGCTTCCAGCGTGTTTGATCCAGCCTGGCTCTTTCAAGGTGTGTGGAAATGAGCTACAATCTCATCATTCCTGCAGAGGCTTCTCACAGGAGATAGCAGAAGGGTCACAGTGCCTCTGGAAATCTCCCTTCAGGCGATGTGCCGTCGCATTTCACAGCAGACAGACAGAATAACCTTTAGGGCATGGTAAGAGGCAGTGTTTTGAACTCCAAGCTGGGGAGCTCAGGAGCTCATTTCTCTGGCACATCATCTGTGTCCCTGCCACTTCCTGCATCCCCCTGAAATACCTTTTTCCTAATCCATCACTTCCTTAGCTAAAAATTAATTTTAAAAAAAGCTGGGAAGTCAGTCTCCTCTGTGGTAGCCACACAGAAACCAACCTCCCCTACAGGAATGCACCCAGCCCCTCTGCCCTGGCCAGTTTTACCTTAATTTGAACCACTTTGAGCCTGGCTGGAGGTGGGGGCCAGCCCCACCAAGCCAGCTCCCGGCAGCAGTCTGGCTCCCCTGCCCTCTCTTGTCTTTTCTACATCGCAGGCTCCCTATGGAGGTGTAGTACTTGGGTTCTGAGCTGCTTTTTTCCCCCCAGATTTATCTGGCATGGTTGTGGGGAGTTGAGCGGGTACGTGCAGGCTGGCACAGGCTGCCTTTGTGGACCAGAGGCTCCCAAGGCAGCTCCACACCGGCTGTGTGGCACTGGGAGGAAAGCACTGGCTCTCCCTCCTCCCCTCTCAGGAGTAAATAATGGTACTTTTTATTTAGCTATTATTTCCCGGTGGCAGATATCTCCTCAGCTGTCTGTTTAACTATCTTTATCTCACCCTCCTTCTCTGTTTGATATAGTTATAGATAAACAGATAGCTACCTTAGTAAATAACATGTTTTTAAGAGACCAGTGGTATGGTTAACATAGTGCAGCAGCTGTTGATTTGTCTTTCACTGTTGTTGTTTTTTTTTTTCTTAAGGAAATGCTTTAAATAAGGGATACTTCATCTATTAAAAAAAAAATACACTTGTAGCAGCTGCTAAGCCCATCCATAAGCCTGCTTTAGGTTGTATTTGTGATGGGACTGACAGTGCATGGAGGAGCCTGATTATACACAATTCCATTTTAGCAAGCCCTGCGATGTAATTTCACAGGGCGATCAGTGTTTGAATGTAATAGCAGCCTGTGCTAAGGTGTCAGAATATTAAAGGCGCTAATGGAAAAGCTCCCTGGTACACAAGGGGGACAGCATTACAGGAGACGTCGCAGATGGCTGGGCACTAAACTAATGGGGCAGGATCCAAGAAGGGAAAAAAAACCTAGAGAAGGGAGAGCTCACGGGAGCATGGGCACCTGCTTCCCTCTCACACGGAAATTAAACAGCAAGCAAGGGAGAGTCGAGCATGTGTGTGTGTGTAAAAATAGAAATTGAAGGGGGAAGAGACCCCCTTTGGAAGGGTTTGAAGGTTTTCACAGCAAGGCTGGTGTTGGCTTTGCTTGAGAAAGACATGGGGTTAGATTAAAGAGGTGTGTGTCTGGGGGACTCTGGGGCATGTCTCAGAAGAAGGGGGTGGTTGGTGGGTGCTGTTGCTTATCCTCATGTAGTGTGACAAAACTGCAGCTCTCTTAGGTGGTTGTTAATCTGTCTAGATACAAAGAGGGTGAGGCATGTCCACCTCGCTGCTGCCCTGACTGCTCAGCAGCAGCATGGCAGATCTGCTGGGGCCCCAGCATGCCTTCTGCTGTCCTCCTGTATGCAAGGGTTGTCAGTGGGTCTGATTTCAGGGCAGTGCCAACATTTCCACGTTTTCCAGCATCACTGGAAGCATCTTCCCTTCCCCCTGGCCCCCCAGTTTCCCCAGGAACAGCCAGAATCAGGTTGGTCCATTCCTGTCTGTGCAGAGAGGTAACTGTGGCTGCAGTGAATCATCCATGAAGTGTGTTTGCAGGTTTTCCTTGGTGTCATATCCATCTTTCCCACTCTGTCGTCCATGGTGCTGTGGTGAGGAAAGGCTTAGTGTCGCTTTCCTGCTTGAATTGGCTCCAAAGGGGCTTGGGTGGTCTGCAGGGGGGTGGTACCACAGGACATGAGCCTGTCCTTCCCAGGGCTGGAAGGGTAATTGGGAGTTGCTCATGTATTTAGTGTTGGGAACTGCTGGCATACATCAGCATTACCCAGCCTGGGTCTTGGTCACCCTGTGGTGCAGCCATAAATGCCAGGACACTGTGAGAAGGCAGCCCTATTCAAAAAGATCTGATCTGTGCCTCAGGGCAGGGCCAGTTATCCTGGACTAGGAAAGGCACTGAGCGTGTGTCTTCCAGCCCCTTGTCTCCACAGCAGCCCCTGAGTTCCCACTGCAAAGCTCTGCTCAGCTGCCTGGCCCCAAGCCCAGAGTCCTGCCAGCAGCCCCCATCCTTGAGCTGCTTTCTTGATGGTTTATGGCTCTGCTTTTCCCCTCTCCTGGACCAGTGCTGGCATGTACACACCCCAGCTCTATTTTCCAGCTGACCAGGGACTCAGACCCATAGCTTTGTTTTGCTTGTGACCAAACCCAGAGCTTGGTCCTGGCTCTCCATGGCATTAACCTAATGTGTTGCCAGCCACAGAGCACACAGCAGTCAAGAACATTTTATCCAGGATAATCCCTAGTCTGGGAGCAAGGCAGAGACTGTTCTTGTTCAAACACAGGGAAATGTGAAGCCTAAACCACTTGGCACTTTGACACTCTGGAGTCAGGCACACCAGGGTTTTTCTCTTGCAGCCTGAGGCAGGGCACCTGCTAATCCTGCATGGCAGCAGGGCCACCTCCCCACTGCCCAGCAGGGCTGCAGAGTCCAAATGCACCCTGTAGAGGAGTTGTAGATGGCTGCAAGGCCCATCCCACCCCTCCTGAAATTAAGAGGAGTTTTGGCAGTGAATTTGCATGGCTATGGCTGAGTTGGGATATTGCTGAGACTTGGGCAGAGTGAGGCTTGGCTTGTGTCTGGATGGGGAAAAAAGGCCAGTCATAATTGCATGCCTCAGTTTCCCCTTTGCAGTGCTGCTGTGGTCAAAGATTGGATAGCATGGAGTGCTTATTTTGCTAAGGAGAAAGCACATGCAGTTATGCTGCATTCTCCATGTCTTCTGTAGCACCTTGCTGTCTTCCCTGAGCCTTGACCTCTCCTTCTCTCATGGGCTGTGGAGGCACCTTGCCCCTGTAAAACACTTCCCAAAGGGTGGCAGAGCCAGGCAGCTCCTGTGTGCCCTGCATTCGCCTTTCAAAAATTAGGTTGTTCATCTTTTTATTTGTTTTTTAAAGATGTTTCTCTTTTAAGAAGCACCTTTGCAAATGGACTAAAGTGGACACCAGCTGGGCTTGCCAAAGGTTGCTCAGCAAGGCCAGGTAGGACTGGCAGAGTGGCTTGTGTGCCAAGAGCTCCCTGCTCCTTCAGGATATGGGAGAAGCTGTCTGTGAGGCTCTGTTCTCTGAAAAACCTTTGCACACCATTGTGAGAAGAGGGCAGAGCAGCAGGCAGGGTCCCAGCAGCTTTTCAGCAACATGGGACGATTGTGTCCAGATCTCATCCTCCCACTGCAGGGTGCTGGCAATGACAGGAATTTCCAAGGGCAGCACCTGCTTCAACCTGAGTGGGGCCAGACCCATTTGTGGGGTCCCCACATTTGGTGTGTCAGCCCCTCTCCTTCTCCCCGCAGCTCTCAGAGGGCTTTGTGCTCCAGAGAGGGACATTCCCTGGGAAAGGGCACTGCTTGGATCTTCTGCTGTGTCCTCCCATGTCCAAACCCCAGCCAAACCATTTCCTGCTCAGTGGCACTGCAGTTTTATTTGGCAGAGGACAAATGCCCTCCATTCTTATCACCCCGTCTCCTTAATTATTAGCACAGATGTTTAACCAAGGCTTTGGTGGGTCCCACATCGGGCAGAAGTTATTTTTGTGCACCCGGTACCACTCGTGAATGTTCAGGAAGCTCAGTGCACCAAGAAAAAGTAATTAAACATGAATGGTGTTAGTGCTGTACCTGGTCAGGCTGGAGGCCTCTCTTGCCGCTGCGTTTGTAAAAATTAAATGCCTCTTATTAGCAGCACAGCAGAGACCTGTAATACGCGTGGACAGAAAGGCAGGGATGGATAGAGTTGGTGTCAGGGCAGCAATTGCTTATCATGCCTTATCTGGGAATATGAAACTGTATTGCATGACATCCAGAGGCAGGCTGAATAGATATGCCAATTCATCTCGAGCCTGGGCTTTGACAAGCTAGACTGCCCTTGTTGAAAGGCATCAGTCAAACGAGCTGCTGGCTGCTTTTCCCTTTCTTATACTTTCCCTCGCTCCCGCGCTCCCTCTCCTTCTCTTGCCACCTCCCCTCCCTCCGCCTCCTTTTTCTAAGCTTTTTCCACACAAAATTGAAAAGCTTTGGAAATAATAATAATATAAGCCCCCCAAACTAATACCGTTTTAAGTACACACCCCCCCTCCCCAAATGAGATTGATAAGGAACCCCAGTGTATGAAAGCATGTTTAGATAACATTGAGAATATTATAGTGAGTGAGAGAAAGTAGGGGGAAAAGCTTCCTGCAGCGTCTAAGCTGGGAAAGGCGACGGCACCCTGGCTAATACGAGTGTTTAATATTTGATGTGTTGGGATAAAGCAGGATCACCTTCGAATTGAATTGAGTGTCAGAATGAGAATCTATTACTGAAATTCTTGTGTGATTTGACAGCAAAGCAGACGATGTTATTCTTCACTAGTTACCGCAATCTTCTCCCCTACATCACTTAAATATTTTTTTCTTTGCTTGAGTAAACACACATTATCCTTTTTTTTTCCACCCCCGTTTCCTTTTTTCTCTCCCTCTTTTGTACTTTTTTTTTTCCCCTTAAATCTAACCTGCCTTTTGCAGGGCTGATGGAGTAGATTGTTATTTCTTTATTTGTCCTATTAAATGGAATTCCTGATAGTTTAATCCTGCTTTTGTAAGTGATTTAAAAATACTTGAAAAGCTGTGAATGTGGCAGCACTTCTGACTAAAATGCTTAAAAGGGACATGTTTCACCTGGGTTTAGCTCCTGCCTCCTGACAGCCAGTGAGGGCAGTCAGCTCCAGTGCTGCCAGGGCTGAGCTACCCCAGGCTCCATGCCCCCCATCCTGGGGCTTGGCAAGCTGCTTATTCATTACCTGCCCCTTTAACTGTTCTCAGCCCCGATCCAACAGCCTTGCTAGTAAATGACTAGCAGTGGGATCACACTCTCAGTGGGGTTCAGTTCTCCGTGTGTCATGCTGGTAAGTTTGCGTGGCAAGAAATCCCAGCAAAAAATGTCCACCTCCTGGCCCTGAGGTGGCGTGCAATTAAAATGAGATTTCAAGGGACCACCCTGGGGTCCCCAGTGTCCCAGGTGCCATTTGGGGATGGCTTCCGAGACACCCCCAGCCCCAAAACCTTATGGTTACTGTATGATGCTGAAAACATTTGAAGCTGTGTTTAAAAGCCCACTTAGTTGTAGACATTACTCCTTTTTTCTTCCCACCATAGAAAGTAATATAAAACCTTGACACCTCATCATGACAGCAGTGGAATGAGGGGCATTAGAGGGAGATGTTTATTTTGGGTGGACACGGTGCACAGCTGACATGACACAGGTACAAAGATGCTTTTGCTGTCATGGAGTCATTTTCTCCATTGCGAAAATGTCAGGGGGCTCAGCTCCGACCAGCAGGCTGCTGTGCTCAGCCTGATCCTGGGGGAGCACAGCCAGCATCCACCACTTGCTGAAGCTGAGGGCAGCTGGGGAGGTCTCTTGGATGCTTTCTTTCTGGTTTAAAACATATTTTTCTTAGGTATCTTTTTGAAATTCTTAATGGAAACTTTCAGAAAAAAACACCATTTATTTTTAAATTCCTTAGTACTTACCCTTCAGCCTCTATTCAAACCACTGAGCCCCTTTCCTTCTGGGAGGATTTTTTTCAATAAGGAAATATTTTCTCCCTGCCTGGAAGTGTCTATATTAATATTAAAATTAAAATTAGCAGGTGAAACATTTAAAACCTCTTGATGGACTTGAAAACCTACAGGGTTGCTGGGCTGGGCTGGGCAGGACAGGAGGCTCTATGCCAGTCTTGGCAGTTCTTACTGCCATGGTTTGTGGACACACTTGTGCTTTTGCAAAGCATAGAGCTCCTCTTCCCTCCTGCCCTCAGCTGAAGCATCCAGGGTGGTGCAGTGCCAGCAGTTGTGGCAGAGGGGCTGGGGGCTGTCCGGGCAGGTCACAGCATCAGCACATGTAGAAGGGATGGGACTGGCACTGTCAGCATGGGCTTATTGCCCTAGCAGAGCTCCAGCAGCTCCATGAGGACCAGCCTGATCCCTCCCAGGAGCATACAAGAAGGATTTGTGGGGCTCCTTATGTAAGTGAGCATCCTGACCTCTGACAGGTGCCCTGTTTGCATGATGCAGGACGTTAAATCTTGCCTTAATGTGACTGTCGAACACCAGTTTTTGTGAAGTGTGCCAGGCACTTCCCCATAAATAAATGATGGAGCATTATTCAGTCCACTTAGATCAATACATCAGCTTGACAAGTTCCAGTTCTGGGAATTTTCTGACCCCCTGGAATGTATTCTCTGCAGCTGTGCTGCTTATAAGCCCTGATGTATAACCCAAGTGAGTTCCAGAGGTTGAGACATCAGGACCTAGTTGTGTTGGTGCTGCTGCCTTTCTGTCCCTGTGGCAAACTCAGTGTTAAACTGGGCGGCATTTTTACAAGAACTAGGCAAATCCTGTGTTCTTTCCCCTGCAAGCAATGTCATGACACTGCCCCTCATTGCTGGTGTGCCCTCCATGCACTCCTGTCCCAGCACAGAGGACCGTTTTTGGCCCCCAGTGCTACTAGAAGTGCTCCATGGAGCTCTTGTTTCAGGCTCTTTGTAAATGGAGTCAGATGCATCATGGCCACCAGGAAGTTTTGTGACCCAGTGCAACAGGAGGATGGTTTCAAACCCTTTTTTCTATCTGTGGTGCTGGCTCTATGCATGGAAACACAGTATGTTCCTAATCTCCTGCTGCTGGTAACTCACATTTATCACAGGAGTATCTGCTTACCTTTGATTCGAGGTCCCCACATCAGGGACCCAGAGTGGTATTTGTCTGTGAACTGCTGCGTATGCCTATGGGATTGTATAAGTAAATAAATATAATTAATAATCATCTGGCTTCAGATCAGCATTGGCAGGGAGGTAAATGTAGCCTTCATAGAATTACAAACAAAATCATGAAGAAAGGGAGACTCTTCTAGGAGCTGGTATGAATGGAAATAATTATGTTCAAGCTGCTTGAAAATTATTTTGCAAACATAATTTAGATGCTTTTTAGCAGATCACAGGCATTGAATTTATCTCTAAATCAGAATTTTGACCAAAACAGTTTAGTAATAGCTTTCTTAAAAGATGCCAGCAGTTGCTATCAATTGAAATGCAGATGTAAATGAGACCTGGACAGGTCTCGGGGAGAAACTTGATAAATTTCAACAAGGGCAAGTGTAGAGTCTTGCGTCTGGGGAAGAACAACCCCATATGCCAGTACAGGCTGGGGGCTGACCTGCTGGAGAGCAGTGTAGGAGAAAGGGACCTGGGTGTCCAGGTGGACAGGAGGATGACCATGAGCCAGCAATGTGCCCTTGTGGCCAAGAAGGCCAATGGCATCCTGGGGTGTATTAGAAAGAGTCTCCCTTATGAGGAAAGGCTGAGGAAGCTGGGTCTCTTTAGCTTGGAGAAGAGGAGACTGAGGGATGACCTCATCAATGTTTACAAATATGTTAAGGGCAAGTGTCAGGAGGATGGAGCCAGGCTTTTTTCAGTGATGTCTAGTGATAGGACAAGGGGCAATGGGTGCAAACCGGAACATCGGAGGTTCCATGTAAACATCAGAAAAAGCTTCTTCCCTGTGAGAGTGACAGAGCCCTGGAACAGGCTGCCCAGAGAGGTTGTGGAGTCTCCTTCGCTGGAGACATTCCAAACCCACCTGGACACGTTCCTGTGTGATGTGCTCCAGGTGATCCTGCTCTGGCAGGGGGGTTGGACTAGATGATCTTTTGAGGTCCCTTCCAACCCCTAAGATTCTGTGAAAAGAAAATGCTGTGAGGTCCTGGCCATGCTTCAGTGTCTGAGCTAGAAAGGAGCAACAGTCCCTGCAACACCAGGACTGAACCAGAGGGAAGAACAAATTTGTGTCATTTCCTGGCAAAAAGGATTTCATGGCATTTTTTTAAATCCTCTGACTTCTGAGTCAACCAGAGGCATCTCAGACTTTCTCATGGTTTGCTGTAGGGACAAATGCTGAAGGAGCAAGGGTCTGCACCACTGCCAGCAGCTGTGCAGGGCTGGAGAAGTGATGGAGCTGGTAGGAGGGTGGCTGTGGTTGACACTGGTGCCCTGGTGGTTTTAGTGACCCCATGGCAGGCCAGGGGCTAAAGACCCCCCCACAAGGCGGGACCCCATGGCAGGCCAGTGGCTACAGCCACCCCAGCAGGCTGGGGAACCCTCTGTCCTGGAGCCTCCAGCACTTTCTGCCTTGCTTTTAACAGTCAGAAGAAGAACTTGCCTGTTTAAAGATTAAATGTTGTCTTTAAATATTAAACAGCAAAGCTCTTTGCTTTTGATTGTGTGGCTGCTGCCAGCAGGCGACTCAGAATTGCCAATTTTAATTAAAAACTTTTATTTTCCAACACAGCCCAGCAATGGCTCCTCCTCCCAGCCTGAGCTGGCTGGCCTGTCCTCTGGCCTGCCTCCATCTCTGCCTGCATTTCCCTCTGCCTGCAGCAAAGTGGCCGTCCCTGCCAGCCCCGAAGTGTGAGCAGCCTCATCTGGGACTGATCAATGCCCCTGGCACTTCCTTCCAAAACCCCAGGAAAAACAATTAAAACCCGATCGATCCTGCAGGCAGCTTTGAATATGCATAAGTGCACACTTGACCTTCAGTGGTCAGGCCAACTTCCACCCCAGCTGCTTAGCTAGTTTGCTCAGGTATTGCTGCTGTACCCAATGACCTTGGTTAGAGAAGCAAAATGCGATGCAGAGATGGGCCTGGTGCTGATCCCAGACCAGGGAACATGCTGCTGGGTCCCTGCTGCTGCTGCAGAGCTGGAAGAGGCAAGCTGGGGTTGGCACTAGTGCCCAGTTGCCAGGAGTTTTCCAGAGCTGTCCCTGTGGCTTTCCCAGGATCTTGCCAATTCTGCTGTGCTCCGTCAGTTGCTTCTGGCTGGGATCCAAGGGATGTGTCTGGGCTGGGAAGGCAGCCTGCAGTACAGCTCAGAGCCTGCCTCAGTGCAGGAATAGCCTGTGGTCCCATGCATCCTCCCTCCAAAGCTTGCAGGGGCACCCTTTCCCCAGGGATGCCCCCCACTGCCCGTGACCCTGGGCCTGGCAGACCTGGTACTGAGCACGGGGACCTTCCTGCACTGCGCCTGGGCTTGCCAGAAGAGGGAGCCACACGCGGAGCTGCTGTCCCCATGAGCCAGGGCCACCCGGCAGATGAGTGGCAGGGTCCCATCCTGAACCTCAGCCCCCAGCTCTCTCCTGCCCCACAGCCAGCCAGCTGACATCCTGGCCACGCTGATGGAGATACCACAGCATGTTTGTTGAAGGGAAAGGAAACCTCCCTATTGTGTACACAAAGTGTAATTTCAGTGAATTATGCACAGACTTAATTAGGACTTTTAATTGCTAATCATCTCCCAACAGGATTAGCAATGCTGTCTATTAATTATCTGTGGAGCCCTCTGTTTTGCTAAGGCAGGAGTAACAAAGCAGCATGAATGGTTGTGTAGGCCAGTAATAAATTAACTACCCCAAGCCCCATAGCTCCCAAGGGGCTGCTGGTGCTGGGCACAGCAGCAGGTAGCAGGGGTAGAGGAACTGGCAGCAGGTCCCCATGGCAGGCAGGTGGGTGGTGGGCTGGTGGGGGGATGCCACTCAGCTCCACTGGCCCACTTGGGCCCCGTTCTGGCTTCAGAGAGCATCTCCCCTGGTGTCTCCAGCCCACGGATGGCATCAGCGATGCCCTGTCGCACCATGGCTGCAGTTAGCCATGATCCCCACTGCAGGAGGGAGATAGGGGCTGCTGGATTGACCTGATCTCATCTGGGGACAATGGCCCTCACGGCAGCAGAGATAGCGCTGGCGTGAGCAACGCTAAGCCCACGCGCCCTTCTTAGTGCTCACAATGCGGCACTGAGCTTAATTCCTCGAGATGAAGAAGATACGTGGCTGTCAGGCTGTAATTACAGCCATGTGTGTGACACAGAGGCCTGGCTGCTTTCATGTTTGCGTTGTCCAGTGGGTTTTTGTGCTGCTCCAGGTATCTTGGCTGCTTGGGCTTCTGCTGAAAGCCCTGCCATGGCATGCGATAGGGATGGAGCAGGCTCCCTCCAGCTGGGCTGTGGGCTCTGTGCACTGGGGTGATGAGAGCTGGCTCCTATTGGGGTGTTTTCCAGGGGTGGAGAGCAACTGGGGATGGAAAGGAGAGAGGAGGCTGGGAGGGCTGTGGTTGCCAGAGAAGGGGGCTGCTGGCAAGGCCAGCCTGGGCATATGCATCCCTTTCCAAACATCCCTGACTCCTGTTGCCCACCCTATCCTTGGGGAAGCAGGAAAGGGCACGTGGTATTGGAGCAAAGCAGAGACATGAAGTCTGAG
>NW_009970724.1:1797020-1804451 GCF_000747805.2 Chaetura pelagica
TGTTGGAGCAAACCAGAGACATGAAGTCTGAGCTTGCAGCCCCAGCATGGTGAAGGTAGCCTTGAGTGATGCCAATCCAATGCAGTGCCCAACAGATGTCGTGAGGGTTGTCACAAGACACCAACAATGGCCTTGGACACCTCTTCTCTGAGGACCATCAAGGGAGGAGGAAAGGACAGGCCAGGGTGAGGGTGCTTTGTGCAGGCTGCTCCAGGAGAGCTGCTGCAAGGGCGATAAGCAGGTCTGCACTGAACATGGCAAATACAGATCCATGCTGGCCCCAGGAGCAGCCAGGCCTGGGCGAGTATGAACTACATCTGCACATGCTGCACCTTTCTGACCTTCTGCTTCTCTCTTCCAGGCGTACAGCTTTGCCATGGGGAGTTGGCCAAAGAACGGGCTCTTAGACATGAACAAAGGACTGAACCTACAGCACATAGGGAGGCCTCACAGCGGAATAGGTGAGTGATGCCGCCCCACGCCCTTCCCATCCCCACAGCAGCTGCTCCGGGTGCATGGGACACGCCTCAGCTCTGGGAGCTGGCCCACACTGGTGTGCTGAGCTAGCCAAGGGGCTGCAAGGTTTTCAGCTGGTGGAAGGGACAGAGATTTGTCAGGGCAGGATGGGCACATGGGGTGAATTCTTGGTCTCTGGCACATCCCAGTGTGCCAAACACACCTGCCTGTCCCTCTGGGAAAGGAGCTGCTCACCTCCTCAGCCACTGTGGCAGTGCTCAGGCTGGGGTGGATGTGGGCACCACTAGGGCTTGCTTGGTGCCTGGAGTGCAGGGAAGAGTTCCCCAGACTGGGAAGAATGCTCTCCCTGATGGGTCAGTCCTCCAACCACTTTGGATGCTGCTTCTGTCCTTGGAACAGAGGCTCTGCCAGGCAGTGCAGCCTGAGGAGCTGGCTAGAAACATGCTGCAGAGTGAGGATGTGTGGCCCCAGCTGGAGAACTGAACCCTCATCCCATTTTCTCACGTGTGATGAGTTTCATGGTAGTACAGCCTACTCCAAGATAACTGAAGCCACCATGAACAATGGCAGAACTCTGTGTTTACCCTGGCTCTCCTGCATCGGGGTTCAAAGTGATATGAGGAGGGAGACTTGGCCAGGGACACTAAGGCCATATATCTGCCTTATATGCTCTGGACACAGAGCTGGGGCAGCAGCAGGCTGTGTTATGGGCTAGAGTACAGATTGACTGGGCTGTAGACAAGGCGGTGACTCAGGGCTGCATCACTCTTGCCTGTCTTGCTCCTCTGCAAGGCACTGGATTACCTCTTAGAGACCAGTGGTCAGGTGTTCCCTCAGCCTCCCAGCCTTTCATCCAGGGTGACTTGTGAGCATTAAAGTTTGCAAGGAAGTAAGATTTACTTGGAAAAGTCACCTACTACCTGAGCCTTGAGGAGGCTCTTTAATATTGTTTCAAGACTCAAACCATTAAACTCTCCAATCAATCCAAGTTAAGGAGATGAATTATTTAAAGCTCACCAGCTTTTAATTAGCAAGCTCCTTTTGAACTATGGATCTGGTTGCATTATTGACAGAAGTAGCATTAAAATTTCCTTCCTTGCCTGGGAGCAGTCTTGCTTGCGTACCATGTTGAAAGGATCATGGGGAGGGAGCAGGGACTGCAGAGTTGCACGTGCATGTCCTGTTCTGGGAGCTTGGGCTTTTTATAGAGTCTCCTAGGGGATGCAGGGTTGGTTTGTGCCTTGTCTTTCCTCATTTTATTTATGGCAAGAACTCTCTGTTGCTGTCATCTCTTCCTCTGACAAAGCATCCCCAACTCTGGAGTATCATCTGTCTGCTAATGGTTTCTGCTTGTGTTTGTATCAGTGCTGTTGTCTTGCACAGGTGTCTCTGCCTGATGGAGTTCGAAGAGATGCTGTTCATGTCCCTCCCCACTCCAGTTCCTTAGGAAGGTTTTGCTTCTTCATTTCTGCCAAATTCCCTCTGTGGGGGAGCCAATCACAGCTCTCCCCAGTACAAGGTGGATTGCCTGAAGGGAGGCACTATGTCAAGGCCCAGCAGCCAAGCTCTCTTCTTGCATCACTCCATCCCAATCGCAAACCTGCTTTCTCACACTGTTTGGAAGGGGCTTTGGGTGCTGTGAAGGCTGCCAGGCCAGCAGTATGACAGTCTCCATCTCCCTGGCACTGCTAGTGGTATGTGCATGCCCCATGTGTTGCAGCTGCTTGCTGCTACATTTGGGCTGGATCCAGGGCAACTCTGCCCAGGCTGTCTGCAATTCTCTGCCTGCCTGCAGAGGTGGCAGCTGCTGACACCCCGTGCCTGGTGGCTCTACTGCAAGCTGAGCCCCTGGGAGTGAGCTGGAGGCACAGCTCATGGAATGGTTTCTCCTTCTGGCCAGTGTTGGAGCCACAGGCACAGCTGCTGCCTGCAGTGTCAGGGCTTTAGGGCTTGGTAACACAGCATCTCTCCTGGGAGAAGGGTCAAGGTGATGCGGGTGCCAGGACACATGCCTTGCCTGGCATTTTGTCATGGCACCTGTCTTCTGGCTACTTCATTTCCCAGCCTGCTGGCATTTCAGGTCCTAGTTGTGGATCAAATACTGGCTCTAGTTGACAGCTGAGAGGTCCCCAGGCCAAGGAATAAGGTGGAGCTTCTCACTGCAGAGGCAGGTTGGGCTTGCTTCCTTGTGTCTGGCTTTGCTGCCTTGTACTGGAGTAAGTGTCATTCCTGCCCAGCAAAGTCCTTCTGTATCAGTCACTGGGACTGGGCACAGCCATCCCAATTGCTGTTGGTCACCCTGTGACCTGAGCAGTCCTCACCACTCTTCTTCTTCATGCTCTCAATTGCTTTTGCTTCAGGGCCAGAAGCAGCAACCCCTTTCCCTGCCCAGGCCTGCCCTCATCTTCTCTCCCTGGCTGGAAGGAGCCTTGCTCCTGACACAGCCAAATACGTGACCCCTTCTCGAGAACTGATGCTGTAGAAGAGAATGGAGAACAGCAAAGGACACTGCCTGCCCTCCTTTCTGTGCCTGTGGTTAGGTGGGAGCTGTCAGTGGCTCTGGAGATGCTCCCATGTGGTCCAGAGTCTCCCTTCTTTTGTCATTGGTCCTGGAGTGCAGCAAGCTCAAGGGAAGTTTGGGTTCTGAGAGGGGTTTCTCTAGGGCTGCCCAAGGTGGGTATAGCCAGGTTCAGCATCTGATTTTCATGGCCCTCATGGGTCACTGATGTGCAGAAGTCTGCAAACCAAATTGGGCTAAGAAGGGAGCAGCAAGACAATGTATTTGCCAGCCACAGCAGTTTCACAAGTACCGTGTCACGGGGAGAGCCTCCACACAGGCCCTTTCCCAGCAGCATGGGGAGAGATCCAGGGCAGTGCAGGCAGTCCTATGAAGCCTCAGCCTGCTTATGCAGGGATGTGCAAAATGGATGCTTCCCTTGAAATCTGACAGAAAAATTGCAGTGGATGGGCCAGTTGTTTTTGCAAACAATTTGCAAAGAATTTTGCCGCCTCGCCTGATCGGTTGAGTGTTACTTTGTTTTCAAATCACTCTGATTTGTGATCACTCTGATCACTGGCTCAGCAGATGTCTGCTCCAAATCCCTGCACTTGGCATGATCTAAAACTGGTTCTGCTTTGTGCTTCATCTCCTCTCCTTCTTGCTCAAAATCTGGGAGTTCAAAGCACTCAACACCCTGCAGGGCCAAGGCCAGATTCTGGATAGGAACCTCATATTTAGCACCTGGTGTGTGTGGGCAGGGGGACTCATGATGGAGCATGGTGAAGTCTCAGACCACATACCCTGGGACATAGAGCTGGGCTTATGCAGCAGCAGGCTGCTGGACATGGTTTGCTTTTGTCTGGTTTCTACTCAGGAGCAAACAAGCTGCAGATCTTGTCAAGGAGTTAGTAAAGTGGTTTGTGTCACCAAATATAGCAAAGTGTATTTGTGTACAGTGCAAATGCAGTTGCCTTGGGGTTGGATTGGTGAGGTTCTGCTGCAGTTGTTTTTTTGGGAGAGAAAAGGTAAAGAAATGGAGAAATGTCGATACTTCAGCTTGTTGAGAATTGCTGGGCAGAATAAGGAGGTAGGAAAGTCCTGCTCCAGAGAGTGAGGGTGTGGAAAACCCTTCAGAGATGGGAAAGGAGCAAAAGAGGGGTGAAACTGGTTCTTTCATGCCATTTCTTGGGTTGGTAATGTGATTCTGAGGACCATTCTTCAGATTCCTTCTCTCCTCAAACATGGATTAAATGGGTGTCAGCTCTAACATAGGATCTTGGAGTGGGTCTTTTTTGTGTCTGGTGCTTTCTTGGCCCTGAGCAGATTGAAGTTGAGTCTTGCCAGGAGGTTACTCATCTTACAGATGTGTGCACATTGCAGTTCTTAAAATGTGTTTGTGGTGCTGCTTGCCAAAAACAAGCTGCACCTTGTACTGGGGGTCTTAACATTCTCATGCAAAGACCAGCATTCACAGGCTCCACACCATTGGAGCTGGGTTCTTGAGCTGGCGTCTCTCTGCTGAGTTTCAGAGACTGATATAAATCAGAAGGATTCAGATCCCAGGCTATAGTCGTGATTTAAATCAGCCAGCTGGTCACTTGGATGCAATAGTTGATTTTATTCTATTTTTTAATGTTTTTCTGTTTTTTACCTGCTTCCTTAAGAAAGGTGAAGTTTTACTGATCAGCATGTATCAAGCCAAGTGCAGCTCTCCTTACCACTGGCCTAAGATCAGGTTCTTTTATTCAGCAAATGCCCTGTATTTGCTACATTTAGTTGGATCGGTTTTGTGTAACATGCCTTTAGTTTTTAGTTTTTAGATATTTGTCACATTACAAAAATGGTGAATTACAAATTGTTGTAAAGGAGGTAGTGATTAAATTATTACTCATTATTTGAGTTGTGATGCTTTTGGATGAAAATTGGAATGCCATCTGATTACTGTCTGAGTTGTTTTTATTAGTAAAATCCTGTTTCCCTTTCATATGCTCGATACAGAAGGAAAACTAAATTTCAGAATGCTTTCTAGTTAAAAACAACTGGTACATTAAATCAAAGCACAAAATGATTAGTTAGTTGAAGGAGTGTTTCTGGAAACAGCCCTTTAAATTTTAGAATTAGGACATGTTATCCTTTCCCACCTTAGTTTGTTGGTTTGTTTGTTTCCCAGATTGTGGAAAAGCTAAAAGATAAACCTCTTTTTCTTTGGGGTTTTTTTTTTCCCTAGTCCTTTGTTGCTTCTCAGCTCTGAATGAGCCAGTTATTGAACTGAAAATACACCCAAAAAAAAGTAAAAAGTTTCCAAATCCGGAGAAGCATCTGCTCCTGGGAAAGTTTATTGCTCGTTTGTCAGCTCTGCTTCCACCTCCAGTGCACTGACTGTCTTTAAAGCATGATGTTGCCCCTTGCTCCTGGCCTTTTTTGAATCTAAGTTAATTTAATAGAATATTTAAACTTTAGACTTTAGCAGACAGGTTGTTAAGATTTTAGATTTGGTTTTAAATGCCTGGTTTGTTTGGCTTTTTTTCTTTTTTGGTGAAAGAGGGTAGCCAGGTTGCTGTGTCTCTTGCTGATGAACCTGAAGTACCCATCCCAGGCAACCCAGGAGATCTGGTCCTATAATAGCACCTTGACATGATGCCCTTGCTGGGCTGTTTTACACTGGCTGGAATAATCCCATGAGCCTCTCTACAGGGCTTCACTATCTTCCCTGTGCCCACAGTCCTTCTGGACAGGTCTGTGCCATGCTCCTTCCATGGGAATCTCTGCCATGCAAAATGAAAAAGTCCTACCTGCCTGGGCAGGTCAGCAGCCGTGTGGTGAGCAGCCCAGCAAGCCACCATGCCTCCTTGGCTCCGTCTCTCTCTTTTCATTTACTGATTGGAAATCTCAGAAGGTTAGGGTGTGATATTGTTCCTGATCCAGAGCATTAATTAGGCCTCGGAAGAAGAAGAGGAATTGCGTGTTTTTAACAGTGAGGTTAATGGGATGCTCACAGAGTAGACAGTTTTAATGAGCTTCAACTCGATGTGCAGTGAGTTTACTCTTTGTGTTAAAAGGGTCACACTGCAGTAGTTTGATGTGGATTGTCTCCTGGCCCCCGGTGTCATAGGTGAGCGTCTGTCAGAGTCCAGTCAGAGCGCATTTACTTAGTGACACGATTCTAATTAACTACCAGGAGCTGCCACAGCCGCGGGGAGCCAGGCCAGCGCCTGCAGGGGGTGTCTCCTGCCCGACGGAGCCATCCCTCTCCCCAGATCTCTCTGCCTGCTCTGCCTGCTCGTGTCCCGGCAGAGCTGGAACGCTCTCCAGGCTGACATTGAAGGAGAGGGCGACGAGGGCCGTGTTCGCTGTGCAGTGGCAGGTGTGGGGCTGCCCGCTTGGGCTGTCAGCACCAGCTCTGCCCTCGGGAGCTTGGTGGGAGCTGATGAGGCCTCGCTTGTGGTCCTGGCAGCTTGTGGTCCTGTGAGCTTGCTGGCTTTATTTCAGCCTCCTCTCATTCTTCCCTGCTTGCCTTTCTTCTCATTTTCCTGCAGGGAAGCCTGCAGCCCCCCAGCATTTGTGGCAGCCCCAGTCACCTTTGGTGCCTACCTAACTCCTCTGTAGTGAGTTAGGAGGAACAAGGGGATAGGGACAACATTTTGTGAAACTCCCCTCTAATTTACTGACCAGATTTCATCCCAACTTGGGTGGGCCTTGGCCAGCAGAGTGAGTCCCACCCTCCACATCCCTCCCAGGGGATGAGAGAAGACTTGGAGAACCCCATGCTCCCCTGGAGCTGGCAAACCCCATTCTTAAGCTTTGTGGTGGCATTTGGCATTTGCACTGCACCATCCTTTTGCCAGGGGATGCCGCGAGTGAGAGTCAAGCACAGGGCTCACTGCTGCAGAGCAGAGCATGGGGCTGCCTCTGGGCCACTGCCCCTCAGGCAGAAGTGGAAAAACTCAGAGTTAAATAATTAAAAGAGACTTAAGTAGAAATCAACAGAAATGTCATCAAATGAGAAGTGTCATTTTGAATTAGCACTTGTAAAGGTCAGGCAGATCCAGAACAGGTGAAGCGGCTGCGCACCAGGTGTCCAGCACCCAGGGAGACAGGGTGCAGGGACTGGCCAAACGTCCCAGGGCACCCGCTGTACCATGGACACGGGGACAGAGTGGCAGGTGGGTGGCAAGAGGTCCCTCCACAGGAGGGGTGGGGAGGGAGGGCTGGCCGGGGTGGCCGGTTAGAGGACGCGTGTCTGTCGGAGTCCAGTCACAGCACATTAACATGGTGACATGATTCTAATTAACTACCATGAGAGGTGTCACAGCTGGAAAAGCAGTGAGCAGAGACAAGCTTTTAAAAAAAGAAAAAAGCAATGTGACAGTCTTCCTTCCCCCCCCCCCCCCCCCCTTTTTTTTTTTTTTTTTTTTTTTTTTTTTTTTTTTTTTTTTTCTCTTTTCTCCTCCCCC
>NW_009970724.1:1805503-1838590 GCF_000747805.2 Chaetura pelagica
TTTTTTCCTACTCGTATGTGCTCTCTCCCCTCCATGTGGGAGTGGATCTAAAGATAATTAGGATGTCTGGCTGCCTGGGAACCTGAGCCAGGGCTCTTTTGCTTTCAGTCATTTAAGTTTTCGACATCTCTCTGAAGGGACTTGGTGGCGCAGTGGATTACTGCGCGCCAGAGTGACAGAACACTCTTCTAATCGTAAACCCTTTTTAGAAAGGATTCTGCTCTCTCCCCTCCATGTGGGAGTGGATCTAAAGATAATTAGGATGTCTGGCTGCCTGGGAACCTGAGCCAGGGCTCTTTTGCTTTCAGTCATTTAAGTTTTCGACATCTCTCTGAAGGGACTTGGTGGCGCAGTGGATTACTGCGCGCCAGAGTGACAGAACACTCTTCTAATCGTAAACCCTTTTTAGAAAGGATTCTGCTCTCCCTTTTTCCCCAGAAGCAGCGGGGGGTATGTTCTGATCACTGCAGCTCTGTTCCCATACACGATACAATGGGAAACTCAAGGTCTTTCAGCTGTTTCCTGCAGTTAACAAAGGAGGCACAGAAGAAAGAAAGGAAGGATGATTGAGTGTTTGTGTTGACTGCACTCACCCCTCCGTCCTACCCTGCCAAAAGTTGGTTGCTTGCCTGCTGGGGTGGGGGCAGGCACGCCAGCCTGACCTGCTGCCTGCCAGGGGGGTGAGATGGGCTCCTTGCACCTCATCCCTCTCCTGAGGGCTCTCAGTCCCCACAGAGAGCAGCCTTTGGAGGGGAGGGTGAGATGGGCTGTGAGGCTTTGGCTACCTTAGAAAGCTTGGGGTGCCATTGTGTGCTCCTCCCAGCCCCGGACAGGCAGTGGCAGTGTTCTCTCCACATCAGCGATGCCCACTCGCTCGGGATGTGTGGAAGGTAGGCACAAGCCCCTCTCTTCTGGCTGGAAACAGTCCTGCTCGCAGCACCAGTGTCAGGCTGAAGATTTGAGAGGGATTTCTGGATTATCTGCTGTTTCCCGTGCCACAATGCCTGGGAGGCCCAGCTGCAGGTTGGGCCAGATCTGTCTCAAGCCCCAGAACTGTCTGATCCTCAGTAGGAGAGCACTGCCATTGTCCTGGAACTGCCCTTTGTCATGACTGTTGCTGAATTCACCTTCTTCTGGCTTCTGGTTTTAGGCTTTCCTCAGCAGTGGAGACTCTCTCCCTTGGTGATAAGAGCAGACTTGCTGTCCCTCCCTCCCAAGCCAGCTGTGATCTGCAGCCCAACACCTGGCCCAATTCCTTTCCCCAGTGACAGATGAGAAATCTCCTAGATAAGTTTTTACTGTCGCTGAACTGTTGTTGGGACACTGGGAGTGCAAGAAGAGGCTGATGGTTTGTATTACGTGAACTGTCTTACTAATAAGCCAGTCCCAAACCCAGCAGCATGCAGATGTGAACTGATCTGTACTGGAGAGACCCTTGTACTGCCTCAGACCCATCCTGCTGTTGGCTATTTGCCTGGTCCTATCACTGAGCCTTGCAAAGTATCCAACACACACACTGCTAGAACAGCCCTTGCACTGACTGAGCCCTGTCCCATGTTGTGCTGGGCAGGTGAAACATCTCTGCTGGCACTTGTCCTCTGGCCCCCATAACATGCAGTACTTCCCATGCAGCATGATGCATCCTCAAGCACAGCAAGACATGTGTCAAGTGAGAGGCATTGGAAGATCATTAACTTTCTAGAGAGGTTTTTCTGTAGAAAGGAGTGATGTAAAACACTGAGTGACATTTTGATTTCCCCATGGATTCTTTTGGTGCCTTGGTGTCTCTCTGCAGTGTGTCCCAGACGAGGCTGAAATGGTCACATGTCTTCCCTTACCTGTGAGGAGGGGAAGAGTTTCCTGTTAATGAACATAAAACCTCTCAATTAAGAGCATGAATTGCATGCCCTGCTCTGGAACAGACTCCTGTGGAAGGTGTCTTTTAATGTCACGCTGTCCTGCAACAGCAGTGTGTCCTCAATCCTGCCTTTTCGCACCTCTATTCCAGGGGATTGCATGGATGCAGCTGTGCCTTGGGTTAGCCCTTGTCCCCAGGCATCAGGCATCCATGTTGTCCCAGCTCTGGCCTCCGTGGGCAGTACAGGGCTGGTGGCTGTTAGCACCATGGTCCCCCTCTGCTAGCAGGAGAAACTCCTACCCAAGTTTTACCAAGATTTGCCTTTTAACGAGAGTGGTAGCAGAGGTAGGGAGGGAAGGCTGTGTCGGCGAGGGACACCAGGTTTAAAGCTGCCCTGTTTCACCTAATGAGAAATGTTTGCAAGTGCAGGGAGGGAAGGGGTAGCAGCCAGCCAGAAAGACTCCACTGCAATTTAACAAGTTTCCATTCCCCTGAGTTCCCTGACAAGACCCCCCTCTAAGTCTGTACAGGAATTCATAAGAATAGGATAATTAGGATGTTTCAAAGCTGCGACCCTCAGAGGAGTCCTTGGATTAATCTGTTTTTTCCCTTAAAGACATCTGTAACTACAATCTTTGTTTCTCTCCTCTTCTCCCCCCTTCCTCCCCTTCTTTTCCCCCCTTGTCTGTCTCTGTATCTCCTGTCAAACCGTTGCAGACGTAAATGACAAAGAAATCAGAAAGAGAGATCAATGCAGTCCAAATTAGCACTTGGAGATAGACTGTGCTGGAGATGTCAGAGCCTGACCCCGGCTGATCTGCCAGCCTCTGCCGGTGATATTATGCAAATTGCATCCATCTGGCAGAGCCCAGCAAAGGACTAATGGGGCAGGGAGGGGGCCGTGGCCGGGCGCCTTTGGGAAGGGGAGAGAGCTGAGGGTCTTCGGGGAGGTGGGGGGGTCCATGATCAGTGAGGGAGATAAGCATTGGCTTCGTTTGCGCTTCTGGGCGGATTAAAACCCAAACTCCAGATAAGAGATAACCAAACTTCATTTCGCTTTTTATTTTATTGCTTATTGCTACCCCCACACAACCTAGTACCAAAAAGAAAAGGAGGAAAAAAAAAAAGATGGTTCTTGGTGCTCTTGTTTCCTGCACGTCATTATCACTGATGGCAGTTTGAGGGGAGAGACAAAGTCAGGGAAAGAAAGGGAAAAAAAAAAAAAGAAAAAAAGCTATCTGCTTAAAAGACTGCTGTAATAGGAGCATGGATAATAGAAATCTCAAATTACGGTGATCGCCTTGTTAAGAAGTTTGAAAATACAGCCAGATTGTCTTTAATGAGAGAAATATGGCTGTTAGTTAGTGAAGGAGGAGGGAATGGACCTTGTTTCAAGATCTATAGCTCACCCATCAAAGAGGCACCGGCTGTTTCATTTCAAAATCCTGCTCCTCTGCCTGATATTAAAAATAGTTGTTAAAGGCTTTGACTAGCTAGACGATTCTCTCTGGCTCCCTACTCTGTCTCCACCTTCCCCAAAAGACTTCGCTAAGAGAGAACTTCTGCTTTAAAAAACAGCCAAGCAAGGAAAGAAAGAGAGGAAAGTTTTGGGCTGTGGGGTGATGCTACCCCTGGCACCCCAGTGGCCTCAGGCTGAGCTTCACCAGCACCATGGCCATCACTGCTATGGCAGAGGGGAGCTCTCTCCATGCCATGCATCCACTGTTCAGGGATGAGCACTGTGACATTATACCATTGCTGCTCTTAACTTCCTGGCAGCTCAGGCACGGGGGAGCAGAGGCATTAGGGAGGGGGCCGTGGCCGGGCGCCTTTGGGAAGGGGAGAGAGCTGAGGGTCTTCGGGGAGGTGGGGGGGTCCATGATCAGTGAGGGAGATAAGCATTGGCTTCGTTTGCGCTTCTGGGCGGATTAAAACCCAAACTCCAGATAAGAGATAACCAAACTTCATTTCGCTTTTTATTTTATTGCTTATTGCTACCCCCACACAACCTAGTACCAAAAAAAAAAAGGAGGAAAAAAAAAAAGATGGTTCTTGGTGCTCTTGTTTCCTGCACGTCATTATCACTGATGGCAGTTTGAGGGGAGAGACAAAGTCAGGGAAAGAAAGGGAAAAAAAAAAAAAGAAAAAAAGCTATCTGCTTAAAAGACTGCTGTAATAGGAGCATGGATAATAGAAATCTCAAATTACGGTGATCGCCTTGTTAAGAAGTTTGAAAATACAGCCAGATTGTCTTTAATGAGAGAAATATGGCTGTTAGTTAGTGAAGGAGGAGGGAATGGACCTTGTTTCAAGATCTATAGCTCACCCATCAAAGAGGCACCGGCTGTTTCATTTCAAAATCCTGCTCCTCTGCCTGATATTAAAAATAGTTGTTAAAGGCTTTGACTAGCTAGACGATTCTCTCTGGCTCCCTACTCTGTCTCCACCTTCCCCAAAAGACTTCGCTAAGAGAGAACTTCTGCTTTAAAAAACAGCCAAGCAAGGAAAGAAAGAGAGGAAAGTTTTGGGCTGTGGGGTGATGCTACCCCTGGCACCCCAGTGGCCTCAGGCTGAGCTTCACCAGCACCATGGCCATCACTGCTATGGCAGAGGGGAGCTCTCTCCATGCCATGCATCCACTGTTCAGGGATGAGCACTGTGACATTATACCATTGCTGCTCTTAACTTCCTGGCAGCTCAGGCACGGGGGAGCAGAGGCATTTTTTGGCATCTGGAGCCCTGTTAAGTGCCATGGTGTTGCTTTCCTTCCTCCCCCTGTGGCCAGGATGCAGCACTGGGCCAGGGCTGAGGCTGCAGAGAAGGGCCTGACAGAAGCCAGGTCTGGCAGCTGCCCACCGGCCCCCGCTTCTTCTTAAGCATTAACAGGCACCTCTGTGCTGGTCGGCTCTGACCCGTAACTCCTGCCTTGCTGCTGTGTCGACAGTCCCCTCTTCATTCTCCCCTGGAATCAGAGGATCACATTAATTGGTTTAAGGATTACTGCCCCGTGTCCTGACTGGCCTGTTTAAGATAACGAACTTGAAGTATCTTAATAGCCAGTATAACTCAGCAGATCTAGAGATGAGCTCTGGTTGGGGCTGATGCTGCTGGGAGGGGAAGATGGGCATAGAGGCATCAAAAATCTGTCCAGTGCTGTGTTTTTCCCAGCCCTTAAACAAATCAGCATAATTCCCTCTCTCCCAAGTTGCTAACATGGTGAAATCCCAGGGTTCTGGCAGGTGGGAAGGGCTGTGCCAGCCACACTGCTGCCCTTTCCTACTGTGGCCTCACTTGCTTTATAGGTCTGCAGTGGGATCGGAGAGGAACTGCTCTTCTCCTTATCCTCCATAGCACAAGGCTCTTCCCAAAACTGCAGCCACCACCGTGTGGGCTGATCCCAGCTGTGCCATTAGCCACCCAAGCTCTGGCTTGTCTGGCAGAGCCCCATGACATGGGGGAGGCAGGACAGCAGCATTTCCCTCTGTCCCCAAGAGTCCTGAGCAGTCCTTCTCCAGCTTAGAAGCTGCAGTTCTTTGTCTATCAAACACGAGAGCCTGAGTAGCTTCTTCCAGCCTGGACCCTCAACTGCTGCTGGTGTGCAGGACCTGAAGGGTAGACAGGACGACAGGGTCATGGTCACTGCTAAGGGTGGGTGCACTGGTCCAGGCTGCTGGGACCAAGCTACCATTTCCAGTGTTGTGGTCTGACATATGTGCCCTGTGTGCTCAGAGAGGATGGCATGAAGTAGGGACTCCAGAGCTCTTACCAGTTTTTGGCCAGGTGGTAGTGGCCCAGAGATGGTCTGCAGTGTCTGGGGGGCTGCAGGAATGTCCTGCCTCAGTCCCCCCGCAGTGCCCATCTGATCTTTAACCATGGAAAAAACCCACTCAGTGATGTGATACAAAGTCCCCCCAGTGACGGAGGGCACCCAGCAGCCCTGGGTAAGCTTTCCTGCTTTAGTTAGGCTTGCTCTTAATTGCATGCAGACCTTTAAGATTCAGGGGGAGCCACCACCCAGCTGGCGGGACTGTCACTGTGCAGACCTTCCTGCTGGACCCCAGCCTCTTGCTTCCCTGCCCACCCCATGGCAGCAGGCACGGTCCTGGCACTGCTGGTTGCCTGCACTTACTGGGACAGGTGTGTACCCTTGCCCACCACAGCCTCTGAGCCTTGGCCTCAGCAGTCAGGGGACCCGTGTCCCAGCACTGATGCTTCAAGATGCCTCAGGAGCTCTGCAAGCAGGTAGGACCCCCAGCCCCTTGCCCTGCCAAGAGCACAGCAACAGCATCTTGCTTGGCAGCCTGCTCCAGCTGTTAGTTGCAGCTCCCCGGGGCCAGGGGTGCCAGACCCAAACCCCTCTCCTGCACTGTGTGTTTCCAACTGAGAACCAGCAATTTGGGTTTTTTTGCATGCCCAGGGAACTCGGAGCTTGGCAGCTGGGCCATCTCCAGTACCCACAAAGCTCTCTGCTAGTGCTCTCCCCCTGCAGCAGTACATATAGAACAGCCAAGAGAGGGGGAGAACAAGAGAGACAACGGCTTTGCCTCCACGCTCCCGTCCAGAGCAGTCTCCTAATGAGAAGAATATGGCTGCTAGTTAGCAGAGGGGTGTGTCCTGTAGGCTAAAATGAGATAGTTACACTGCACTGATTGAAGGTTGAGGTTAGAGGGCAGCACAATTATGTTCAGGAGATTCAAGGGTTCTGTTTGATGCGGCAGTTCTAAGCTCCCAGCCAGTGTCAGTAGTTTAGCTCAGGGTTTCTTTCTTTCTTTCTTTCTTTTTTTCTTTTATAACATTCCCATCAAGCTTTTTGGATGTTTGAAATGTGTCTTTTTTATGCAAAAATTGGAGCCTGTTAGGATGTTAATGTTGTTATTAGTATAAATATAACTTCAATTTCTGATTTGAAAGTATTTTACACATAGAAATTACTGTGTTTGCTGATTTGACTCGTTATTTCTGCTTTGATTATTCATGTGCTCTTTTGAAAAATACAGTTTAAAAAACAAAAGCCAAAAAGCTCTATAAGTTGACTTTAAAATATTGTTGTATTTCTTGTAAGTAGTGCAGGAATCAAGGTAGCCATGGAAGGAGACATTTGGCTCATTGAATATGTGAGTTGTTATTTTTTAAGTAAGCTGAGCTTTTATGAGCAGTGGCATTAGTACCAATATGAGTAAGGCACTTTAAGATTTCTCAAAGCAATTAAAGTGCAGCAGATATCTTTTCTGAGATGGAAGCCTCCATCAGCCCCTGCAGGGATGCTGAGCAACTCTCTGTAATTTACTGGTGGCTGAAATTTGGAGGAGGTGTTACCTGATCCTCCACTGTCTCTGGTTGTGGGAGATGACAGATTCATACAACTTTCTGACCTTTATGATCACTGTTGGTTCTCAGAAGTAGTGGCAGGGTTTTAGGGCCCCCAGGGTTTTTTTTTTTTTTTTTTTTTTTTTTTTTTTTTTTTTTTTTTTTTTTTTTTTGTGGGCTAAAGACAGGAAGGATAAAAACTATGGGAATGAGTTGTTACTATTATTATAAGGTGGTGTGAGGGTGTTTTTTTTAAAACCACCAGTCCACCCCCCTTTTGCTTAACTGTTTCCTGATCATTATTTTTTAAGCTGCTCAGAGGGAAGAAGAGAGCATCCCCTTCCCCCTGAAGAGCAGGTCTGAATTCTCACCCAGACCAGAAAGATGATTTTATTTTATTTTTTATGCCCACACTTTGGCTCAGTTCTCTGACAGTGGATCAGGGTAGCAATTAGCAGTTCAAATTATGCAAAGGCCAAATTCTTTGTCTCAAAATCGTGGGTTAAGAGTTGCAAAAGAACCTTAATTGCCTGGTGCCGAACTAAGTATTTTTTTTCTCAGTGCATTTCCACTGCTTAGGGCTGTTTAGAAGGGGAGTCCCTTGTGTTTCAAAAGCCCTGCAGTGGCCCTGCCTTGTCCCAGAGCCTGCAGAAGTGTACAGGCATCTCACCAACGTCCAGGCACCACACCAGCATCCATGGCCACTTCAGCCTCTCTTCCCCACCAGGTTCATTTGCTGCCCTGCAGGTGACCATGCGTCCTCTCGCACATCCCAAGACAATCTGTGTCACTGTCACCCTTCTCCCCTGCCCTGTCCTCTGCCCCAGCTGTAGCTCTGGGTGCAGCCTTCCTGCACCCTTCACCGGCTGCCCACACTGCAGCAAGGCAAGGACTGCACCTCTGTGACAGCAGCACATGGCAGCACAGACTGTTTCTTGCTCAGCAGCAGCACCCAGCCTGGCTTGGCCAGACAGGGTGCCAGCCTGCTCAAGGGATGAACGAAGGGGTGCCTGCCCTTCCCTCTCCTTACCTGTTCCCTGTGGCCTGTCTCCCACCCACAATGGTGTCCCAAGCCCACCCTTGGTGTTTCCTTTTGATGAGGGTGACAGTCTGCTTTATTTACTCTAATGGTTCTCAGTTTTAGATGTTAATTCCTCCCTGAAGAAAATCTTCTCAGGGTGAGTTTCCCATCAGCAGGGCTGGGGACAGTGTGCTTCTATCCCCAGCCTCTGTGCAGAGCTAGGCATTAACCCAATGGGCAAGAGCCAGGAGCTGTGTTGCCCAGGGAGCAGCTTGGTCCCTGTGCTACCATGGCCGGGCTGTCCAGGGGGACACTGCATCACTAGGCAGGGATGACCAGGACAGATGCATCCCTGACATTGCAGCTCATCCCTGCACAGCCCATTTTGCGCAGCACAATACACCAGTGCCACAGCCCCCCGACCACCCCAGCTGCAATTAGGGGTTGATGGATTGTCCCTGGGTTGGGGTCCCAGCATGGCCCCCCACAGGGGACATGGCAAATGCAGAGATGGGCCTGCTGAGCTGCCACTGTCGAACAACAATTTCTAATCTTGATTGGAGAGGAGGGCGGCGGGCTGGGGAGGAGGAATTGGAGATAAATGTTAGCTCATTTCTTAAGTAATTAGTTACCTCCTCATCCCGGTGTTGTAATTGTGAACAAGCTGTAATGTTTAATTAGTGTGTAAATGAAACCCCAATTTCATAATGGCTGCAGTGACAGCGCTAAGTGAGACAGGCACAGAAGGGGCCGCATTGTTCCAGCAGGAGATGAAGCTGTCGCCCAGCAAGCCGAGCGTCTCTGGGAGAAAATGGAAATGATAAACGAAGTGAGGCTAATTAGCAAAATCATACAGGCCCCACTGATGGTTCTCATCAAGGGGAGGTAATGAAGCGGGCGGGCCAAGCTGAGGGGGGATTAATTGGAGCCGATTCCTGCACACATGCAGACACTGTAGAGCAGCCCACACAGGGATGCAAACTTTTCTGCTTTGTTTCTGTCACCTGACTCCAGGACCCAGCCATGGGGAGAGCCTGAGGAGAACAGGGAACAACCCTGGGAGCTGGTTGTGGAGCAGGTGGGATGTGGGTGCAGGGGGATCCTCCCTGCCTGGGGGTGTTTGGGCAGAGGCACATGGGCACCTGTCCCATGGAAAGCAAGGGTTCTGAAGTGTCAGAGAGCCATTGCAGTGCTGGTTCATAGCGTCAGGAGGGTTATAACCTTCCCTTAGTTCTTCTTGGGTCCCTCCTACTTGCTGTATTTTGAGCATAGATGTTTGGAGAGTAAATAAAAACCTCTGCATGATGGTTGCTGGGGAAGGGGTGAATCGTGGTGCTCAGGGGTCTCTGCAGCACTGATGCCCATGGCAGCACAGGATGGCAGCTGAGCCAGAGCTCGCTGCAGCAAGGGAGCCTAGGGCATTGCAGAGTTGAACTTTATTCTTCCCAGCTGTGTGAGAAATGCCATTGCTACAGCTGCTGGTGCACAGGCCTTATCACGTTGCATTACTTACTGACATTTTAGGGAGCACATGGAGCCCTGTTCCCAGTGGGCTTGGCCCCAGCCACCACATCCCTGCCACAGACAGGCACTGGCTGCCTGTGGCCAGACTGCTCCCAAACCTGCTCTTTACCTGCTGCTAACTCAGTACCAGAAGCAAGCAAAAGCCTTGACAAGCAGAAGAGAGGAGAGTAATACCTGTCTGGGCTTGCCTCTGTCTGTCTGCCCAAGTGGGTTGTTCCTAGAACTGCAGAATCGTGAGCAGGTCTTTTCAGTGTCTCAGCCTCCTTTTCTGTCAAATAACTGCAGGCTGAGCTGTGTGCCTGACAAGTGCCAATGCCTGGGATGTCCAGTGCCTGTCCAGAGTCACTGCATCCCTCCCTGATGGCATCTCTGATCCCCCCACCGCCTCTCTTGCTGAGTAATGAAAGATTTCCTTGGGCCTCCGAGGGCTCTAAAGAGGGGCTGAGCAATATTATTTATTCAGTTGTTTACAGAAGCGTTTGATCGGGAATACTTCTTCACTGCCAGCCTGTTGTGTATTATTCATTGCAATAATCTCTGCAGATTGTGATAAACTGTAGCTGCGGCGGGGCAGCGCGTAGCCGGGTTGTGCTGCCACCGCTGCCTGCACCGGCCTCTAAAATATCGGCAGCTGCAATCATAAATCTCAATTTACAAGTGGGACTATTGCACGGGGAGTTATAGTTATACTAATGATTACTTCTCTGTCTTATTTTTCATGTTGCAACAGAGTAATAAATTTTTAAGAACAGCCTGGGCAAAGCGGCAGCGAAGCCTGCACGTCCTTTCGCCGCGCTGTCGGCAGAGAGCGGCATTCCCAGTCTCCTGCGGGTGTCTCGCCAGCAGGATGCCTGGCCCACTTCTCAAGGAAGTGACATAAATGGGGGGCTCTGTGTTCCCACACCAGGAGAGATGCAGTAGAAACTCCCTGAAAGCACGGTGGGGCAGCAGGCTTAAGTGTGGCTTTGGGGTCAACTCCAACATTGGCTATCCCAGAGAAGTGACTTCAGCTTCCTTACTCAGTTTCCCTGCTGGGACTGATTGTTGCAACTCCTCTCCGGTGCTGAGCTAGTTTTTCTCAGTCAGACTCAGGAGATCCTGGGGTCGATGAGGCCAAAGGATGGGGATTTGATGGCCAAGAGTGGAGCTGGTGTTTGAGGTGTGTTTTCTGTCCTTGTACCTCACCACCCTCCCAGCGCAGGGGCTTTCCCAGAGATGGAGGGATAGGAGCTGCCTTTTTGCAGACATTGTGCCCACAGTGTGTCCATGGCATGGAAACAGGATGATGGCTTGGATGATCCCACCTGAAAGAAGGAAAGAAAGCCCCCTCTTCCTGGGGCACAGCAAAGGTCAGCAGGGAAGGCTCTTCCTAGAGGAACCCAGCCCCTGTTTGCATCCCCATCTCTGATTAGTGACTCATGAGGACCCAGTGGCATCTCTGTCACCCATGGGGGCATCTCCCAAAGGCCAGGTCTGTTGCCCAGAAGGCAGTGGTGAAACACAGGGTTCAGTGAGCATTTCCCTAGTGTTTATCACAGCTCCGAGGTCTGTGATGTGAGTCCTCTGATGGATGCCTCCATTCACAGACTTGACATTATGATGTACAGGGAGCCTAGAGACATATGGATTTTCAAAGTGGCCACTATGAGCATAATTATAAATATCCAGCCTCTTTACATAGTGAATTGCTGCCAGGAAAAGTAGGACCCTAGGAGGGCTGAAATTTTGGCATCCAGGTTTTCTTGAGAAAGGAGCCTTGGCGGATGTTTCCCAAACATTTTGGGATGCCAGGAAGGGGTGAGTGTTAAAGAATGATGCTCTTCCCATCCCGTAGCACCCGTACAGCTCCTTCCCTGTAATGCTGGCATTGCCTCTCTCCAGAGGACGTCTCCCAGGCACTGACTAGGGCCCTCTCCTCCCCTGCTTATCTGCACCAGTGCACTGCGGCCTGATGGTAATTGCTTCCCAGTGGCTGGCTCCCTTTCTAGATCACAACACAGAGCATCAGGGGCATCAGGGATTGGGGGGCAGGCACTGCCTAGTCCCTGATCCATGGCCCCAAGGACACAGCAAAGGAGACATCTTCCCCTTGTTGTGGCCAGCTCATCTCTTTGCACTTGCCTTTGGAACATCCCAGCCCACACAGGGCTGGGGCTTGGCACAGAGTTTTCAGGTGGGTTCAAGAAGATCCCTGCAACGGGATGGTTGCTGGATGCCAGCTATGGAGCTGAGAACCAGGGACAGTCAGGAATGCTCCCTCATGCCCCTGTGGGCCCAGAGGCTAATAGAAAAAAGTCGTCTTGGAGTAAGCCATCTGGAAGTCCCTTTGTCATGCTTTTCTCTTGTGATGGTTCAGATGGTGTTGGACCATCATGACTTTCCTTTCCATGCCTGAGCCAGGCTGAGTGTGCCCCAGGGAGGGTGTCCAAGGCCAAGGGTATGTTTGTCCCTCTGCATTAGTGTGTAGGCTCAAACAGGCATTGGTCATTGCCTTCCCCAGCCTGGGGCACGTTGGAGTGTCACAGGGTAAAATGAAGGGGATGTTTGAGGATTTGTGTTCTGTTTGCAAGCAGGGTCTGGAGGAGAGAAGGTCAAAGAAGAAAATTGGAGCTGAATTGAAATCAATGACAGGTAGAGATTAGAACGGTGCCCCAATTAACTGCAGCAAGCTGAGGGGAAGCTGGGGGAGGGCTATAACTCTCCAGGTTAGGACCCCACTGCAGACCTTGATTCTGCTCTGTGGAGATGTGAATGCTCCAGACCAAGAGGGACCATTGCCAAGGGCCTGGGATGAGGACCTTGGGCCAAGGACTTGGTGGTGGGCAAGATCTGGAGTAGCCAGAGGCCGCAGGTGGTGGCAGGAGACCTAGGTGGTTTGGGGTTGGATTGAATCCCACTCCCTCCTTCCTTCTCTGCAATTCTTGCCAGGCTCAGTCTCCTTCCTCATCCCCATCCCAGCTCTTTTCCTTGTTTCCTTGTCCCAGTCCCTTCCCCCCTTTCTCTGGTATCATCTCAGCTCCCTCCACCACCAGCCCCACTAACTCCCTGTCACTGTTTCCTCCTGCATCTCCTACCCCCAGCTCCAGCTCTTGTTGGCACAAATGTTTCAATGAAGCAGCTTCCTCCCTGGTGCTTCCTGGGGAAGTCATTGAGCCCTGGAGAGCCAGGTCCCCTCTCTCTGCACAGGTGCCTGGAGCGGGTGCCAGGGAGGTTGAGCAGCTGGGAGTGGGGGCCCAGCCAGTCCTGGGTGTCAGCTCACACGTTCAGCTGTCTGGGGTTCTGGGCAGGGCTGGCTTTGCCCAGAGTTGGTTGGATTATGATGGGAAGTAAAAAATTGTCCCTGGTCCCAAAAATAACCTTCCTGACAGACTTCAAGGCTTTGTTCCAAAACATCTGGGAACGCACAAAAAAACCCCAAAAGAAGTAGCTGGAATTTAAGGGAAATAGTGATATATTTTTCATTCTTGTTGATGGCAGTGGATTAATGACTCAGGCTGGAATTTCCAGAGGAAAAAAAACAGTGTGGATTGGACATCCAGCATGGAATATCTCAGCTGAATTGCTAAACTTTTAGGAGAATCAGGGTAGGTCATATCAGAGCAAGTGGGTCATATCAGACCAAGCCCTCCTTTTCCCCGACATACTCATCCCAACGTGCTCCTAGAGCTGGGGCAGCTGGGAGCCCAACTCCCATAGCCCCAGGCCCAGAGGGATCAGGCTTTGCTCCCTCCGGCAGCCCTGTGCACTGCAGCATGTTGCACATCACCCAAGGAACATTAATTAACATTGCTGGAGGATCTTAGGAAAGGTGCAATTTGAATGATCTGGCACTGCAGTCATTCAGATGCTGAGTTAATTCAATCCTTGCACACAGTGCTCCTACAGATTGTTGGCTTTAAACAAACAGCAGTGACAGATTTGTTGCTGCGGAAATGTGGTCATTAAGTCGGGAGCGTGTGTTTGACCTGAAAGCGGTTGAGTGATGGATGCAAGTCATTTTAAACCTGCAGCAGCCAAAAGGATGCTCCTTTTGGAGAGCAATCTTGCATCTGAGGAGTGTAAATAATTTAAACAAACAAGTAAAGTAAGGTGAAAGCACTACTGTTGGCTGCTCTATTGTATTACAGCACTAAATGCAGAGCAGGGCAGTGCTGCTGGCTCCGTGGCAGAGAAGAGGTCCTTCGTGTGGTGCTGGCATAAAGAGGTGCAAGGTGCCAGCTCTGGGGCTGTCCCCAGGGATAAATGGCACCAGCTGAGCTCACATCACTTCACAGTTACTTGCTGGAGCTGTGCACCTGCATCTTTCCGAGTGTGGGCAGTGCAAGCACGGTGGGATCCCCAAGAAACAAGGACCCCAAATTGGCTGGGTGGAGGTCATCCTGATGGCTTGGTGGAGCAGGACCCAGATGTCCTACAGTACGGGACTGTCCCACTCCAACCTGTCATTGATTTGAAAGAGCCCAATATTCCCTTGGCTTCCAGACACCGAGCTCTGACTCATCTGGTCCAACAAGGATGCTTTGGGGAACCAGGAGCTCAGCATGCTCTTGGGCTGCTGCTTCATGCTGGCTTTGCTTTGAGACATCCTCTTGCTGCTGTTTATGGTCTTCTAATCCATGGGCTGTGAGCTGGGAGGGAGTGTTAGAGCTGCACTGGTCACGTCGCATGGGTCCGCGCCTTCTGTGGCTGGAATTGGCATCCCAGTAATGAGGCTGGTAGTTACTGTGCACTGGAAGCAGCCATTGCTTAAGCCTCAATATCTCGGCCATTTAATTTAATGGGGTTTTTTAAATACCAAAAGCAATTAAGTTCACATTGTGAGCTAATCGCCTACAAAATTTCATTTCAAAGATGCTCAGACTGTTTGTGAGAGAATTGCTGTAAAGAGACCCAAATATGCCGTAATATCTGTCTGTTTGTCCTCCTCTGCTTTCCCTCTTTCCCAAACAGAGCCAGACAGACTTTTTGAAAGGTAACAAACAGGTTTTCAGTCTCCTGCTTTTTTGGCAGGCCTTTCCGTGGTGTGAATTTTTAGAGGTGCAAGCTAAATGCCAGTGACTGGTGATGGTTACAGTGCCTAGCTGGTACCACAGAAGTGAAAAACACAGATTTAAGGGCTGGCTGATGGGCAAGAACCAGGTTGCTGTTGTTGGGGACCGGATGGGCACACAGCCATGTCCCCAGGCCAGATGGGGATGTTGCAAGCTCTGCACATGAACGCCTTGAGGCCATGCGTCTGTGTTGCTGTACCTGGGGGTGTAAGTTGAGCCAGAGCAGGACCATCTAAACCTTGCAATAGCCATTTTGCTTTGGAAAGATGTCCCAGGAGAGCTTTTTGTAGCATGTCCATCCCTCAGCAGCTCACCCCATGTGCCTGCCTCCCCGCTCCTCCTCCTGCCCTCTGACCCCAGCAGCCCTGGCCCATGGCATTCAGCTCTGGCACCCCCTCAGGGGCCAGCTTGCCTGTAGGCTCCAAGGCTTTATCAGATCGGAGAAGAGCCAGAGGTCTTTGCCAGAGATTACTTGTTCTCCTAAACAGCCATGTTACTGAATATGGAATAATCTCCCCTCGACAGCCAGCTGGGGATTTCGTTTCCTGCACTGCAGCTATCATGTTAACACTCTCTCCTTAAAGCACCTTTCCCAGCTCAGCTGCCCATCACGCTGCCGGCATGATGAGCTGGGAGCTCCGCACCCCTTCCTGCCAAGCTGCCTTTTCCCGGTGCGTTCGGCGGAGCCATGCGTTGCTGCCCTGTTTCAAACACAGCATTGCCTGGTCCAGACTCCCCCTTGCCATCCTCCCCACCTGGCTTCCCTGGCCAGCAGCAGGGAGGTGATTTATGGAGTCCAACATGCACCCCGTGAGTCCAGCTCTCTGCATTTCAGGGAGATCCATGGTGCTGGGAGGGGAGGTCACCACGTTGCAGGTTTGCTAACCTTGCCCGCTTATTAAAAATGGTAAAAGCCTCCCTTAGGACTCATGAAGTATAGATCCAGAGAGCTCCATATGCTGCTCCCCTTAATGAGATGTCTGCCTGAAGAGCAATAGCAAAACACACCATCCAGTTCAGGGTCCCTATAGCTAGATGGCCTGGCTGTAAACAGAGCCGTCCGTCTTAATGGGCTATCGTGTAAAAACTTCTCCCAGTCAATAAATCAAAGGGGCTCCATTTATATCTTGTGCTGCCTTTGCTATTAGGCTGCCTCTGGATGGCATGTTCTGATACAGAGCTCCCCAGGACTGCCAGGCAAGGCCAGAGGCTCTAATGGGCATTTAATTTAGGCTTCCCCTTGCCAATACCTTTTCGGACCTCAGCAGCTGGGACTCAGCAAGGGATCCCCCTTCGTTTGAGATGGCCCTGCCATGCAGGAAGGGCACCTGTGCATCAGGACCTAGCTGGCATCACCACCCCTACCCTGCTGGGTAGGAGACTCTGGTGTACAGGGGACACTAGGGGGGCTGCCAGGGATCAGACCCCCAGAAAGGGGTGCGTGCCCCCTTGCTCGTCTGGGAGCAACAGCAGCCCGGTGCAGATGTTTATTTTTCATTTCCTCCCTTGTGCTGCTTAGATGCCACCGGAGGGAAGTTCTGCTCCAGCCACCATCCCAGGCAGAGAGATATTAGTCCTCATTACTAATTAAAGGAAGCAGGAGTAATTGACGGATGGTGGATGGCAGGGGAGCCAGTGTGATGAACAGCCCCTGTCCCTGTGCCGGGGACGCATGCTGAGCGCTACCTGTTAGCTACAAATAAACAAACCTGATAAATAATAAATAGTTTGAGAAGAGTGGCCGAGCATTACTTAAATTAATAGGGATTAGAGGAAGAGGCCTGAAAGAGCATTCCTCTGGATGAGCTATCCCTGGACAGGCAGGGACTCATTTGTTGCAGACTGGAGTAAACAAGGAGATGGGAAGGATTCATCACAGCAGGGCCTTGCGGCGCTGCTCAGGCTTGTAACAGCACAGCCAAGCTTCTCCCAGCCGCCCCTGTGCTGGGGCTCCCTGTGTCCCTGCCACCTCACCGGCGTCACTGGGCTGTCACACCTCTGGGGCCAGGCTGGGACATCCGCTGCAGTGAGGGAGCTGAGGTGCTGCAGTGAAGCAGTGGGGAGGGTGCTCAGCTCCAGCTCTGCCATGGCACAGCTGCTGCCAGGGTACTACGTTTCTGCAGGGCATCCCAAAAGTTTTCCCGGCCAGCACCCGAGCTGTGCAGCACCCACTGCCTGCCTGCACCCAGGCAGTTGCTGCCAGCTATGGTTTGGTCCCGGCCGGTAAATCCAGCTGCCAGGGGGTCTCTTCTCACCCCCTGACATTTGGATACACCTCCCTGCTCAGAGCTGGGAGGCTGGGGTGGCAGAGGGAGGAGAGAGGGATGCCAGGGAGCATGGAGAGCTGAAGGCAGGTGCTCTGCTTGCTATCACATCTACTCCATCTTATTGCCACAGTAATTTGATGATAAAAAATAATCCAAGGCTGGAAAGGAAACGTGTAGTGGAGTAAAGATTGAATGTAGGTGGATTGTGCCCTGGGGCGGTGGCTGGGAGATAGAAGGAAACGTCCTTCTGTTTGACATACTGCGGAGACACGGCCCCGCACCCCCCACCTCGCCTTGCCCTGCCCATGGCACAGGCACCCTCCGGATCCTGTGCCATGTGCCAGGCAGGAAGGTGCCTGCTGTGGCCCAGTGCCACCTCCTGCCCCTCTGCATCCCAGCAACCCATGGGGTGCAGCCCCCCACCCCTGCCACCCCACCACTCGCTCCCAGAGCACTTCTGATGTGGGTTTTTTTTTTCCTTTGGTTATGCTTCACAACTCATTTTATCAGCTGTCAGTAGCCAAATGTCTTTTTTAAGGAGTGGGTTATAGCCACTAATGTACTGAATGCTATTGCACTGGCTGCAGTTAGTGTTCCACGGCTAAATTACTATAATTAATGTTCCACTAGAACTGTTTGTAACAGGCGGCTGCAGGAACCCCGGGTCTGGGCTTTCACAGCCTCTGAATTATCTCTCCTCCCCAGAGAAAGTCTCTTGCGAGGGGAGGACTGAGGTCAGCACCAGTACATGCAGACAGAGGCAGACGAGGGCCCGAGAGCTGTTCCCATGGCACAGACCCCTCGTGTCCCCCCAGGTCAGCTGCCCTGTGGCTGGGTGTGCAGTGGGCTGTGGCAGCACTCTGTGGCTGGGGTGTGCCACGGCACTGCCACAGCACCCGCTGGCCCCAGGGCTTTACTTGTTGATTTCCACAAGTTGTGTTACAAAGATTGGATACAGTGCCTGGAGAAAAGCTCCCCAAAACTTGCAAAGAGTGACATTTGCCTCCTGCAGAGACATGCAGAGACATTTGCCTCCTGCCAGGCACAGCACCTCTGTCCATGGCATGGCAGAGCAGCAAGGCTGCACCCAAACTCGTCCTCTCTGCTCCCTCTCCACCTCCCAGGGAGGCTGGAGGCACAGGATAAAAAAAAAACGGCTTGGTGGGCAGGGAGGCACATGCACACCCCTTGTTTCACTAAATGCATTCGTTCGATACCTGCAACAAACAGATTAGCCGGGGCTTTATCAGGGACAAGAGAAGGGAGAGCAATGTGATAATGGTTTTCAGCAAATCCTTGGGCTGTCACAGATTAGAGTGGCCGTGGCAGGAGCATTATCAGCCCTTTCCTTCTCTCCCCATCGTCTCCCCCTTTGTCTCCTCTTGCCATCGGATTTCTCCAGCCAATCTATCCGGGTGAGAGCTGGGCAGATACAAGAAGAAGTCAGTTTCCATCTGATCCGCGATTGGTTTTTCCCGGCAGCCGATCCGTGTCGCGGCATCGATCCACAGGCCCCCCTGGTGCTCGTCACCTTGCATGTCTGGAGAGGAAGGTGGTGGAGAGAAGGGGGGCTGGGGGGACACGCTTTAAACTTGCATCATGCCATTGATCCCCAGGCGGGAGCGTGGCCAGGCACAAGCGTCCTGCCCTCATCAGAGGAGTTTAAATGTCTGTGACCTTCTTGTTAAAGGAGAGAAATGGCTTTGGAGGGCTTGACAGGAAGGGGAGGCCAAGCCCCAGTATCTGGGCAAGATGGCCAGGAGCTGCCCAGCCCTCACTGTCCCACCCAGGGGCAGCTCAGTGAGACTGGCACCAGAGCATCGGAAGCCTGCTGGGAGCCCTCCTTTCTTGGAGGGGACACTCACTGCACCCACATCCCCATTTCTGTTCCTCATTTGTCTGTGCCATACTGATCACTAGTGTCTTGCCTCTGCAGGTCACTGGAGCCTGGGGAAGAGGTGATGTCAGGTGTAGCTGTTGGGTTAGTCCTGGTGGATGGGCACCTTTCTTAGGAGACATGAGGCTGCAGCAGATGACTTCTGGAGGTTGGGGACAAGGCTGCCCTTCCTCCTGATGGCTACAGCTAGGGCCTGCTGAGGGCTGCCTGCAGCCAGTGAGTGCCACCGGGCACGGGAGTTTGCTGAGACATCTGGAGATGCTCAGAGTCCATTGTCTGATGGGCAGAGCAGTGGTGCTGGACCAAGCAGGGCCAGCATCCTTGGGGTCAAGTCCCCTTGTGACTGTCTGTGCCAACTGCCACCCCCCCTGTGCCTCTCTCCCAGGCTTCTGCCAGGGTAGAGCTGTGGCAGCTCTGCCTCATCTCTCCTTCCCCAACTCACCCAAGGGACAGTGTGCAGGTGGGTGGGAGGGCAGGAGGGGATATAACAAGTAATGGCCCCGAGTGTGGGAACAGTGTTAATAAAGTGTATTTCACTTTTAATTTTGGCATATAATGTAATGATCTTTTTTAAGGCCCTATCATATTATCTGCATGACTAGATTATTGAGTCTTCATCATCTCCAGATAAATTTATGACCAGGTTGATGCTTGGAATTTATTATCAGTCAATAGAACTCAATACTGTAACAAGGCATGTAATAAGATATACATATTTAATGATCCGGAGTAAAACAGCCCCACTAATGGGCAGGATGAGACGGAGGCTGGAGCGTTAATTTCCATCCCCTGCCCCTTTCCACAGGAGCCTGCACTGTTTCCACGGGATGCAGCCCCAGGATCCCATAGCACAGGCTGGGAGCAGGGACTGGCTCTGAGGAGTGGAAGCGAGCACAGCCCTCGTGCTGCTGCACCTGGGAACACATGCCTGCTGCATGTACGTGTTAGTAGAAAGGCACGTGTGCCAGCCCATCTCCACGGGCGATGAGCAGATCTGTCTCACACGTAGCACACAGGTGTCTCTGACACAAGGCTTTGCAAATCTGGCTGATGTACGATTTGGCCTTGTGTGTGGTTCCCTCCAGGCTGGCATTCTGGATTGCACAAAGCCATGGCTCCAGCAGCCACCAAGATGGCCAGCAAAGGCCACCTGGTGCTGTGCACCTTTCAGAGACAAGCCTGAATCCTGCCTCTGAGATGTTGCAGGGCTCTTGTACTCAACAAGGGGAGCTGAGTCATGGAAGCAGGACATGTGGACAGGCTCTGTCCCCACCATGCAAGGATATCTGTGGCCCAGCAAAGCTCTTGCTGGGGACACAGTCCCGTGGGAGCTGTGCTGGTGGTGCCAGCCGAGCAGGGTCCCCCACAGTCCTGCTCACCCTGCTGCATCCCTGGGCAGCACTGGGGCAGACACACCACAGGAGCAGGGCAGGTCTGCCTGTCGAGGCACCCGGCCCCACATGCCGCTGCCCGCAAACTGAGCTGTGCTGAACAGGGGTTCATCTCTCTTGCCAGGTTATATTTTGAGTTACCGGTGCTGATTTTTCCAGCCCTTTGGGATGTTATTAAATTAGTTTCCGAGGACTTTTAATAAGCACTTTTGATGCCTTTGAAGCGTGTGGCTTTGTGGGAAGATTACAGTCCTGCATCCATCTTGCTGGGAGAGAAACAATGGCAGTAGGGCTAGCGTTTGATCTCTCCTCCAGAAGGCAAGAGAGGGTTTGTGTGAGACAAAGAGGTGAGCTGCTGATTTGGAGCTAATGTTTAAAAATAGGTAGGTCTCCCTCCAAGATAAAGAGACCTGCCCTTCTCTGTGTAATCGCCTGCCTCTGCCTCGCTGGACCTGCAGAAACACAGCTCACTTTATTTGAAGGCTTCGAGTGCGGCGCCACGGTTTGATTCTGGGTCCTTTTAAAGCAATAACTAGGCCATCTGACCAAGCTTTAAAGAGCAGGAGAACTTTCCATTAGGACTTGCCACACACTCTTGGCAGCACTGGAATTGCATCCTTGCCTTTTATTTCCTTTCTCTGACATCTCATGTCACTCACAGGCAGGAGAAACTTGGCTTTATAAACTCTCTCACTTCTCTCTTGAAATTTCTCCCTAATTAGGGTCCCAATCCCAGTGGTGGGGGGCGATGAGCAGATCTGTCTCACACGTAGCACACAGGTGTCTCTGACACAAGGCTTTGCAAATCTGGCTGATGTACGATTTGGCCTTGTGTGTGGTTCCCTCCAGGCTGGCATTCTGGATTGCACAAAGCCATGGCTCCAGCAGCCACCAAGATGGCCAGCAAAGGCCACCTGGTGCTGTGCACCTTTCAGAGACAAGCCTGAATCCTGCCTCTGAGATGTTGCAGGGCTCTTGTACTCAACAAGGGGAGCTGAGTCATGGAAGCAGGACATGTGGACAGGCTCTGTCCCCACCATGCAAGGATATCTGTGGCCCAGCAAAGCTCTTGCTGGGGACACAGTCCCGTGGGAGCTGTGCTGGTGGTGCCAGCCGAGCAGGGTCCCCCACAGTCCTGCTCACCCTGCTGCATCCCTGGGCAGCACTGGGGCAGACACACCACAGGAGCAGGGCAGGTCTGCCTGTCGAGGCACCCGGCCCCACATGCAGCTGCCCACAAACTGAGCTGTGCTGAACAGGGGTTCATCTCTCTTGCCAGGTTATATTTTGAGTTACCGGTGCTGATTTTTCCAGCCCTTTGGGATGTTATTAAATTAGTTTCCGAGGACTTTTAATAAGCACTTTTGATGCCTTTGAAGCGTGTGGCTTTGTGGGAAGATTACAGTCCTGCATCCATCTTGCTGGGAGAGAAACAATGGCAGTAGGGCTAGCGTTTGATCTCTCCTCCAGAAGGCAAGAGAGGGTTTGTGTGAGACAAAGAGGTGAGCTGCTGATTTGGAGCTAATGTTTAAAAATAGGTAGGTCTCCCTCCAAGATAAAGAGACCTGCCCTTCTCTGTGTAATCGCCTGCCTCTGCCTCGCTGGACCTGCAGAAACACAGCTCACTTTATTTGAAGGCTTCGAGTGCGGCGCCACGGTTTGATTCTGGGTCCTTTTAAAGCAATAACTAGGCCATCTGACCAAGCTTTAAAGAGCAGGAGAACTTTCCATTAGGACTTGCCACACACTCTTGGCAGCACTGGAATTGCATCCTTGCCTTTTATTTCCTTTCTCTGACATCTCATGTCACTCACAGGCAGGAGAAACTTGGCTTTATAAACTCTCTCACTTCTCTCTTGAAATTTCTCCCTAATTAGGGTCCCAATCCCAGTGGTGGGACTGGGTGTCAGGAGCTGGACGTGGAGCAGAGCCAATGGCTGAATGATGGGGGGGGGGCTTGTGGAGCTCAAAATGCCCTGCAAAACCCCAGAGTGGATTTGCTTTCTGCTGCCCTAAATAAATCCTCTGTCAGAGCAAGGCATGGCAGCATGTGGAGGAGATACAGGAGGCAGGGTCACTGGTGCTGGGGAGCAGCAGGAAGGCAGACGAAATTGCTCCCTGCAGCCTGGGGACCCCCTGGCCCCCAGCAGCGTCAGTCAGGGGCAGGGAGACAGCATCTCCTGCATCTGTCCCTGTAGCTCCCATGCAGCAGAATCAGAGCCACTGCCCTGCCATGCCAAACATCCATGTGCCTGTCCCCAGTGCTGGCTCTGGCAGGGGCCGTTGAGTGGGTCACACACCACGAGCACCGAGCTCTGACCAGGCATGCCTTTGCTGTGGGGAGAAGAGGTGTCGGGGGAGCTGAATTCCCTTTGTCTGTGGATAACTACTGCTGCCTTTAACAGCCTGGAATAAAGTAGCCATAAATATCATGATCATAAGTGCTTAGATATGGCAACTTTACACTGAACAGAGGTTTTAACCTTCCCTGCGGAGAATATCCAGCTCTACATCACTGACTGTTTCTATCTAGCCACATGGCCCAAGACAAGCTCTAGGTGAGCTGCTTGGAGCTGCCAGGCCAGCTACCAGCCAGCGCTCAGCCTGGTCCAGCCGCAGTCCTTACCCTAGTTTTGGTCACTCTTTGCCCTTTCTGGCACCAGTCTGGCCATCCCTGGCATCCAGCAGAGCTGGGAAGAGGGATGCTGAGAGCATCTCTGCCCGGCCCTGTCACCAGGTCCAACTGGGTCTCCCAGGTTCCCTTGCCCCAGCAGGCATGAGTCCTGCTGCCATCCTTTCCTCCTCAACTTCTGCAGGAACTTCTCGCTGTCACTGTGTCCCTGAGCCAGGCCAGAGGTCCTGTACCAGCCCCAGAGCAAGCTTGCATCCTCCTTGCACCTTGCCAGTGCCCCACCGTGACTTTATTTTGCACAGCGACTTTCAGGCAAGCTGTAAAACACTCGGACGAGTTAAATAATACACGACAGTGTACGGTATAAATTACAGGAAGCCAGCGGTGGAGCGACATTGTATGCTGAATAAATTAAAGGCTGCGTGACTTACAGGCAAGATTGATCTCCTGCCGAGCATTTTGTTTAGTGACGTGCTTGTCATAAGGGAGGGCTAATTACGGGCGCAGAGGCGCGTGGCTGCGACGCTGGGGAGTGTGGTGCAAACTGGGCTCCCGAATTCCAGCAGGGTCCCTGCACTTCCAGGATTTGTTCTTTCTGAGTCTGGCCACATGCCAAGGCTCCTTTATCTGGGTGCCAGGCCTGTCCTGGGTGCCAACCAGCTCTGTCACAGCCTAGGGCAAAGGACTGTGCTGCCATGGGGAACTGCCAGGGTTGGAAAGTGGATGCCCCAGCTCAGGGGACAGAGCTGGCCAGCGGCTCTGGGGTCTGCTCTGGGCAAGGGCAGGTGTTGGGGCTGTCTCAGCATCAGGCTGATGGGGGTGGAGCTCTCCCAACCCAAGCCTCTCCTGATGGAGAAGAGCAATGCAGGAGCATCCTTTCCTCCTGTGGCTGGTAGGAACTGGTGCCACATTCCCAGTCCCTGTCACAAGGTGACACAGGAACCCCACTGGTGCAGGGGGACCAAAGGCTGTTCAAGCAGCAGTGCTGAGAACAGCAGGGCTGATTTGGTGGCTGAAGAGTACAAAAAGGCAAAGTCTTGCCTGAAATCCTGGATTATCTCCTTCAACTTGAGATGTTCTATGAAGTTAGGTGGGGATCAGGTAGCAGCAAGGTACTGCTGTGAGCCACCATGGGAGGAGGGAGGCTTCCTCAGGGCACAACTGGGGATGGATAATTTTGGGGAAGATGTGCTTTACTCACAGGGATGCAGAAATCAGGTGAGATGCCCTGCTGTTGACTTTAACCACCCAACTTGGGGCTCAGTTTGGAGGCTCATCCTGCCAGGCCCTTCCTTCAGGGACAGCTCCCACACAGTGTTACCCCTGTCATCCCTGCCAGTGTCACCCTGTCCCCTCAGCCAGCTCCCCGTGGTGCAGCCTCTGCCGTGGCCTTGCTGGCTGAGTGCAGCCAGGTCAGCACCGCTCAGCTGAGCAGGTGGTGGGAACAGGCCTGCCCGGGCTGGAGGCCGTGCTGGGGAGTGGGGATGCGCTCCCCTCTGGCTCGGCGTGTGTCTGTCACTCGGCGGGATTATGAGTAGTGAGCGTAATGCATCGGCGTATGAATAGGGTTGTCTGGCTGATGGTGATGTATCGTTTTTCATTACTGCCTCTCAAGCCCTCCCTGCTCCACGTGTGGAAATTCTATTTATTCCCTAATTTGTAAAAATTCCCTCCTTATCTGATACCAATCAGGGAGGGGTAATTGGCTCTCCAGGGCTAGCGGCTGGGGTCCTGATGAAGAGATATGTGTGTCTGCTCTGGCTGTCCAGGCACCCTGCCCTGCTGCACTAGCGACATGGGCCACAATTAATAATGATTTGCAAATGGCAGACAAGCAATAACGCAGAAAGATGTCCAGCCAGCCTCCTGCCCGCCCCTTAATTTCCTTCTGTAATATAAATGGCACAGGAACGAAAATCCAGCGCTATAAATTCTGAAATTAGTTATTCACTGTAATAAATGGTCCCCTTTTTGGTGCACATCCCCCCCATTCTTCTCCCCTGACCACCTCCCCCAGCTCTCTCCGTCCCTCCCACCCCCCTCACCAGTTACCTACTTTGAGTCCTAATATGCAAATGCTGTAATTTAACGGGATGGTGAAGTTGATTTTCATGTTAACTTAATTACTTTGATTTATGATGGGCTGGAATGCAGACACGGCTCCATCCATACCCACCTCCCACCCTTGTCCCTCTGCTGTCCCACTGACCTGCCGCCTCTTTTCCCTTGTCTTCCCTTTTCCCAGTCTTCTTCTTCCTCTTCTTCCCCAAGTTTAGTGTTTTATTAGCTGCCTTTAAGTGGACATAAGTCCTCGCGACAATCGCGTGATGCGGAGGACAAATTCCCCATCCTGCCTTGTTTAATCGTGCCTGGATAATGGATGTATAATTGACTCATTTGAATGCTTTTGCCTACAGGAGTGCAGAGCATTAAATGTTTGATTGCCTTAATTTCCAAACAGATCATTATCCCCTTCTTACCCGCTCTTAATAAACACTTTATGAGGATTTTTTTTGTAAAGAAAAAAATCTCCACTCCTCATACTTCTCTGAAGTGATAAACTCTAATTAAGTCTAATATTTAAAAATATGGTAATGGTGACTTGTTTGAATAAGTGGCCTGCATTTCCATAATTTCATTATTACGTAAAACACGCTAATTATTTGAAGTGTGCTTATTACTAAAAGAGAAATCTCCTTCTAATAAAGATGAAATTGGCTTTTTTCCCTGTATTGCCACGCACGCCGCTCCCCTTCCCTGCCGGCCGGTGAGCGGCTGCTCGCTTTGTTTGCCCGGGGACACTGCTGTCCTGCCAGGGTGCTGGGTGTGCAGGGACAGTCACAGGGGCTGGAGGACAAACTGAGGGCCTGGCACACTCTGTGCCACCCTTGGCCCCAGCAGTGTCAGCGTCTTTCAGGCTCATGGCTCCAGGAGCTGTTGGGGATGGTGTGAGGGAACTCAGCCCCAGCTGCCATCCTCTCCAGGGTGTGGCTGCACAGCATCACTTGTGCCAGGCCATCCAGCAGCCTCAGGGGCTGGTGGGTGTCTCAGCAGCCAGGTGTCTTGCTGTGCTATGTCCCCAGCCACCCAGCTCTGTCTGCCCTGAGAGGGCACCAGTGCAGCAGGCATGTGATGGGAAGAGTGGTCCCCAGTGTGGAGGACAGGAGGAAGCATCTTGTCACCCATGGAGTGACAATGGCCAGCCTGGGCAGTGGGTTCCCTGGGACGTCAGGTTGAATGCTGGGATGGGTCCCCTCCACTGCATTCATCTGCCTGGCTGCTTCCTGGAGACACCCAGTGGTGTCATCTCCCTGCAGAACTGGAAACTGCCAGAGATGGGCCCTCCATCAGCTGCATTTGGAGGCTTCACTGACCTCTGTGGGCAGGGTGTGGGACAGGCATCCCATCCCCTCAGGACAGGGCCAGCAACAGGTAGGGAGGGGACAAATATTAATTCTGTAGAACCCTCTTCAGAGCCCGTGTGGGCACTCAGTGGCAGGGCAGGCTGGGGACGCACTGGGATTAAGTCAATATAAAACTAATTTTCTTTTCTTCGTGAAGAAATGAGGTGTGTGGCAGTAACGTAATTGCAGATAATGAGGTAAGTTATTCTTAATATTCTGCACGTCGCTGTCAGCTCCACCTAATATACCTGCTGGCTGTGCGGGGCATGCGGAGCCCCTCGCCCCACACACAGGATTATGAGGCCATTTGTTTGGGAGCAGCCCAGCAGGACTGTCCCCTGTGTCCCCATGGTGTCCTCCAGGCTGGGAGGTCTGTGTTCTGCCGTGTCCTTGTCACCATTGTGACTGGGAATCCTGATGTCCCTACCTTGCCCAGTATGTGACAGTGGAGATGGATGCAGACCAGGCATAGCTCCCTCATGGCTCTGGCACAGACAGGGCAAGCAGACCATGGCTTCATATGCCAGGAGAGCACCATCGTTCCTTGCCTGTGACAGCTCTGTCCCTTCCTGGGGACGTGGCCACTCAAGGGGAGCAGCACAGTCCACCGGTTGGGACACAGCACCCAGTGCTCCCCTTGCAGTTGCTGGGGACACTAGCAGCAGTGCTGGGCTGTATGGGGACCTCACAGCTTCTGTTGATCACAAGGCTACATGCTGTCACCTGGGGTCGGCAGTGGGGAGATGAAGGGCGGTGGTGGCCGGGCGGTCCTGTTTCCGCTTTGCAGGGAGCTGTTATACAAAGGCAGCAGTGATATTATTCATTAACAGTAATCTGCCATTAGAACAGTGACAAATGGCCCCTCGTCGCCTGAGCATCAGTTCTTGTACAGCCCATAAAGCATGGGGACAGTTTAAATATGGACCTGCTCAGCTCGGGCTGGGGGTGATCTGTCTTCCCGGCCATAGCCCAGGTGTGGTGGGGCTGCCTCCAAATGAGCCCACAGAGGCCCCTGCACTCCTGGCACCACACAGTTCTCAACCTGGCACTCAGCTCTCCAAGGCCCCATGGCAGTGGTATCCAGGCAATCTGGTCCCATGGCGGGACAGGAGAGGTGGAGGGAATGCCAGCAGAGTGGTGTGTTTAGGGAATTGTCCCCTTCTCCCGAGTGCCTGGGGGGGGTGTGGAGGTGATGCTCACCTGGCATCTCGTTCCTAGGGCTGTATCATGCCCAGGCTGCAGGCCAGCCTCCCGCTGACAAAAATCCATGAGCTGATCCTGGGTTCACCATGGCCTGAGTGGCTTCTGTCTCCATCCTGGCAGAGAAGCACAGTGGGAACATCTGTCCCCTTCCAAGGACAAGAACAGCCAGTGATGCTGAACGGTGGCAAACTCCAGCCCTCATTAAAAGAGGGCTCCTGCCACCCCACACCTGTGCACATGCCACTGTCCTTGACCGTCACTGCAGCAAGAGTTCAGCAAGGCATGGAGAGGGCCAGGATGAGGGTGTGGAGGTGGTGCTGTGTTGCAGTGGGTGATGCTGAAACACCAATAGAACAGGTAAAGCCCAAGGGGGCTGAGCCAGCCGGGGCAGGGGAGGTTGGGGTGGCTCATTGGCCCCCGCTGCACTGGCAACCTAGCCAAGGTGGGGCTGGGAGGTAGCCAAGACCCAGCACCTCAGAGCCAGCTCATCCCTGGCCATCCCAGGGCCACTGTTGGGGGACCTGGGGGGATGCTCAGAGCAGCACGACAAGGCGAGGGGCAGGAAGGCAGGGCAGGGCCACCACTCTATTTGCAGGAGGCAGGATAACCCTGGGCTGACCCCTTTCACACACACTGCACAACACCCCTAAATCAATTGCATCTTATTATTACAATATCAATATACAATATTCCTACAATAACACCATTGATTTCCTACTCAGAGGCTGCACCTAAGTCTGTTTTAAAGAGGAGGGAGCTAATAGTGCCCTCATTAAAAATCTATAGATTACCCCCCACCCCCAAAAAAAGAAAAAGCAGTTTATATTCATTAGGGCTATTGAATATAAAGTAATATGTTTGTGTAGGACATTGGAGTAATGTGATAATCCGTCCGCATATCAGGGAGAAATCCACTTAGCAACCCTGTCAGCTTGACAAGAAAAATGTGCCCATAAAGTCAGGAATACATTGAGGGAGCGGGTGCGAGGAGAGCGGGAGCGCGCCTGCGTCTGCTCGCCGTGCGGCACCCAGAGCCCTGCTGGTGCTGGCACGGGGCCACCTTCACCCCATCCCCCTGCTCAGGCCTGGGGACTCAGGCAGCCCCCCAACAACCCCGGGAGCTGTCTGGGACTGGGGAAGCCGGGAGCACCAGGATATGGATCACAGGGGGTTCTGCAGCCTGCCAGACTCAGCAGTCCCAGGCAGAGTCACCCTGGTGGGACAGGGCCAGCGGGTGCCAGCCTGGGTGCTGGGGCAACCCCTCCAAAGCCACGTGCCCCCCGGGGAGAGCCAGGCTGGGGGGTGCAGGGTGGGCAGAGCTGCCCGTGGCCCCCCTGCCTGCCTCAGACCCCACTCATGCCCTGCCCCATGGTCACCTTTGCAATGGATTAAGCATGGAAAGAGCAGCAAAGCAATCCCATTCATGCTCTCTTATGCTGCCAGTTGCCAGTTTTGTAATAGAAATTCCTTTCACAAGGTAACGACGGCCAGATTTAGGGGATTTCATATTGCTAATAATTCCCCAAACAGCCATCTGACGGTGTTGTTTTAAAAGCCGCTTAGTTTTTTGCTTTGGAGTTTATGAAAATCTCCCACTCTAATATCCCGAGAGCCAGCCTATAATTGTGTTATTAAATCAATCGGAGCGGATTACATTGTAAAATCAATAGATGGCTGTAATTGCATATTAGAAAGTTGTTCTGCTGTTGTTGATTTTTTTTTACATGGATAATTATAATAAGCGTGTTTACCTTAGTGCTGATTTGGAATGAGTCTCACTAAATGACTTACAACTGGCTTGGTGCTCCCACTGCCAGGGGGCTGTGGGATGGCAAGGGCGGGGCTGCTGGCACCAGCGTGTGGGTGGCACCAGAGGTCCCACCAGCTTTGCAAGGTGGTCACTTGGTGCCCAGGGTGGCTCCCAGCACTGGCATCCAGCGCAAGAGCACATCAGAGCTTAGGAGAGATGGACAGTGGGGTTTAGGAAGCAGCCAGTGGTCCCAGAGGGTCTCCTTGGGGACCAGCTCGGAGGTCCCAGAAGGTGCTGTGGGGTCTCTCAGCCAGTTTGGCTGCTCCCCAGGTCTTTGTGCAGTTTCCCTTTCAGCAACATGGAGCAGTAACCCATTCCCAGTGGTCTACACCAGCCCAGGGTGATGAGAGGGGTAGTGGAATGCCGGGGAGCTGTGAAGGACAGTGGCTGGGGGCGGGGCTTTGCAAGGTGGTCACTTGGTGCCCAGGGTGGCTCCCAGCACTGGCATCCAGCGCAAGAGCACATCAGAGCTTAGGAGAGATGGACAGTGGGGTTTAGGAAGCAGCCAGTGGTCCCAGAGGGTCTCCTTGGGGACCAGCTCGGAGGTCCCAGAAGGTGCTGTGGGGTCTCTCAGCCAGTTTGGCTGCTCCCCAGGTCTTTGTGCAGTTTCCCTTTCAGCAACATGGAGCAGTAACCCATTCCCAGTGGTCTACACCAGCCCAGGGTGATGAGAGGGGTAGTGGAATGCCGGGGAGCTGTGAAGGACAGTGGCTGGAGCTGTGCTTTCAAATCCAAGCCACTTGCCAGCCACCCACCTGATGCATCTCAGAGGCCAGGATTTGTTTTGCTGTTACCTTTCTGCAGGACCAGGCCAGGGCTGGCTGTGGAGGTACTTTGGCCCCAGACAGTTGCACTTCCCCTGCCTCTGTTTCCCTGCTTTTGAACCACCGTTTTGCTGTTAGGTCCCACTGGAAGTTGGCTCCAGGGGCATGTTCAGTGCAGGTTTCCTGGGGCCTCAGCTGGCCAGGAGCTGAGATGAATGGAGCAGTGAGTCCTAAGGATGGTGGGGAGCTTGCTTGAGCAGGAACAAGTTGCAGCAGGAGCTGGCACTGTGGCTTGGCCGAGCAAGACACCCATCATCTCCAGGCCCTTCTAGAGCCATTAGTGCTATCTCGGCCACTGGAGAGGACAGAGGCACAGAGAGGTGAGCTTGTCTGTGCTCCCATGCCAGCTGATGGAGCTGAGGACACCTTTCCTTCGTTGGGCTGTCATGTCCAGCTCCCTTCTCAGGCCTGGCACATCATGATGAGGGCCTGGTGGACACTCAGGAGGCACATGGCTCTGACAGGGAGGTTACCTCTCCCACAGCCAGCCATCAGCCAGGAGGGTCCCTGGCAACTCAGGGCAGTCCCCTCGGGAGCTGCACACAGGACAAGCCCCCTGCAGCTCTGACCAGTGCTGGGGGATAGGTGATGGTTTTGTCATTGGGTGCAGGGGGACTGGGCAGGGCCGCTGGTCTGGCAGGGACAGCAGGGTGGGCTGGCAGCCCCATCCCTGCAGGCAGGAGCCTGGCAGCAGGGCAGTGCTGCCCGTCGGCACAGGGCCCTCAATCCGGCACGCAGCACTGTCAGCAGGCAGCCTGCTGTCTCCTAGACAGTGAAATATGGCCACAATTAGCCCAGATACAGTTCAATTATGATAAACAGCGTTTGCACCCTTTAAGCCGTGATTAAAAGGCCTCCTCCCGTTGATAGAGAGACCTAATTTCACATTATTATCGCTGTAGCTTGATTATAAAGCACTCCCTGGATTTACAGTTGGGAGATGGATGTGGAGGCTTCTTTATCATTTACACATCAGTAATGATGCAGCCTTCCCTCTACCACAACATCCATCCAGCAGCAGCGGGGAGAGGGGGCCCTGCCTGCACCCCCCTCCCGGGGCACCCTCTCCCCGTGTCAGCCGGGCCCCGCTGCCACACGCAAGTGGGCAAAGTCACCCTTACGGTAACAGCTTGATAAATGGGCGGGCGGTAATGAAATGGAGACATCAAGGCGTGGGGCGAGGAAGAAAGAGTGGTAATCGGAACGAGTGGAGCTGTCCCGAAACGGAGGGGAGCGGGAAGAAGGATCGCCTCTGCGCCGTGTGCTGTCAAGGGAGAAATTACACATTTACTCTTGCTTTTTCTTAAGGAGACGGCCCTCATAGATCAAAACATGGATTTACAAGCCAATTTTCAACATGAAATATAGACACCAGGAATCAATTTAAGCCCAGCTTCTATTTTAGCAAACGGTGCCTGCGTTTAGTCCCAGGTAAATAACACCAGCCGGAGCCTTCCCCCTCCCCGGCTCCCCGCCCTGTCACCGCTCGCTCTGGGGCCTGCGGTGCTGCCGGCCGGGACCTGGCACCGGCTTCAACCACCACCTCATCCCAGGGATGGCTGGAGCTTGCCAGCCCAGCCACCCGTTGCCTGCCAGCCCCTGGGCACAGGGCAGCACCCTGGTGGGGACAATCCTCAGCTGTGGCAATGAGCAGAAAGAGCCAGGTGCCACTCAGCCCCTGCCTGAGGAGGTGAGGGGAAGGAGAGGACCCTGCTTGGCTGGTGGAGGGCAGCTCCAGCATCACCTGTCATCCACATCCGAGTGCAAGGACAGCCCCTTCACTGGCCTGTGCCACCAAGGGACAGGGGTACTGGAAGAGGAGGTCCCAGCACTGGGCTTGCAGGGAAGGAGTTGCTGGCTAGGAGCTGGGGGCCAGCATGGGTCCTGCTTGTGGGAAAGCTGTCCTGCCCGTCCACAGGCTCCTAAAGGCTGAAGGGCAAGCACCAGTCTGGAGGACCCAGGGATATGTCACTTGAGAGCCTGGGTGATGCCACTGCCCCAAGCAAGCCTGCAGGTCCTGGGCATGGATCCATCCCAGTGTGGCACAGGGCCTCACTGGGATGCAGGTGGCCAGTGCCAGGGAGCTGGGGAGCCCCACACTGCTGCAAGGCACTTGGGACAGAGTGCCTGGACTGGTGGGGACAAAAGCACTGTGCAGCTCTGGGCACTGCTCCTGCGTGGGACTTGGAGCTGATCCAACAGCTCCTTATTGGAACGCGGCACTAACCTGGCATCTCTGGTCTCTCTCCACAGATGACTGTAAGAACATTGCCAACATCATGAAGACACTGGCCCATAGAGGCTTCATCTTCAAGCAGACCTCCAAACCCTTTTGATCCCCAAGGCAAGCCAGGCAAGGGCTGCATGTGCCCGGCGCCGGCGAGGCGGGGAGGACGGGCTCCAGCATTAAAAAAAAACGGCAACCGAGGCCAGAGGAACCGATACAAAAAAATCTCAATTTCAGCTGTTAACTCCAGTAGAGGTTGTATATATGGGAAGGCAAATCTGTGTAGACCTGATGTGACTCCCTCTCTGGGCTGCTCCGGACATTATGCCATGCTAGCGGACAGCCGCGTAGGGCGCTTGCACCACATTTTAGACTCGTAGTTTGTTCTTTTTCTTTGGCTCCCGATTTCCGTCCCTCCCTCCATATCCCACCCCGTCCTCCCTCTCCCGCCCCGTAGCCAGAGCATCCCCCATCTCCTTCCCGGCATGGGCCATCCCCGCCTTCCCTTCTTCTTTCTTTTTTCTGGTTTTATGTTTTCAGGCCTCGACGGCTGCTGCAGCGCGGCCGCGCGTGCCCACGCCCGGGCAGCGCTCACGGAGGCTCAGCAGTGTCGAGAAGGCCCCTCGCCCTCCCCGCCAGACCCCCCTGCCTCTCCCCTCAGCGCCTCTTTC
>NW_009970724.1:1839165-1873471 GCF_000747805.2 Chaetura pelagica
CGGGGCCCTGCTGAATGGAGCCCTTGTCCGGGCACTGACCTGCAGGGAGGCTGCAGCCCCGGGCCCGTGCGTGCATGGCCTGGAGTGAAGCCGGTGACGGCAGCCAGAAGGGCAATACAGGCACTGAACTTGGCGGTACATGACTGCATGGTGTGTGGTGTTCCAGTTAAACCAACCGATAATGCAAACCCAGCATTTTCATTGTCTAGTTATTCCAATCCTTGCTGTAAATGTGCCACATGAATAAAGTTTGGGGGTAAAGGAGCCCAGGTTGTGCCCATGCATGTGCAAGTGTGTGCAGGGGCAGAGGTGGGGGGGGGGTGTCGCCCAGGTACATAGAACAGGGTGCCCCAGTGGTGGGGCTGCCCTCATTGGGGTATGGCATCCCCTTATGTCCCTGCTCCCCAAAAAGGGCAAGCTTTATGGCTGTGGAAGAGAGATCTGAGCTCCCCGTGGGGGGCACTGCCCCACCCCTCATCTTGGGCAGTGTGGGTGGGCCCAGCAGTCTCCCACCACCTCGGGTTTGCTTGTGCCACAGGATGGCTCTGCCCCGAGGATGCCACCAGTCCATCCCAGCTGGGCTGCACCCATAGGTGTGCACCCCAGCACAACCTGCCAGCTGCAGTGACAGCCACCAACATGTCCCACTGGCATCTGTAATTCTGTCCTGCAGCCTGGCATGCTGTACCCACAGAGCTGCTAATGCACTTAGAGCATCTCCACTACAGGCACCATGTCCAGGTGCCCATGGGACCTTGCCCAGTGCTGCTGGGTTACAAGGATGCAGCTGTCCAGCTGGCACATTGTGGGCAGCTCCTGGAGGGAAGGGGCAGCCTCAGCACACTTGCTCCAAGCAAAGGTCACGAGGGTTTTAATGGCTCCCTCTGTGCAGCCCCTGATCAGCTTTATTGACCTATTTTCAATGGAGTTGTCTAATTAGTTTTCTATGAAAACTAAGAACTTGGCCTTTGCCCTTTACTCATGCAGGCAAGAATGTGACTCAGAGGACGTTGTCATGGTGGATCGATCACCAGTTACACTTGAGAGGCAGCACAGAGGGGACATGGGGTGGGTGAGGGGGCAGTGGTCTGGAGCAGGACACTCATCCTGAGGCCACCTGTGCCGCAGGGGCAGGGCACAAACCTGAGTTCCCATTGCTGGCATCAGCCCATCCAAGGCCCTGAAAAAACATGGACTGCAGGAACCAGGGGCCCCTGGAGAGCCACTGGCACCCAGCCTGCTTGGAGTAGAGGTGAGATGAGACAGCTTCACCATCTCTTCCCGCTCCACACGGGCTCACTGGGGCTAATGACGACTCTGCTCCAGTGTGACAGGTTCTATATTTACAGGGAGGCTCACAAAAATCTGGCATTTGGAAAAAAAAAAAACCAACAAAAAACATACCAAACACAACAAACCCCAGCTAATACTAGTGGCTGTGGGACAGCCATGCATGGCACTGGGTTGGGGATGGCTCCTGCTGTTCCATGGAGCACTGCAGTGTTTGCCCCAGCAAGAGCTCCATCCTGCCCCATGGCTGCAGGCAGCCAGCTGTCCCTGAGGGCTTAGGGACAGGAGAGCACTGACCCTGCACACAGCTCTGCACCTCCTCCTCGCCCAGCACAGGGGGCTCACTGCTTCTTCACCTTCTTGTCAGAGGAGGAGCTCTGAGGCTGACTCCCTTTTGCTTTCTCTGCTCCAGGAGAGATGGGAAACAAAAGAAAAACCAGAGTCAGCAGGTAGGAGCACTCAGGTCACACGGAAAACAGGACTGTGTGTCCTGAGTCTGTCCCAGAGCTGGCCATGGGGTTCTGGCATCACCCCAGGCAGTACCCAGTGGACCATGTTGTGCCCAGCTAAGGGACAAGCCAGGTCCTCGCATGACGGGAAGAAGAGTTAATCCAGCAGTGATGAAGGACTGGGATAGCATCCTTGGGCAGGGGGGAATGTCACCCCCTTGACATGGCATGGACTTTGGGACAAGCATCTTTTGTGGTTCAGGATCTAGGAGTGAGCAGGAGAAAGGGGCTGAACTCTGCAACAATCCAGTGGCTCCTGGAGCCCTGACCAAGCAAGCTGACACACCCCAGGCCCTCGGGAGCAGGGCCTTGAGGAAGGGACAGAGCAACTCTGCACTACGGCCAGCTGGGGTCGTGGGGGATGCTCAGCATGGGACAGGGCAGAGCCTGGAAATGCTCCTCTGCCATCCAGATCTGCTGTGAAGTGGCCCAGGAGCAGATCAGGAGGCTGACAGAGTTACAGCTCCTAAAAAAAACCCCACCTTTTCTGGGCAGCGTGCACTGATACACCTGAGTGTGACTGGCAGGCTTGGGTGAGCCTCCCCTTCCACAGACACCATTTCATCTGTCTGCATCTGAAGCCAAGCTGGCTTCACCCACCCCAAACAGGGACCGCTACCCTCGCCACATCACATCACTGCACCAAGTGCCAGGCATGGCATGGACACTGGCCAAGGCCAGAGTGGGGTCAGCACCCAGAGCCAGGCTCTTTGTGCAGGGTGTCCCAGGCACATCAGAGCCACCAGGTCCCCAGGACACCCCTGGCTCCCCACTGAGCTCAGGTGGGCTCTGCACAACGCACAGCAGGTAGCAGCCAGCACTGCAGCACGCACTGCACAGCCACAGTGACCACAGCCCTGCAGCCATCCCCTGTACCGAAAGGCCAGCAGAGCTGCTGCCCTGCCTGGCAAGCAACCGGGATGGATAGGGCTCCCCAAACTGAGCCAGACCTGCCCATCCCCACTGCTCCAGCCCTGCTGGTCCCGCGTGCACTCTGGGCAGCAGTGTGTATGGTGGGAGGCCCCGCTGCTTCCCCCGGCAAGAAGGCGGCCCCCAGTTCCCACTGGGCACTGGGCAGACAGCAAACAGAGCATGGAATTTGCACGGCTAAAAGTTAAATACAACACACACACTGATTTCGTCAGAGGCCCTGGCACGGCTGCCTTCGTGGGATCCGATTAACAGGGAAATAAAAGGGCCAGAGAACCCACACAGCAGTGAGAACAGATGCCCTATAAAAATCAAATACATGGTAATCAAGGGGACCGAAAGGTACATTTAAAAAAACAAAAACCCACCCTGGAAACAAAGGAGCTGGGCTTTGTGGCTTTCCTGGGAGGACTGCAGAATTAATGGGGAAGAGCACATGTGTTTGATAATCTTTATATGGCAAAAGACCCATCTTTCAAATATGTCACAAATTCATATTAATCACCTTCCTATTGCCTTCTGTGGCACAGCTATTCCAGTTGCCTTGGGCAAAACTGGGAACTGTCTGGTTAAAAAAAATGTTTTACATTATAATTTACAAGAGCCTACAAGTCTAGTTTCTTTTAATGGAAAGAACGATTAAAAAAAAAGAGGAATATATATACACCCTGGTATATATACACTATATATATATTAAAATATATATATAAAAGACAGATATTGTAACTCCATCTGGAAAGAGAGAATGTTTGATCTTAACAATGTAACTTCTAGCTTTCAAACAGGCTCAGAAAACAAGAAGTCAGCAGGAGTTCAGATAAAGGAAGCTTAAAAGTCAAATAATTCTGACTCTGAACCCGAGACTTCTTAGACTCGAGGTCCTTTCCTTTACCCATTAATGGGCTGACTTGTGAGCACAGGAACAAAGTGCTGCAATGTGAGGATTTCTGAGAGTCACTCATTACAGATCACTGAGTGGAGTCTGAGTTGCGGAAATCAAAGGATCCAATCTGGAGTAACTGGCTGAACTTCTGCTTGGAACTAATTTGTTCCGAGTTCGGCTCACCTTTCACCCCCCGAGGGCCCCGAGGACAGTCCCTACCAGGGTCATCAGCAGACAGCACTGAGGAGATCGCAGCTCAGCTTTAATGGTCAGTGAGGGGCACCACAGCAACCAGGAGAGGGTGGGCAGGAGCCAGGGCAGGAGGGATGCGGTGGACACAGCAGGGCAGAACAGTGCCAGGCTTCGTGCTGCCCCATGGAGTCTCACTGCCCATACAGGCAGTTGCCTTTCCTAACCTGGGCTAAAACACCCTGTTGAGATGTCCCCTGTCCCCCCTGCTGGCCAAGGGGGCTGGTGGCAGCCAGCTGTTGCCACAGCCAGTATCTCAGGACCCTGGTGTGCCTTTGCCCATCTGTAGCAATTGCTGGAAAGAAATCCAGGCATGCCAGGGCAGGGCTCAGGACTCCTAGTCCTATTCCTGGCTTTGCCACTCACTCCCTCCAACATCAGGAACAAGATACAGCTCTCCAGGGAAACAAGTCTGGCTTCAGGGGAGCAGCTGGTTTGGAGGCTGAACTAATTCATGCTTAATCCAACATGTGGAGTGCCACAAACGGGCAGTGCTAGACAGCACAAAGGGATTCTCCAACTCCGAGGAATCTGAAGCAGGGAGATTAAATTATTCCCACAAGGGCCCCCAGGGCAGCTCAGTGGCAAAGTACACACTTGAACTCAGGAGTTCAGGGCTGGCGTGGCAGAGTTAAACCACTGAAGCAGCCTGGGTGAGGAGAAGGGCAAGGTGTCACCCACAAGCACCCACAGCCAGGGCTGCAGGGGGCAACGGGAAAGGCCACCACAAAGCATCACTGGGCTCGCTCTACACAGAGCTGCTTGTTGGTACTACTGATACTGCCCCCTCCAACTGCAAGAGCCCCAGGTGGGGGGAAAAATTTGTCCCCATCACAACAGGGCCTGGGACACCTCAGGGTTATTGCTGTGTGCACCCCAGCAGCCAATGACTGCCCCAACCACTCCCTTCTCAGGGCTGACCCCAGACCACTGAACTTCCAGAGGCCAATTTTAGCTATGACATTGAGCAAGAGGCACTGGGGCTGCTCCTGGCAGCCCTGGGCAGGAAGCATTGCCAACACAGCCTCCACTCAGTTCAGCCTACCCTTGGAAAAGCTGGTTGTGGGACACAGGCTGCTGGTCTCTCCCACCGCCACACTGCCCAGAATGGCAGGAAAGGTTGGAGCAAGCACAGTGCCAGGCTCTGCCTGACTCTCCAAACATACCTGAGCCAGGCAGAAGGTGGTACAGCAGCCCTATTCCCCCCATCTCCAAGACACCCCTCCAGCTGGGATGTAATTTTTCCCCCCCTCAAAAGGTAGCATAAAATGGTCACAGTGTGAATGTGCTTGACCTTTTGTCTTGGACTAATCTAATTGTGTCGTCTTTGTGTAATCAGCCAGTAAAGGTCAGTGCTGTATTTAACATGGGGGCCCTTTAGGTACTGAATTTGCCTTGCAGTGAATTAACTTGATTATATTTCTTTCAAATATGTCAGAGATCAGGTCAGTTTAACCCTCTCTGTGCTGCCTGGGCCCACCCCTTTGTTTCCAATTCCAGGAGGTGGCACCATGGTCAGAAACACACCCGTGGGCTCCCTCCTCCTGCAGCCACGGCCGCCACCACCACCTCTCCCACCTTCCCAACAAGCAAAGACTCCCTGGAGAGCAAGTGTGTTGCAAACCAGCCCAAGAAGTTTGCAAACCAGGAGACTCCAGATGGCAGGGAGGGGTGAAATTTCAGACTGAGTGCCATAGGGGGGAAAAAAAGAATGCAGAAGACTTCTTTGCAAACATGAACCTGTCCCGGTGGAACACTTCCTTATGACTCCACATTGTCACAATCAAATAGGACATTACTCAAGTCCAGATTAACGTGTCACCTCTACCGTTGACAGATAAGGTGTTCTCAATATCCTGCAATATATTTTACATTTTAGAAAGTAAAAGTCTGTGCCGCTACCAGGGGCAGTGTGTCTGAGGTGTCAGGGATGCCACTGTGTGGAGATGGGCAGCTTTTATCAGGCAGTTCAGTTCAGCCATGCCGGGGACAGGACAGAGGGGAAAGCAACCTCTGCTGACCCCTGGGCATACCCTTGGCCCTGAGGCAGTGGTGAGGGGCTAGGCAGCCTGCCCTCATGGAAGGAGGGAGGAGAGGCTGGTGATTAGCATCCTGCGGAGGTCCACGCACAGGACATTGTCACAGGGCTCACAGTGGAAGAACCCTCAGGTCTGGCTTTCCTTTCTCAGCACTGGAAGTAGGGTGTAAAAACACCACTCTGACTCTTCAAACACCTCTCTCCTTCCCAAGCCTCCTACTCCAGGCAGGGCTACTGCTTGACTCCAGGACTTGTTTAGGTCATGGCTCATCATCTCAGGATTGCTTTCCCCACTCCCCCTCTACTGAGCTTTCCCCACTCCCCTCTGCTGGGCCCTTATGGGCCTGTGTCTAGAAAGAAAATGCCTCAGGCCTGCAGCTGTACTGGCACCGCTGTTGCTGCCCTAGTGCAAGCTCTAGTCACCCAAAGCCTTGCTGCTTTGGTCCCACGGTGGCACCCACGTCAAGCCATTTGCCTGCATGCAGGATGTAGAAAGCCCTGCTGACCCCACCTATAGCACCAAGAACACTGTCCAGCACAGGAGACGAGCCCAGAGGGCAGCACTGGGACTTGGGGGGACCAGGCGTGCTGTGCTCCCGTGGGCGCCGGCAGGGAGAGCAGGGCCGCGTCCCCAGTGCTCGTCAGGGCATCTGCGTCGGAGACCTGAGTGCTCCCTGTTCTGCCCCCCCGACCTTCCTTCTCACCGAGTTGGGGGTCAGTGGTGCTCCTACTACATCAATGATTTGGTCCTTGGCATCTCCCTTGCCCTCCTCGATGCCGAGCCCTGCCTGGCCATCTGGATGGGCACCTTCTGCACTGAGGGGGCCAATGCTACCAGCTTTGGCCAGGGCCTCGTAGCGGTGCCGCAACATCTGCAGCTCATACTCGCAGTTGGCAAAGGCTTGTTTCAGCTCATACAGCAGCACCAGGTCGCTCCGCAGCTCATTGAACATCTGCACAATCTCCTCTGTGGGCATAGGGTTGAGATCTGAGGAGAAAAAGGGGTTCTGTTAAACACCCAGGCCTGCCACCCTCCAATGGAAGATTCCTAGAAAGGTCCTGGCTGCCCATTTACTCCCACAAAGACATGCCAGAAGCTTCACTCCCACCACATGGCAGGAGTCAGGAAATCCTCCTTAGCCTGATGGAAATTGAGCTCTAAGAAGCACTCACATCCTTCCCCAAGGCTTCCTTAGCAAGTAAAGACAGTTACTCCCTTTGTTTTAAAGCTGAAAAGGGGAAACCACCCTGGTCAAGCCACTTTCACCAGCCACAGAAGGCCTTCAGAACTGCACACAGTCTCTGAGACAACATATCAAGCCATAAACCAGTTGGCCCAAAAGCCTAACAGGAGTTAACAGAAGTCAGTGCTGGGAGTAGGCTCAGTAATCCCTTGTAAATCACCAATAAGGCTCTCTTTTTTTCCTTCTTCTATTTTTAAAAATACCCCCAGCCACAGTGGAGGGAAAAGGGATCATCAGGTGTCTAATCAAGGGGCACTGCACGCTGGGACCTGTAGTACCTGCAAACTGTACCCACGGCATGGAGGGCAGCAGTTAGCCATGGGCTGCACTTCTTCCCCTCTAGCTACAAGTGGGTATTGTACATGTGAAGTGAACCCGTCTCTCTGCTGCTAAGACACTGGAGTTCAAGAGTGAGGGATGTGTGTTTACTCGCCTTTCAGCAGAGATGCTCCAGATTTTCACACAGCATGCAACCTATAAAGGGGGGATGAGCAGTCCCAGATGCATTTTGGACTTGCCACTGAGAGCAGTAAATTAAGAGGAAACGAAGCTTGAAAGCAAGACAGGGCAGCCCTGAACAATGTGCGTGCCGTGGTCACTAACACACTTAGAAGTACCTCTCCTGGCAAGGCTGAGATTTGTCTTCCTAATACTGTGCTGCCTCTCTTGATGGTTAAAAAGGCCCAAACAAGAGAGAAACAAAGGCTCTTTTAAGACATTTTTCTACTGGGAGGAAAAAAAAAATACCCCTGTGCATCTTGTTCTGGCTTTTACCCTCTCCCTTTCTTTTTTTTTTTTTTTTTTTTTAAATACATAAAATATTTTAAAAACCATTCACATACTGTTATTCAAGAAACTGGCTGTATTACTAGGGGAAAAAATAGCCCATCTTGAGAACAAAAGCTAGCTCTGTGTGTCTCTTTCTCTCTCGCATGCCCCCTTTACTCACCTACTCCGAGTTCCATCAGCATCTGCTCCAGGGCTTTAATCTTCTTCTGTCCCACCGAGCTTGGCAGTTTCATCTGGAACACAAAGGTAACAGAGCCACACAGCTCAGAGATAGCCCTCACTCACAGACGTCTAGTTCAAAAGGCAAGAGAGCTTTTCTTTTTATAGAAAAAAAGAAAAGGGAGAGAAAGGAAAATCAAGTGGTAAGAGAGGGAGACAGGGGCTGAAAGTTTTCAGACTAGGTCCGAGGGCAGGTATTGAAAAGCCCGGTCGTGAGGGCTTTTATTTTCTCTCTCGTGTGTGTGCAAGACACGCTGTTTTACAGTTTCCATGTGTCACTGAATTAACAACAAAAGTTCTTTTCGGCTTCAAACCCTCTCCTGCAGTGCCCAGCCCATCAAAGGGCTCATTTACACAGCAGCTGATGTGCAATGCTGCCCTACTTTATTCGCTTTAGCCAGCCTGATTAGACTCATGCGCTAACAGACTCACTTCTCCTTTTACCTGCTGAGCCCCAGACCTGTGGGATTCATTTACAGAGTGGGCTTTGTAACAAAGGGGAAACCATTCACATACTGTTATTCAAGAAACTGGCTGTATTACTAGGGGAAAAAATAGCCCATCTTGAGAACAAAAGCTAGCTCTGTGTGTCTCTTTCTCTCTCGCATGCCCCCTTTACTCACCTACTCCGAGTTCCATCAGCATCTGCTCCAGGGCTTTAATCTTCTTCTGTCCCACCGAGCTTGGCAGTTTCATCTGGAACACAAAGGTAACAGAGCCACACAGCTCAGAGATAGCCCTCACTCACAGACGTCTAGTTCAAAAGGCAAGAGAGCTTTTCTTTTTATAGAAAAAAAGAAAAGGGAGAGAAAGGAAAATCAAGTGGTAAGAGAGGGAGACAGGGGCTGAAAGTTTTCAGACTAGGTCCGAGGGCAGGTATTGAAAAGCCCGGTCGTGAGGGCTTTTATTTTCTCTCTCGTGTGTGTGCAAGACACGCTGTTTTACAGTTTCCATGTGTCACTGAATTAACAACAAAAGTTCTTTTCGGCTTCAAACCCTCTCCTGCAGTGCCCAGCCCATCAAAGGGCTCATTTACACAGCAGCTGATGTGCAATGCTGCCCTACTTTATTCGCTTTAGCCAGCCTGATTAGACTCATGCGCTAACAGACTCACTTCTCCTTTTACCTGCTGAGCCCCAGACCTGTGGGATTCATTTACAGAGTGGGCTTTGTAACAAAGGGGAGAGACAGAGAGAGCACAGTTACTTGACTGGCGGAAGTGTGAAACACACATTTACATCGGAGCTAAGGGGCTAGGTGAGAGAGGAAGCATCAGATGTGAGCTATGAAAGGGAATCGGAGCTGGCCAGGAGAGGAAGAACACATACACTTAGCAGGGTCCTTCCTCTGCATTCATTTGGGCTCTAGCAGGAGTGCTGGCTGCTCAGACCAAGCATTTATTAGATTACGAGCTGCACAAACGCAGCTGGCACAATATGGCAGGGAGAGCAGGTTTCCATGCCCTGCAGATATAGCCAAGAACGAATAAAAGCACTTTTTTCCTTCCTCAGCAATGCTAGAAGACAGACCAGGAAAGAAATGATTCTCAACACCATGGTGTCAAACAGCTCACTGCACACAGTCACAGGTTGTTCTTCCAGCTCCAGCTCTGGAGGGGTAAGCTCACACCTCCACCCAGGAACTATCAAAACCACCCCAAGCTGCCCAGCAGGCCAATGAATAGCAAAGAGGTGACAGTGTCCTGCAGCCATCCTGCACACCACTTACTGATTAGTGGCCTCTACCTTGTTCAAACCAATTATGAGACCACAACACTGGGCTGGCAATGACCTGGAGGAAGAACCATTCTGTAATCCATTTTAAAACTGGCCTCTGAGGTGAGCTCACCAAAGGGTGCCATGGTCACCTTACTTCCTGGAAGCCACAGGCTGAAGTTCACCAAAACGGACAACCCAGTGTAAGTGTCCCAAATTAGGCCCATCCTTTCCAAAGTGTTCACGGCCTCAACACCAAAATGACAAGAAGATACACCATCTGGAACATCTTAATTACTCTGAAGGCAGAAGCACTGCATGAACATATCCAAATGGTGAAAGCACTAACCTTAACTCAGCTATGGCTGAATATGTCCCATCAGGAGCTCTACAACCCCAGTGTAGGACCTGCTGGAAAGACCCACTTTCTCTACCACGTAATTTCAGAATTAACAGAGCCCCTGACCTTGAAGAGCTCAGGACACAAAATACTTGTTTGATTATCAGAGCCCTGAGAGTTCACCTTCACCCCTGCCCCTAACCTCAACAACATGGTCTTTCTAGCCAAAGGCAAGACTCCTCTCTGTCAAAGACCAGCTGGCAAAAGCATGCTGGCCTTGAGGAACAAAGGACAAGAAACAGGAAAAGTTCATGCTTGGCTATAGTAGGTGGACAGTCAGGAGGTCTTGGTTTGTGGGCTGGAAGAAGAACACAAGTTTTTTTCCTGGGAGGTTTCCACTAGCTCAAGGAACTACTGGCAACACAAAGGATAAACCTGGCAAAGCCTTCAACTGTAATGTTGTGCATGTCTTGCTCACACCCCACAGGAGTCTGGTCAATGAATACCAAGACAAGGTCTTCACTAGCACTCCTGAAGATTAGAGGATGGAACAGGGAAAGGCAGGACAAATTAATTTAACTTCAAAGAAAATAACACTACAGATGCTGGGGAGGAGTGGGGCTGTGAGTTTAGTTTAAAAACACATCAATTAAGCTTCCTTTTAATTCAGGCAGGAGGATCTGGCCTGCAAACAGGAAGGCTTCATTGGTTTCTCAAAGCAAGAGTATATTTTAATTTTACCATCATTAAGAAAATGTTATGATTTATGTGGCTGCTGTCAGACTAATATCTTTAGAATTTAGCTGGCTAAGCCAATTCATCTCTAAGACTGATGAAGCCTGATTGCTCTCTATGCAAAATGTATTAAAACTAAATGAGCAGTCTATTACTCAAATACTGCTGATAATCTGTTAGCCAGGGTCCGTTAGCTGGGCTGCCTGGCTGCAGGAGAGAAGCCTTCTTGCCCTGTAGAGCTCTGATAAGCCCAAGCTTACTTCAGCAAGCCCTTCTCTGTTTTGGTCTTTTAAGTAGGTGTCCAGAGGTGTACCAGAGTGCTGGAAGTGGTGTCAACTGTCCTCATTTCTGAGCAACGAGGCAAACCACAGGGACCACAGGTCCCAGTCTCCAGCACAGAAAACAGTTCTCTGGCTCCAGGTGTGTGTGCTGGAATATGTGGTTTCTGCAGGCCTTAATAAAAACACCACTCAGGGCAATCCTGTTGCTTACACCACAGCTCCTGGGATGTTCTTGGTATTGTCATGGATTGAGTCCTCCACAGAGGCTGAGGAAAATTATGTTCCTCAGAGAACTCCAGTGAGCAACCACAGCTTCCGAGGTGAATGGCATTTGCCCTTTTCTTTTCTTCCTTACACTAGACTATTATTGTTATTTATTATCTTCAAAGTCCCCATATAATAATAATACCTGGGAAACAGATTGCTCCAGTCAGGAAACTGATTGGTCAGGATTTTTGTGGTTACTATATTTTGGATGCTTTTCTCTTCTGACAGCCTCTCCCTACAGCCCTCTTTGCAACACCAGCCCATGCTCATAATTACACCGACGTCGCTTTTGATTTAAGGACTGCAATCCTTTGTCCTTGCTATAAACAACCTGCATTAAGCACATGAACTGTGTGTACCAAGAGAAAAATAAATAAAGAGCTGCAGAAAATGGTGTGAATCAACCCCACGAAGACACAGGACCAGAGCCTAGCTATGCTGGGAGAAGCCTTGCTGGATTCTGGGACACAGCCTCTGCTGGCACGAGCTTGGCCTGAGAGGCACTGAGCACAACTGCTCTGACCCACTCTGCTCTCCCTGGAGGACAGGGACACTGCTCAGCAATCTGGCCACGTAGCTTCAAGAGATGAACAGAGCATCTGCCCCACTTCCACAGCAGGGGTGGAGGGACTGGGGGGTGGGTCCAAGCAGTTTGATTATAGAAACCAAGGGTCTCACTGCAGAGCACCCCAGAGGTTTTGAGTGATACAATGTTTTTATTTAATGTTCGAAACATTCTGCCAACAAAGCCTTGCTAATTCACAGTAATAACTAGGAGACCTACTGCAGATTAATTGGTAATTGGTAAAATTCATTAGATGAACAAACATGATGAGAAATAACTGAAGATAAAGCCTCCCCAAACAGACTTGGTTCAGTTTTCATTATTTATGCTAATACTTTTAAGCATAGTTGTAAATGTATTTGAGTACATTTTGGTAATGAAGTCTAAGCAGAGCTTGCAGCACAGTCCCCTGTTGTGTCTTACAGCATCTCCACCTGGCAGGTAGGGATTGCCATAGGGATTTGCACTAGGAATGGGAGAGGTCTGCAGGACCTACAAAGGCAGATGCAGCTGGGTCCCACATGACTATATGTAAGCAGTCATCTTAAATGTCCTGCTCTCAATTTATCACTTTCTTCATAAATAATGCTCCATTTCTGGTGCTCACAACTTAAAAAAAAATAATAAAATCTCACGTTTGTGCTAAAGCCTTTTGTTTGGTCTCTCACCAAAATACGAGTTTTTAAAATTAATCAGTGGTTATTTGGATATTTCACATATACCCTCCCTGATGCTGCACTTCATTTTAATTCAATTTTGAGACAACCTTTTCCTTAAACTCACCCTTCCCCAATTCTGAACAATATGACTGCCCTAAAACTGTTAATCCTAAAAACTCCAGACATCCTGACCTGTGTCTGTACAGCTATAAACTGTGGTTTTATGCACCGATACCAATTTTGTTGTCCAGCATTATAATACAGCTCACTGACATTGAAAACCACCTTCTCTGTGAATTTGAGCAGCAAGAAAACTTTCTCATGAGGCATTTTCTTTGTGGATACCTTTAGAGTACTGAATTGCTGAGTGGGTTTCCGGGAAGGAGTGCTAAAATTTCAGATTAATAATGTTTTTTGCATTTTCTGGCTTCAGATGGGGAAAAAAGGTCAACCTTTTCCCGGCTGCACGGCTCTACTCTGCAGAAGCAAAGAGCTTCCACTTCTGCACAGTTTTAAGACTCGAGGAAGGAAAGAACCATTATTAAGTACTTTAGCCTCAGAGCTCTGGAAAAGCCCCAAAAGAGAAATTCAATTTCAAATGTGAACATGCACATTTCTGGAACTGTGAAGTGCTTAACTGCTCAGAACTGAAGCGATACACTGAAAGGTGGATGGGTAATTGCAATGGATATATGCAAAAGTTAGAAAAGTTTGAAATTGCACAGGAATTCTCTGTCTCAATGAACATACACGCTTCCCCCTGCTCCAGCTTACAGCCAGAGACCCTATGTCTTAGACCAGAGCCTGCAGATCTACCAGACTGAGATTTAGGACAGATAAAAATAAGAGTCATCTTGCCACATCATTGCTACTGTGCTATGTAACACATTAAACACAGGGATCACTTTGGGATGGCACATGACCATCGACTTTCTCCATCAATGAGGCTTGATGCTAAATAAGCCAAACTTTTAAGAAGCAAACATTTATATATTATGTGAACGGGGGTTTCTTTGGACTGAAGTTTGACACACCCTTCCAATTCCCAAATCAATTGTGCAAAAATGTAAATTCTGTACTTCAATCCTCCTAGTAAATTAAACCAGTTTTACGTGTTAAAGGAGTATGTCCAGAGAAAGCTTTGTCAAGGATGAGGAAGACCAACAGATCTTGAAGATGCACACCACACTCAGGCATATGGCAAAGCAACATGTCACTTCTCCTATAAACATGAATGTCTTGTTAAGCATCCACAGCACTGATTCCAGGGGCAAAGCTAAGAGATACTTTCTAAAAGAAACCAAAGGTCTGGAGCATCAATGTCTCAGCATGACGGGTTTTTCACCAGTGCAGGTAACAAGGACTTGGATGCTTTTATACTCTCCCACCCTTGGAAGGGAGTAGAGATTGCTTTGACCCTGCACAAGCAGCCTAAACTGAGAATTACTTGGAATCCACTCAAATAATGGCTGATAACCCAGACAGGGTCAGGATTCTCCCAACTGGACATACAACTTGTGACAAGAAACAAGACACCTGAGAAGGTCAGAATTCACACCTTGCCAGGACTGCCTGCCATTTAAAAGATGGTCGCTTTTTAGCAAGCAAAGTATTACCTGCCACTTACCAACCCTGAGTTTCCTTGCCCTTAAATACATTTTGCTTTAACTATAATGCAAGATGGTAAAAAAAGGCAAAAGGACTACAGAAGTGTTTGTGTACAGAAAAACAGTACAATACATGGTGCAGAAGAAAGAATTGCACAGGACACACTTACTGGATGGTGTTTTATGTTAAAGACACATTACCAGTATGACTCTCTAGTATTTTGCTTTACAAGATCTGCAGATTCCCTGCTAGTCCTACTCCTGTCTTTCATTACAGGTGAGGCACCAAGCTGAGACCTGCAGAGGTGGCTGCAGGGAATGGAAAAGGCTGCAGCCTCTGAGCTGCAACTGACTGAAACAAATTCAGAGCACAGCAGAGTGTGCTGTGATCACAGGGAGGGCCCTGAGATGGGCCACAGGAGGGGAACTCCAAGGACAGTTTCAAACCTTACATTATGTCAACTTCTAGATCAGACTCAAATCCAAGAAACTGCAGCAAAACCGGCATCTTGAATTGGTGCTGCCTTTCTCTTAAATAATTTAACTGAAATTACACATACAAATAAATAAAAGACCTCCACAGTGACTAATTACATTCCAATCATTATATTGGTTATGCTAATGAAAGAAAAAGGTAATATTATATGGTGCCCTGCACAAGTTACATACAATCAGATTACCTGATGAATGACACCTAAGACTATGTCACTATGGGCACACAAAGGCAGCAGCAAAAGCTTCCCAAATTTGTCGAGGACTGGCAGAAAAAGGTCCCCAGGGCCTCGTACTGCAGAGACATGGTTTAGTACCTGATGATTCAACAGAAGCAGCAAAAGGGAATGCCCTTTCCAGAACTACAACTTATTTTAAAACATCCCACTACTGCAGCCAGAGTGCTCTCTTTATACCTGAGAGCCTACCAAGGCTTTGGTCCAGATACTCTCCCATGCCAAAGAGCTCCACAAAAAAGGTGACAGATGCATTTTCTTTCAGCAATTTAACACCAACTGCCCTTCAGTTTCACTAAGAATGAGAAGGGAGGAAGAGAAGTGTTGGATTCACCTTCTCTAGTTGATCCAAGGTTTTGAATCCTTTGCTGTTTAAAAATAAATACCCAAATATTTTAATCTTATTTCATTCTCTACAGACAGGAGTTTGATTAGGAAATGCACCAGCACTCTCTCAGCCCTAATGAAAGGGCACATAATACAACAAATAGATGGCAATGCCACAACATGAATTTGATCCAGCCTGCATCATTTGTTCATAACTTTTATTCACAGAAATGAGACTACTACTTGCCTTCCACACCTCTCTGTCAGACTCCCCATGGAAATTAATCTCCTCCACTCTTTTGTAGAGTGCAAAACATACAACTCTGCTAGTGAAAAATTGCTAGTAGAAGCAACAAGCACATCTCAGCTAACTAATCCATGGGATGTTCAGATCTGGAAACATAAACTTTCCTACCTAATAAGGGTGTGCTGATCTCCATCAGATTGATGCCAGGATGCCTTGGAGAGCAATCAATACAAAACAAATAAATTATTAATTGCTCCAAGTAATTAAATTTATCAAATCCAAATAAAAATAACTGATATTTTATGGAACTGCTTCCAAAGCTAAACCTCTGAAGGGATAGTATTGATCACAGGAGGACAGACAGATGTTTCACATGTTCACAGCCGATGAGGTCTGGGTTTGCATTAATGACAGAGAAGGAGCAGAGCCAACAGCCTCTGATGCAGAGTAAACAGGTGGCGTGCTTGGCCATTTAATTGTAGGTCAGATCAAATATGGAGAATAAACATGTCTAAACACATCCATACAACCCCATTTTCCTCTAGAAATATCATTCACCTTGGAGCTGTAGTAAGCATTCAGTTTCCACTCCAAGGAAAAAAAATGGAAAGGAACTCACACAGACAGACTCTCCCCACAAACACACCAAATTCTTACCCATTGATCAGTGCTAAAAAAACTGCTCAGCAGGCTAGTAAATATTTAAAAGCTGGTGAGTGCGAATATTTGAATCAATGAGTACTAAAGCTGTATTTGTAACTTTCCTTCCTCTACTTTTTAAATTGGTCCAACTGGCAAACTGTCTACAAGATCCCAGTAGGCAGGTGCAGTCAGGCTCCCATTTGGAAGCCTATTCTGAGGGGAGGTGACCAGCTTTAAATGACTAAGCTGAGGCATCTCTCAGTCCTCTCTGTGAACTGAGATCTCTAGAAACTCCATTTCCTCCTGGAATTTTGTTTTGTTTCCAGATGAGACATCATTCAGTTGATTCTTTTCCAGTTCCTTTGTTTCCAAACCTATGACAGAGCAAGCACACGGACTTATACCTCAACATGCAGGACTGGGGACAAACATCCACCCTTTTCCATTCATCCATCACCTCCTTTCATAAAGGCACTTCTGCAGCAATTCAACAGCATTAAAGAAATCATAGTCCAAAATTCACAGATAAGGCTGAGAGAAGAAGAGCAACTTAAAACTTAATTAAGAGATATTAACTATGCCAAGGTCAAGTGCTCTGAATATAATAAAGTCAAACAAAAGGTTAAACTTAAAAGAAAGCTGAACATGACATGGTACAGACACACTACTTTGAACTCAAAACAAACGCAGCTCTGCCCTACAAAGCAACATGATGCCCATGTCACAAACATGGGGTTATTTTTGGTTTGTCTGGGTCCTGGAAAAGATTAAAGTTGAACACAGATCCTTGCAAAGCTTTCCTTCCTCATAGACCCCTGCTTTTCCTTTAGTCCCTTCCTCTCCTTTCCCTGTGCCCTCCCTACACATCTCTCATTTCCTCTGGCTCTTTGGCTGCCTGCCCTCCCAGCTGAGCAGACCTGGTATAACAGGCAGTTTTCCAGAAGCAACACTTAGGATTAAGAATACATTTCTAGCATTAATTTCTTAACATTGCTTTACTAACAGCAAAGGCAAAGGTCTAAAATTCCTTCTCAAGAAACTCCTGAAAGGCTTACCCTCTTCCAAAACATCTGCAACTGCCTCCTATTCTCAGTAGCACCAAGGCAACTGGAATTCAGATGAAGCTTTTCATAATGCCCACTTTCCTACTGCCTTAGAGAAACCTGCAGTCTGTGCTGTCAGGAGGCAGAGGGGAGCCCCCATGCACAGCAAGGGCACAGGGGCTGTGGCCTCCTTTGCCTGTGGCCACAGCCTCATGGACAACAATGGGAGAATGAAGCCATTTGTGATACAAGGCAGCTTGTTGAACTCACTGGAGAAGATTACTCTTCAGCATCTGCTGAAGGAGAAACTTTTGGTTATGAAGAATAATGGCTGTAACTGACTATTAATCCCGGGGGCCTGGGGGTGCAGGGAAAGTCTTCAAATTCCACCTGTAACATCAGGTTTTGTAAGCTTTAGCAACAGGAGGAATTTGAAAAGCCAGGGCTACTGTCACAAAAACTACTGGGAGCAAATAAAGTTGAATAGATTGAATAGAGATTGCTAACTTTTTCTTCAAGGACTCATTTCTACAAATTAATTTTAACTCAAGTTTTCAGACTAATTGTAAATCCTCAGGGAACAAAAAAAAAAAAAAAAAAGATCATTTCTAATCAAAGAGTAAGTGCTATTATCCTAGGGATGATATGGTACATTTTTCACATGTGACAGAGGTTGAGTCCCTGATCTCAGTGCAAAATCCAACTTCATCTATCTACAAAGGCATAAAGCAGGGTAGCAAAGTACAAAACAAAAAAGGACAATAGAAGCCTTTAGGAGAGGAACCCTTCAGGTCCTCAGGCAAAAATCTTACTGCAGGATGTCACAAACCTTTAGAAATCACTCTCCAATGTGCTCAGGGTAAAACATCTTACACTGGCTGTTGCTAGAGTACAAGGTTCCAGCACAGCATACAAATTCCTGACTACTTGGCTCCCACCCTTATCAATTCCACACCACTGGCATATAGAGGGTTTGCCACATAAATCCCACAAGTAAAATAATTTGGATTAGCATGGATTGTCAACTATACCATTTAGCACTTCAGCATCTCTTACCAGTTCAAAAGGCCCATGCAGAGCTCATGCAATTAATTTTCCCCATCAACTATATGCGAAGCAAGTGAGTGTATTAGCTCCCATTTTAAAGCCAGGGAAGACCTGAATAAGGAAGCCAGGTGACTGACTAAAAGCCACAAATTAATTCATTTTGCTGGCTTCAAGGAAGCTTTCACACTTCCAAGCTACAAAATGTTGTTTTTTCACTTAGATCAGTGATTTGCAATCTTTTTCAGTAAGCACACCACTGGTACTTCTAATAAAAGCATTTATCTCCTTAAAAATTTCAAGCAGAGGACAGGAAGGTGCTTTAGGTCATCCGAGGAGCATGGATATGCAGGTAGAAAGCTGCTGAATTAGGCTGCCATGCCTCAGCTTCTCACTGCCTTCTGTGAGCATTAAAGAGAACAGAGAGAAGCATGTAGCACCCCCTTCCACAAAGGCTGTGACTTGAATTGCCTGTTTGGCACACAAAAAGGCTGCTGGCTTTGCCAGATGTTTCCATCACTGAGAGATTATTGCTCAGCTTCTCTTCCAGGGGGCGAGGTAAAAAAAAATAGAAAAGATCAACCATCACTTACTAGTTTTCAAAATCCAAATCAATCTCCATAAATTATTCTATTTATCTTAGTGCTGGAGAACACATCTGCCACCTCTCCATCAATCTCAGCACACACAATGCAGTCTTGCCTGTCACTTGCTGGGACTTTTTGACTTCCTCAAGGCTGTAGCCCCTCACTCATACAGGTAGCCTGCAGATGGTGGCACCTGTACACTAAAGGTGTCCTCCAGCAGTGACCTTGCTGAGGCATATCACCTCTAACATGCATGTGCACTCACATGTCAAAGCAGCATGATCCCAAACACTTTTCTATCATGAGCCCCAGGGTGCTCCCAGCAAATCCTGAAACTATTCTGACATCAAAAGAACATCCCATAAAACAGTCTTTAACAGTGACCTAGAAAATCACTATCCAAATGAGGATGCCAGGCAAGGAACATACTTCTCCACTTTTGCTACAATAAAAAACAACTAAGGATTATTTTATCTGGCTAGGGGAAAAAAAAAAAAAAAAAAAGGAAAAAAAAAAAAAAAAGGGGGGAAAAAAAAAAAAAAAACCTTGTACTGGGCAAAAAGGACATACTTCTCCACTTTTGCTACAATAAAAAACAACTAAGGATTATTTTATTTGGCTAGGGGAAAAAAAAAAAAAAAGAAGAGAAAAAAAATAAATAAGGGGGGAAAAAAAAAAAAAAGCACTTGTACTGGGCAAACAGGATTTTGCCACCAAAGCCCCTCTGACAACATCCAGTTGGCCAGGCAGGTTTAAATTATTTGGCCTCCCAAAACCTGTCGCTAAGAGAGAGGTGCCAACTCCTGCTGATAGAACAGCAAGAAAGTTCTTTCCTCAGGGATATCTGTGCAACAGAAGGATCAGAAGGGCTTCTCCCCAAAATATTTTCTGAAGATAATGGAAATAGGAAGGCTAAGCATTGTATGCATTAATGTGTCTCTCTTTTCTTCAAGACACTACCTGAACATCCAGTTCTTGAAGCACCTCTCATCTATTAACACCCATGCTGTGTGAGGCCTACTAGGTTTGGCTGTGACCTCTGCCTGGACTTGACTGCCCCACTTGGGTCCATCAAGTGTGTCTGACACCAGTAACAAACACCAGCAAGTCCAGGTGCCTCTGCAAGGCAATGAGCTGGCTTTCACACAGCCAGCATTCCAGGTTTCTGAGTCCCCACATTTATGGAATTCCTTTCTTATTTTAGAGGCAAGAACTTGACTTTCTTTAGCTATAAAAGGAGAACAGATGAGGAGACAGACAGGAGACAGACATTAACAGAGGTCCCAAGGGACCAGTACAACAGCCTACCCTCTGGCTTCGCAGCGTGACACCTGCAGACTTGAAGTCAGGAAACTTGATGCCAGCAGTCTCAGGAACAGCCTGAAAGAGATCGAAACAGGATGTGTTGATGGAGGAAACACAAGAAACACAAGATTTCATATAGAGACTATCTGAAGGGGAAACACTGCTTCCTATGACAGAGAACCACCTGCCACAGCCACGTGTCAGAGCTGAGGCAAGAGGAAAATCCCAAGCAATTCACTAAGAAAAATACTCCAATTCAAGGTATCTTTGGAGAACTCAAGCATTCCTGTTTGGGTGAAGTAAATGCACAGCACTACACAGAGCCTTTCAGTCATCCACACACACATAAACCCTAACCCTAAACATAACTCCTTACACTAAGATGTGTATATTTGCACAATATTCTTATTTAACTTAGGCCCATTTCACTGACCAAAACAGCCCAGAACTACCCTAAACCTTGGCTTTTAAGTGCAAGTACTCTAAGGAATGAGCTAAGAAACCTCTGATCTGTAAAGACATGAGCCCCCTCATGAGGGTATAAGGACTACACCCCTTCAGGGATGTCTGCTGTTTATACACATTTCGCCATTTGTCCACTTGTTCGACAGTTTTCTTCCTTCCCCACTTCACATTTTAAACATAGCAATACAAGGCAGCAAACTTCTCATGCTGCTGCCGCTGCTGGACAATTCAACAAAATGGATAGCAAAATAAATGCAATCCCTTAAAAACCTGTGCTGCTGAGCAAAGCACAAGGTGAGCAAACTTCCAAATGATTAAACCAAGCTACCTGCAGGGCCCTGTGCACTGAATGGTTTGGGGTTCCCTAAATGGGTCAGTGATACCCATGATTCAGTCTAATAGCCACAATCTCTGCAGAACACATGTTCAATCATGCTTTTCCAAAAGGAAGAGTCACCTGAAATCTCTTAATTTCTTTGGAGACAAGAAGCATTGGCCCTGTTGCTCCCACATTTCTCTGAAGAGAGCCTCTGCAGCTTGCTCTTTTGTTCATTCCAGACAGGGATGAGACAACTGGGGCTGCCCCAAGATCACAAGAGGTGCTGAAGGATGGTGAGTCAATTCCTCAAGTTCCTTGAAAATGACTCTCACATCTCCATCCACTATCTCTATGTCTTGGTCTCAAGGGGACACCTTCCAGATCGCTCTGCATGACCAGGCACTTAAGATTTTTTTCAATGATCTGTGGTCAGTTCAACAAAGAGAGGCCCCAGGAAGACATTTCTAAACGTGACCATAGTGGAAAAAGTATTCTCTAACTACCAACAGGGTTCAGGAACTTGTAGGGAACACTCTGATCTTCAGTAGGATGCAACCTCCCTGCTTGAATTGTTAGAAAGAAGGCTGCAATCAAAAACCAATCCTCTCTTCTTCCTTTGGATGAAGGCTGGCTTTCATACTCCTCAAACCCTGTGCCCCAGCCTGTTGCTGAACACCCTGACACCAGCAGTGAGGGTAAATCAGCATTGTTGGCTTAGCCAAGATAACTCTGACTGCACTCAGCACACAAGCAATTAAATGGGTTCTTTTGCCTGGCGTGCCTGTACATGCTGTAAACGCTTCAACCTCAATTGACTCTTTGGTAAATGATTTTCCTTTGTTGAAATGATGCTGATGCAGCTCCCGATTCAAATTCTTAGTTAAAATGCAATTTTTTTCTTAACATTTCCCAGCTATAGTTGGTAATTGACTCCTAATGGACTCCGTCATGGTTGAAATGATGCTAGTGCAACAACAGAAACAGCTCCCCTGCCCACCCTGGCGTGCCTAAGCACTATATGCCTGCAGACAGGCACCAGCCAACAGGCAGTATTTAAGGCTGGACTCCCTCACCTTGGCATCCTCAGCATCTTTCCAGCCCCATTCTCTATCACCACCCTTTTTTCATTACCCCCAGTGATGAGCTGCTTTCTTTAGAGGGAGATCTGCCAGCCATGGTTGAGCTTTTCCAGATAAACCCTCAAGGGAATTCAATGCACAAGGTGCCAAGTAATACTGTATTAATTAGGTAGAGGGGCAAAGAGGGAACCAAAACAATGTTTTAAGGAAGTGGTGGCCACCAGGCACACTTCATCAAGCAATAACTGTCTAGCAGTCACTGCTTCTCTCCTTTCCCCTGCACAGACCATTTTGGAGGACAATGACACAAGTGCTCTCTGCTCACAAAGTGGAGGTACAGAAATTCCCAGAGACTCGCTGGAAACATCTGAGATTTTGCAACAGCCCTTTCCTACCAAAAGTGCTGAATTTAGATCAGTCCATGCTGTCCTCTTTCTGGAAAGAGAAATTGAGGTAACATCAAATGCGAAGGAAAACCTGTGTTCTGGGCTTAGACTCTAGCTCATCTCAGGGAGAAATAAGAAGCAACAGCCCCCACAATATAAAAGTCCCCCAGCAGAGCTGCTCTGATCACAGCTGAGGATCAGGAGAGGGGCATGTACTGTGCTTGGGGAGTTGCTGCTGAGACCCAGGAGTCAGGAAGAGGAAACCTGGACTAGAAAAAGAAGGCAGGTGAAAGACAAGGTGTTTGTGGGACAACCTTGCACAGCAGCACCAAGCTACACACTTGGGAGATGCAGGGAGGCAGATGCTTCTCCCTGTTATGAGGCGTGAATAGTTGGTATCTATTCATCCCACTTCTCAGGGAGGGAAACAGGACTTAAACCAGCATTTTTCAAATGGGAGAGAGACACAGAGCACACCAAAGGACTCTAACAATGGCTGTCTTAGACCAATCTGCCTTTCAAAAGATGCAACCAAAAAAAAAATCTGCTAGAAAGCAGTCAGCAGCTACTCTTCCAAAAATGCTGAGGGCCTGATCCCAGTAGGATTGCTGAAGGAAACACAGTACCCAGTCAGAGTAGGGGAAAGAAAAAAAATAAAAAACAAAAAAGAAAAATTGAAAAAAGAAATTTTTACAGGCTTCTCTGTCTCCTTCTTCTGTGGCAGTTTCTTCTTGGGAGCCTTGCGCTCAGCACGTCTCTGCTCAGTGGTGGTGTCAGCAGCTGTGATGAGTTTCTGCAGGTCTTGGGTTCTCTTTTCTCTTTCTTTCTTCCTGGTTTCAATTTTGCGAAGCTCCTGGATGAGGTATTCTTCTTCTGCCACCTGCAGACCAGAGCACGTAAAGGCAATTAGATCTGCAGCGGAGGCCCAGCAAGGCAAGGGGGCCACCTACTGTTAACAGCTCTGCTCTGGGCAACCCGGAGAACGAATTCCAGCTCCCCCGTTTAATATCTTAGATTTGCAGAGCACACCATGCTCCATACCCTTACTCTGCATCCATGGCAATGACAGTCTAAAAACTGGCAGGTTCATCCATAAATGATTCATCCCACCTCCAGACAAAGAGACCAAGGACACAATACTGGAGGTGCAAATGCAGTGTTGTGAAAAGCTGGCTCCTCTCCCCAGACACAGTATGTAGAACACACGGCAGATGTGCCCAGTACCAGCACCCGTCCATGCAGGAATGACAAGCAGAGTTACATTACACAGATAAACTTGTCATTAGAGGGCACTGCTAACAGAAAAAGATACCCTCCTCAAGTCTTTGGGGAACACACAGTTCCTTAACACCTAAACCCCTGGACTATTATACAGCTTCAACAAAGAGGAGAACTAAACATACTGATTTACAGTCTTTTATGTTTTCTGGCAAGATTTTTACTCTCAAGGAAATAATTCTCTCTCCATGTGACTCAGGGACTCATAAGAACATGGATCTGAGAATTTGTTTCTATTCAGGGGACTAGTAGCAAAAGTGTTAGAGGTGGTGTTGGTAGCTACCAGAGACCATCACTCTGCTGCCCCAGCCCTCTCTCCTGAAGAGTCAAGACTTCTCAGTTTTCGTCCTTTTGTATCACTTAAAATGACACAAACTCAACAACAAAAGCAGTACACAAGTGCTGCTCTTATATTGTCCAGTCTTTCTTTCCCTTTCCCACCCTCTGACCTATTTTATCCACCTACTGATTCAACTTCTGAGAAATATTCTGGAGCAGTGATGCCCTCTTTTCCAAGTTACCTGCTCTGGTGTCCTATTGTACAGCCTTTCCAGTTGTTCCTTCCTTCTCCTCTCATGGCCAGCATCAAAGACTGGGATTTTCAGGTCTGTGCCTGGAGCTGCACGAATATTGGCCAGCTTGGCACAGATGTGATAATATCTCTCCTTCAGGTCCTCCACTGATCTTTTCTGTGGAAGACATCACAGGAGGACAGAATGGAAAAATCAAGAAAAACCCTGGGCAGTAGACAGCGAAGGACCACTGGCTGAAGTATGTCAGGTAGGGTATAAGACTGAATGCCTGGGAAGAAGATCTGCAGGGAGCCTTGCAAGACCCAGTGGAACCACAGGGGAAGGGGAGTTTCCCAATGACCTGTGAATTAACTGTCATGGGTTCACAGCTACTGCTTGAAAAACACCCCCCAGAGGGTCCAACAAACAGCTGAGGGTTAGAGACAACACAGCAGTGAAGCACTCCCAGATGAAAGGATGCAAGGATAGTTGTCCCAAGAGGAGAAAACCTGGAAACAGGAAACTGACAAATGCACAGGAGGCCTCCTCTGAGCTGCTCCAAGCAATGGTCATTCAAGACATAACCAAGAAGGAATCAGCTGCACCAACCCATTGCCCATCATCACGTGGAGTCTGAGCTGTGTTCCCTTACTCCAAACACCAAAGGTGTTTGGGCTGCCCAGCTGGGCAGACTTTCATTTTACTTTGCTACAGGCTCTTCACATGAGCATTTCAGAGATCAACAGCATTTGGAGCTGTTCTGTAGTAGTCACATCATTCCTTCATGTCACCAGGAACCAGCAACCACAGATTTATACCCATGACACTGGAGCTGAATCTTCAGACCACTGATGGTCTCTGCTTCACAGCAGAGATGATCAGATCAGAACACAAGTCAGGAGCAGCACCAGGGAAAAATCCCAATCCCCAGGGACTGTTAGCAGATCCTCCTCCTGAGGCATTGACTGGAATCCAGCAAATACACCCTGCTCAGCTAAACAAACTCCCCAGCTGCCTTATCTTCAAGAAACAACAAGTTGTTCTCCTGGCAGGGGCAAACCTTCTCCCTTTCTAATAAAACACAACAGGGAACGAGCACAAGTCACAGTGGATTTAATTACAAACAAAGCAAGCAGCAATGCCCTGTGCTGGAAATTCAATATTCCTGGCTGCCAATAATTCATTATTTTCCCCTAATTAAGTTGATATAAAGGGTAATTTGGTCTTTGCAGTGCAGCTAGCCGTGCACTTGCTGTAGCAGCAGGTTGTTAGCAGCACCTTGGCCCCCAGGACTAACCTTGAACTGCTGGTGATCATAGCGGTCATGAATCACCACAAAGCGCAGATCAAACCGCCGAGCCAGGTCAAAGAGGTGGTCTGTCTCTGCTTTGGTCCACGCATCATCATGGAGATACATCTGGTACTCCTGCTCTGAGTAGACTGGTACTTGCACTGTCTGTGCAGAAAGAAAAGAAAAACATGGTAGCTGTTTCACAGCACTGTCCTTCTCACTGCCAGCTGGGAAGGGCTGAGATACTCGAGCCAAGAACCAGAGCAGCACACTGAGGGGGGGGAGCTGCCAGGACCCTGAGCAATAGGTCCTGGTAGGAAAACATGATGAGCAGACAGAGGACTTGATAAGGAGCAATGTGTGATCTCAGGACCACAAACATGACGTTCTGGGGAGCCTAACAGGAAGGCTGAAACCTACTTCAGGTGATTGACACAGGCAGAGGTGAGGAACCCACATCCTGACAATAGGTTTCAAAATTATCAGGCTAACACAACAGGGAAACCAAGGTTCAGCCAGCTTCCCTGCATTCCTCCTGCATAGCAGCACCAATACCTTGACAAAAGCTGCTCTGACAGTCAAGTCTTTACTTGGGTTGGGACACATTTTGTACGGGAAGAACGGGAAAGGCAAGAAGCAGCAGTTCCCAGCCTTCAGCACACCTTCTGCTTTGATACACAACCCACTGCTTTCATGTTTGGTGCAGACAGTGCTATGAAGATCTGAAAGGCTGGGTGCTGTACAGCTGAGGGTCATAAACTTGGTAGACAACTTTGTCCCACCCTTCCTCCCCTGCCCTTTTTTCCAGCAGAATCACAGGTGCCTAAAAGGCGAAACCCACACCACCATCCTTGGCCTGGAAGTGCTCTGCAAAGGCTCTGTCCAGAACACAAGTGTCACATAAGTACTAAAGGAATAGTAAAAACACTGTATTAGGGGAAATCATAGTGCCTGGTAATGCAAAAGTGCAAACAAGCCTGTGTTTTCTTTCTTTACCCCCTACCACAACTACTGCAGCAGAACTTTGTTCAGCCTCAGAAGGTCCTGCCTCCACAAGAAAACATGCTTCAACACCTGCATGCCCTCCCAAGTCCTACAGCAGGAAAGTTATGAACTCCATACAATTGAGAGGAGCATTTCTAAGCCTCTAAATAACAGACTCTTTAGGTCTACTGTCTTTCTTCCATCCCTTCCACAGAGAAGCTTAAAAGGCAAAGCGTATCATTGGGGATGCACTGCATCCCAACCTTCAAGTACCACTTACTCCAAGAGAAAAGCCACCCTACTAGACACCATACAGATGTCCTATGTACACTGTGAAAAGAAAAATATTTTCTAGAGTAGTTTACATCAATAAGAAGAGCCAGCAGGGTCCTCTGCAGTGGATGGAAGGGAAGGTGGTGGATGCCTGATCAGAGAATGGAACAAAAGCAAAGAGCAGGCCCCAGAACACTCATGGCTGCTCACATGAGAACTGCTGCGAAGTGTGAAGGTGGGAACTCATCAGACTGAAAGCTTGAGCCAACCACAGGATGGCTGTAAGTCCAAATGCAATGCAGCCATGAAAATGCAAATATGGTCCCGAAAGGGATTTTCAGCAGAAGCTGGCAATATCAACTACAACTCTACTGACCCCTGTTCAGGGAAGATGAACTGAAATGGGAACAAGTACAGAGAAAAGTAACAAGCATGAGGAACAGGGTGGGCAGCTTGTCTTCCCACAGCAGATTGGAAGAGAAAGGAGCCTAGCAAAGGAAGTTTGAAAGGCAATCTGTCAGCAGGCTTCAAGTATGCTAGATGGAATGAAAGGAACACCCACAGAAAGAAAAGAATCATAGAATCATTAAGGTTGGAAGGGATCTTAAAGATCATCGAGTTCCAACCCCCCTGACACGAGCAGGGACCCCGACCACTAGATCAGGTTGCACAAAACCTTGTCCAACCTGGCTGTAAAAACCTCCAGGGATGGGGCATCAACAACCTCCCTGGGCAATCCATTCCAGTTCCTCACCATCCTTATAGTGAAGAATTTCTTCCTAATATCTAACCTAAATCTCCCCTCTCTCAGTTTAAAACTGTTACCCCTTGTCCTATCACTATCTTCTCTGATGAACAGCTGAAATAAAGACAAAGAAATTGGCTTGCAAAGAAATGTCAAATTAAATGGAAAATTTAACCTGGAAATGAGAAATGGAGCAGAGACAGACTGGAACAGCATTCCAAGGAAGCAGGGAGGAAGGAAAATCCAAATGCTTTTCAAAGTAACTTGACTGGTTTACGAAAGGAATTGGATGGTGCAGGACCTGAAAGCGCCAAGAAGAGGATTCAATAGCCCAGAAACCCCCTCTCAGTCCTATAATTCACACTATAAACTCACACAATGATGAGCATTAAATTAGCTGAAACTGCTCTGGGAAGATCCTGGATCCATGAGACAGTTCTACGAAAACAGCACAATGCCTAGCAGGGGTGAAAAGCCAAACTGAACAGTAAAAATGACCAGGGGAATAAAGAGAAATACAGCCAGGGTACAAACCCACCATGCTTCCATAAGTGAAATACTCACTCCTAGTCCACCCACTTCAAAAGAAAGGATATTTGAGAACAAAAAGGATGAGACAGGGCACAGAAGGGCAGGTGTACATCAAATTACAGAAAACATGGTACATAGCAAGGACAATTCACAACATCACAAAACACAAGATCTCAGAGGCAGCAAATGAAACCCCAAGGCAGCAGCTGAAAAGGAACAGAAGAAAGCATCTTTGCACAACATGCAAAATTAACCTGAAGAATTTGTTACTGTGGGACATTCACAAAGCCAATTTCTGCCCTGAACATACTAAATACAAATTCTAAGTTAAGAAATCCTTAAGCCAAAGACCACGAGAAACTAGGAAAAAAAATGCTCTATTTGCCTCATTCTCATGCTCTTTCTCTAAACCTTTACTAATGGTAGCCAGAAACATGAGCATTGATTGACAGAGGCCACTGCTCTGACATCAGTGAAGCTGCTTCTATATTCCTACTTCACACCCTGGATCAAGGCTTAGTGTGTACTATGAAACCTTAAGTCTAAATTTTGGATCACACAATGAAGAGGAGGAGTTTGGTTTGGAGACTGGAAGCACAGAGAACAGGCAAAGCAAGTAAGTAGTAACGCAGAAGCCAGGTTAGAGTTTAAGCAACCAACAGGACAAACCATACTGGAAAACAGGCTCATGCCAAGGGGAGCAAGAGATTCAGGCAGAGGTATCACGTATATGAGAAGGAACCCAAGGAAGAGTCTGGAAAAGTAAACAAAATTCCTCTGACGAGGCAAATATCTGCAAAACTCATCAGTGCCTTCTACTCTCTCACCATGGATCCACAAGGGTCTCAACTTGCTCCTAGTACTATGTAATTGTGCATGTGCAGATGGCAGCTGTCTGTACCACTAATCTAAAGGTTGCAGCCTTGCTGAAAGCTCTTCTGTCTGCCAGCTCCCAGTATGTGATAAAGTTAAGGAAAGGAGAATCATATAATTACAGCACCCATGTGTGGCCCCCTCTGATAAATTCGGTTGAACTCAGCCAAAAACTGCTACAGGAGTAGAGTCTTAGCAACAATTATACTCCCAAAGTTTCACTCAGACAGTGAGGCAGGTGCCTTGAGTGACTAAGTCGGTTTCAGACTTCTACCCTAGACATCAGAGAAGGGATACCACAGGAAGCTCTAACCAATGTCCCAGCAAGAGGAAAAGCATCAGTCAGAGCCTGAGCCTTCTAACACATAAGGTCAACCAACCACTTAACTCTGCAGGAAGCCAGGCTTTGTTAGAGCTGATACTCTGTGGGTTACAAACTTGAAGTGTTGTATACAGTCACAGGCAAGCAGAGCTTTTGTGGAATCATGTTAGCACACTTTTTTCCCCCCCCCCCTTCAGATTTGCACCACAAAGCAGGTTAAATTACATTATAGAGGCACCCTAACTCTGCTTCTCCTTTGGAAGGCCTGACTTTGAAATATAAATCTTGATGTAGTTTCCTTTGTGCATAGACATGAAAGCACCAGCCACTCAAAGCAGATACATCTGGGACAAAAGACAGCAGGAAATTACAACAACACATTGTGACGATTTAATGTAAGATGCAAAGAACAGGGCACTGCACCACACTGATACCACAGGAGCAATTTCAGAGGGAACGCAACGTTATTGAGCATCTGTGCTGGAATCTGGCCAAGAGGCTGCAAGCCAGCTTTTTGGCCATGAAGCTCAAGCGATTTTTTTCACCCTGAGCAAAACAACAAGACTTACAACTTCAATGTCTTGCTCAGAACACAGGTTCTTTTACTATCCAGAGCCTCTAATCAGGGGGAGGGTGTTGGTTAGGAGCAGAGTTTGGTGGCCTCCTTACCAAATTAATGTCTTCACAGCTGAAACATGGGGGCTCTAGAAAGCTCTGAGCTACTCAGCTGGAATGATTTGGAGACATCGTAGTCTGTGGTCACAGGGCTGCAGGTCACAATGTAATTTAAAACGCGATTGCGAAATCTAACTCAGCCTTCACTTGGCGAAAGAACCAACTTCCCATCTGGACATTCAAGAAGCTGAAGGGTATTTTTCAGCTGCTATTAATATGCTTTTGTTTGAAAGTGCTCCCACTTACTTTATTGAACCTGGCAAAAGGGTAGTCCTTCCCTTCCTCTGCTGCTCTCCTCCAGTGGTAGAACATTGCTCCATCTTTTCTGGCTGGGTTGGTGAAAGGCATCCACTTCCAAGGCCGGACTTTCTTGGACCCCAGTTTAGCTTTGACCGTTCGATAACCCTGAGTTGTATCGCTTGGCAGCAGCGGAGGTGCATCCCTGGGGTGCAGAAAAACACCGGCTGACAAGAAGCAAGAAGCAGCCCAGGACAAATGCAAAGAGATTCCTGACTTAGAGTAGGACTGCCACCACAGTCCTTAGGGTGGGAAAACTGGAGTTGAAGCTTAATTCCAGGTTTTGCACTCCCCAAGGCTGCAATGCTTCTCACATTAGAGGGCAGAATACACGGTATGGATGGGTTTGAACAGAACCATCACAGAATCCTAGGGGTTGGAAAGGACCTCAAAACATCATCTAGTCCAACCCTCCTGCCAGAGCAGGGTCACCCAGAGCACATCACACAGAAAGGCGTCCAGGTGGGTTTTGAATGTCTCCAGAGAAGGAGACTCCACAACCTCTCTGGGCAGCCTGTTCCAGTGCTCTGTCACTCTCACATCTGGAAAGCAAACTACACAAGAGACCTCTGGGGAAAGGGAACAATTCAGAAGCTAAACACAGGCTGCAGCAGAACTTTTTTTGGAGGAAAAAAAAAAAGCAGGTATTATTCCCAGTTGCAACTAAAAGAGAATTAGATACAGAAGGGTAAGAACTCTTCTTGTCTGCACTAGACTGTTGTGTTTGTACCTATTTCACCTCCTACACAGGGTAACCCCTAAATTTAGAGACACGACTGTCTAAGAGAGAAAGGCACAAGCACGGGCCAAGCACAAAGGCAGATCAACCTGGGAAGCAAGACTGCCCATGGTTCAAGAGAATGCTGGTCTGGCACCAAAAGCCCAGGCTACCCCAAAACCAGCACAGGTGAGCATAAACTCTTACTTTTTGTCAGAGTAGAGGAGTGCATAAACTTCTCGGTGCATTCCTTCTGGCCTCTTGAACGTCAATGTCTCTGAAGATTTCTTGGATTTTTTCTGAAACAAATTAACTGCATTTTAGATTCAGAAGCAGCAGTCCCTGAGGGGACATTAAACTGTGTAACCTGGTGCCCTATGATGGTTTTCACTGATACCTGTTTTTAGAAACCTTGAATTTCTCCAGGAAAGTGCCTGTTCCTAGTGAAAGACGCTGACAGACAAAACGTGCCCTCTTCCAGTGATAGCACTCACCAGTACTCAGAAACTTCTTGTTGCTGATAACACACACTTAAATTCCAAGTTGAACATCTGGCTGTAGCCTTCAGAGGCTGGTGCACTAAGCCTTTTTTTACTAGGTAAGCACTGTTCTCACATGAAGGTATTAATACATTTAATTAAGTGATTCTTTGCCTTTTAGAGAAACATCTTCCCACCCTCCCTTAGTTTTTGTCACTTTGTTCTGCAGAAACTTCAGTCTTTACCTGTTGTGATCAAGCCCTTGTAGTAGCCCTATGTCAAAGCTACTGGTATCACCCACAAAAGCAAACTCCCTTCTTTTTTTTTTACATGGTTTCTTCACACTTGGAATTCAGTGTATACAACTCAATCTGGCCCCTAAAACCTTGTCAGAATGGAGGGTTTCCAAGGCACAGTTCACCTCATATCACATACACAAGTTTATAAAGTAATCAGCTTTGGATTCAGGTGGGTACAGCAACAGCTTCCTTCACAAGGTGCACTTTATTGAGTGGGCCAAGTTTACTGAGAAGTCCAGAGCATTTGGTCTGACAGAACCATCTTTCTGACTACCAGCCATGTCACTACTTTTAAGTACTTGTTTACCATATTGCTACCAACTTTTAAATCAGAGCACATTGCAGTAGTAAAACACTGTATCATAAATTGCATTAGATTGACACAATCATCTTTATCAAGCAGATTCAAAATCCCATTAAAATAGTAATAATGATAACGATAATAATAATAAACAACCAGCTTGGACCACCACTACTTTCCATAAAACTTCACGACATTCATCATATTAGCACCTTCTCACTCCTAATCAAACACCTTTCTCCTAGCATGTCCCTCACCTTGAAATAAGTGATATAAGGCCAACCAAGGAAGTCACCCACAGGACACCACACACCATGTTTGAACACAGGCTTCTGGAACTCCCCTGAAGTTCCCAGATTTATTGAAAGTTAATATCAGCAGGCCAGAGATCAGCTCAGCCAGCTTTTTTAGGAATTGAGAACAAATTACTCAATCCTGCTGATTTAAATGTTCTTATGCCTAGTAATTTTTTCTTTAACTTTCTCAATCACTAATGGACTGGAAAGTACTTCACAGTTCTCTTGTGATTTAAAGACATGAATCTGTTTCTTTTCTAATTGAGAACAGATCTATTTCCTGACCAAGTGCTACACTGCTATTAGCAATTTTGCTCTCTCCATGCAATAACAGCTTACACCTCTGGTTTGCTTTAGTTTCTGTACTTTGTAGAAATTCAGAATGCTTCACTCCTGGCCACAAGCAGCCTCCTGCACTCCTCCTCTCTATTTCCACTACAGTAAACTTGAGGAGAAACAAATCTTACCCTCTGCTTCAGAAGAGAGGCAGACAGCCACCAGTACTCCTTCAGCTCTCTGCTAGCTAACAGACAAGCACATCTAAATCAAAGAACTCGAAAATCTGAACACTCAGTGGCACAGCACAGGCTGAATCCAGCCAAGGAGCTGCTCACAGGACACACAATTCAACAACACAGCTGATAACTGGTGATTTCAACATTTCAACATTTAAATTACTGAAACTCAACAGTTCTCCATCAACATTGGTCCTATCCCCAGCCAGGCTGTCACAAGACCACTGAAAGAGAGTTAGGAAGCACTTTCAGGGATGAGGTGGATGTTTGGTTTGGTTTTATTTTAGTTTTTTATTTCAAATCAGGCCACCTCTGTACCAGACAGCTCCTGGGGATTTCACCTCCCCCTGCTCATTTCCAAGCTCCTCCACAATTCATAATTTACCTTCTCAACACCTTGCATAGCAGGGGACAGCCAAGACCTTGCCCAAACTTAAAATACAGTAGGCAGTAACATACCATAGCATATCACACAGAGCAGCACATGACAATATATGTCCTTAACAGAACTTACTAACTTACCCACATTCCCACAGGCAACACATCCCAGTTCTCCCAAATCCTAGCCACACACCTTCCCTGAACAGGGACTTCTTCCATCGTTTGAAGACATTTACCACTCAATCAAGTCAGACTATGGTTTTTTTTTCTTCTAAGCAAGGACTGTGTTATAGCATTTCCATCTGCCTGGGGCCTAAATGGTAAACACGCTTTACACACTACACAAAATGGGAACTTCAGCAGCAGCTGGCAGTGTCCTGAGGCCAGGCCCAGCTCACCAGGACACTACCTATACAGCTCCAGCTTGAGTACAGCCCCAAATACCACAGCAAAATCAACTAAGAACATCAGGAACCCAGGAGTGGGGCCATCCAGACATTTACAGATACACCTAGGAAGCCCAAAAATAAGTGGACTGTGGGAAGGTACATACTTCATATAATCTTTTTTCCAACATTCACCCCAGACAGCACAGCCATCTTCAACCAGTGCCTGGAAAACACGTAGCAGCCCCTTGGGTCACGACAGCTCACCTTATCTGAGTTGATGATGTCCTTTTTGTTGATAGTGCCCGTGTTCTCCGACTCCACACCCCCCAGCTCCAGGATGTCCCGCACGTCTGCGCCCGTCGCCATCTCTCTGCCCGCCCGTTGGCCTCCTCTGCCGCCGGCCTGTTTGTCCCCTCCAGCTCTGGGGAGGGAAAGCAGAGGGCCGGGGTTAACGTGCACCTCCCACGGGGCCCACCTCACGCACATGTGTGTATATACACACTGGCGTCTGTGCACACACACAGAGACACACGCGTGTGTTTACATACACGCACAGACACATACGTGCACCTACACGCAGACAGTCTCTTATATTTACACACACACACACACACACACGCCCCCTCAGCCGCCTCCCCGCCCCCCCCACAGGCCC
>NW_009970724.1:1874468-1882238 GCF_000747805.2 Chaetura pelagica
CCCTCCTGCTGCCCGGGGTGCCCGTCCCGCGGGGATGGGGCGCGGGGCTCGGCTGGGACACCGGGGCAGGTCGGGGATGGGCCCTGCTCTGCCGGGGGGCTCGGGGCTGAGCCCGGTTCCCAGCAGAGCTCATCGGGACTTGTCCTGTCTCCTCGCTGGGTCCCCAGGTGCTCGCTGGCAGCTGTGAAACCCTCCTGCCCGTGCCACCTCCTGCCCGTGCCACCTCCCACCTGTGCCACCTCCTGCCCCCCTGTGCTGGCCAGGGCAGCAGCGAGCTGGCCGTGCCAGGTGGCCACTAGCCAGGCCCTGCACCACACGACGTGTTTGGGCTGCCCATCCTGGCGTCGTTTTACAAAACATACGCTCCTCACCTTCACGCTTGGCAGGAAAACCCTCCCGAAGCTGTCCCAGAGCTGCAGTGCTTACCTGAGGCTGCGGGCAGCCAGGAGTGAAAGTTTTATTCATAGGACCGTCCTGTTTCCTCTTCCCTGTGGGAGGAAAGAGAGATGGGAACGGGAACAGCACTGTAGGGCCAGGAGGGACTTTGAGACAGCACCTTCCTGCTGCATTGAGGCAGGAGCTTGTCCAAAGCAAAGGTTTGGGCATGGGGCACAGAGATCCATGGAGATCTGCCAGCCACGTGAGATAGCCCAGGAGGGGGTGTCCCTGAGGATCTTTTCTCCTGTGCAGCAGCCCCGAGATGAGATGAACCATGCTGTGCTGGGATTACGCTGGCACACAGCCCCTAAATGCCAGCCAGGACATGCTGGAGTTGCCACCATTCCCATCCCACTGCCTATCCTTTCCCACGGGGACTGACATACCACCTCCACACCAGGTCACAGCCGGCATGCCCCAGCTGGAATTGGTGACATCCCCAGAGTGACACCTGTTGTCCTTAGGATTCATGTAACCCCTTTTCTGCCCCCTCCCACACTGCTAGGGATGGCTTTTTGCATCTTGGCCATTGCTCCCACATGGGCAGAGCTGATTCGAGGTTTCTCCTGTCTTGCCTATTTGCTCTTAGCTCTGCCACATCCTCAGAAGTTCTCCTCATGGGTGTGTAGCCATTCCTTGTAATTTCTACCACCTCTCCATGCTTTTTTGCTATGGCTGGCCTGGAGGTGCCATGCTCCCCCAAGGTGGGTCTGCAGAGGGAGACAGAGATTTCCCATCCCTGTCTTCCTCTATCCTTGCAGTCTCACCCCTTTTCTGCCTGGCCTGGCACTGCTGCTCCAGGGAAAACTCCCGAGGAGGACCTCTCTTTTGTCCCTCCCTGGCAGATCGTTGACAGACTGTTCATGTTGTTAAACAGCACTTAAAGAAAACACAACCAAACCCAAAATAAAATCCAGAGCCAGATGGCCATTCAGTGCCCTTGAGCTTTGATTTTATCCCCAGTTTTAGGCCTGACTTGCTCAAGCCCACCTTCCAGCCCTGTCCCAGCAGGACTCAGCCAAGCACAAGGTGATCAATTCACTTCCCTTCAACAAACCAAAGCCATGGAACGTTTTGAACTCCTTTCCCCAGGGTAGCAGTTTTTTTAACCTCATGATAAAATGAGCCTGTGGGCAGCTGGATTGTGGTATTCACAGCCTGTGTCCCTCACACCTTCGTGAGCATGGGTGTCACTTCAGGGCTTTGTCCCACCAGGACCTGTATGGACCTGCAAGTGAAACACATTAGCGGGGTACTTCTGCTAACCTGATCAGTGGTGCAGTAATTAGCACTGTCTTCAAAAGAACACAGAGATTATGTTTCTGGGCAGCAGCAGCTGCAACCCAGAGCTCACACAGCCTGGGGTGCATCTGGAGACCTTGGTCAGCTCACACATATCTGGTCCATCCTTGAGAGTCCTGCACAGGGACATGTGCCCAGGTTTGTCACCTCCCTGGAGCACAAGGTTCCTGCCTTGCCAGGGCAAAAGCAGAGCCCAGGGGATGCATCAGGTCAGGGAAAGCCAGCAATAGCAGAGAGCCCAGTGCTCCTTCACCCTGGGACAGCAAAAGCCAGCAGCACCGTTCTGTCACTGCAACCCATGTCCTGCCATCCCATGGACACAGGGTGCCAAGCCTGAGTGACCTCACTGCCACCCAGCAGTTGGGAGAGGGCTGTCCCCCCACATGTAGCCCTGGCAGGAAGGCAGCACTGGGCCCTTCCAAGCCAACTGCCTGCCCACCCCAGGGCGCTGGGGGAGGGATGCTCCTCATGCCCTTTGCCCATGCCCTGGCCACCAGGCATGGCTGCAAGCGGCTCCTTGCCAGAGGTGTGCGTGCCTGCAGCCCAGGGCTCGAGGTGTGCGTGTCTCCCAGCCTGGCACCAGCGGAGGAGGACAAGTGCAAACACCGTGGCCAGTGGGGCGACAGGTTATCTGGGGCCCAGCAGTGGAAAAACTCTCGGTGTGTGACTAAGGCACGATAGTACCAGGTGTGGGTCCAGGCAGGGCGAGCAAGCCGGGGAGTTATCGCTTCCCCATGGGCTCAGGTGCCTGGAGCCAAATGTTTCCTAAGGGTGCGGTGACAGCCACAGCCCCGCTATCACGGCACCTGGCCCACCCCAAGCAGCAGGGACGCGGGGGCAGGCTGCTGGACCTTTTCCCTGTAGCAGAGATGGGACACTTCCCACTGCCCCACAGGGAGCAGGGACACCCATCTTGGGAACAGGGGCACCTCAGCCCTGGGGAGCTGAGCTCCCACATCACATTACGGCAAGGATAGTCTGTGTCAGCCCCTCCAAACATCCCCACATTGTCCTTCCCTCTCCAAAGCACCCAGACTGCATCCCACCTCCAGTAACCATGTCCCATCCCCACCTCTGTACCATTCTCATGGACCACAGCAATGCCAGAATTGAGCCCTGTGCAAGGAGCCTTCTCAGACTTGCAACTCCTCTTCTTCCCATGGCCTAGCACCCCATATCCAGCCCTATGGGATCTATGGGATGCATTATGGTGGGTCCCCATGAACTGGGTCATCCCCAAAGGATAGAAACCAACCCAAGCTGCCCTTTAGCCTCCTCTCCAGTCACAAAACCCCTGTAGCCCTGCTCTTGCTGGCAGGTGACTGTAGGGTGCCAGGCCACGCTGACATGACTCACCCCTCTGCTGGGAAGGTGTTCATCCATGCCTCGCTTCTTCCCTCCCCTGCTTGCCTCCCCACTGTGCGAGTTCAACTGCACCCCAAAGACATGGAGCTGCACCTTGAGCTTTGCAGGGGAGCTCAGGAACCCCAGCATCACCCACCACCACAGCTCCCGGGGGCCTATTTGCCAGGATGTGACCAAGGGAGGAAAGGAAGGCCAGGATGGTATGGGGAGAAGTGACCCAGGCTGGGCTCTGCACTGCCCTGCCAGCCAGTTTTCCCTCCACAGCATCCCTGCAGCATATGATGCAGGACATGGGGACCTGCCCCAGACTGGGTTAGTCACAGACCCAGGGGTTATACGTGGATAAATCAGCACTCAGGCACCTGTCTGGCTTCTCCAGAGCACCCCTCTCTCCTCTTCAGCACAGGACATGCTGCTAGTGCTCCATCTCCTGCAAAGCAGGGTCCCACTTGGCTCAGTGGTGTGTTTTGAGTCCCTGCATTCCCCTGCCAGGTCAGAGCAAAGCACTCTCCAGCTGACCACGGGCGCACAGACCGCAAGCAGGGATCATGCCCCAGCCTTGCCTTCCTCAGTGCTGCTGAGGGTGTTTTCTTGCTGTCCTCATCACTTTGCAGGGCAGGTTTTTCTGGGGACAGGACTGGGCTCTCCAATAGAGAGTGCGTCTTGGCTCAGGCAATTGGAAGAGGGTGTTTTTTATTAACAACAAATTAACCATAATTGCCATTTCCACTGCAGCCACTCCTCACCCAGGCAAGGTTTCCGGCCATGCCAGTCCCCAAGACTTCTGTGAACCATCAGGTGTCTGAAGGAGCACCATGCCCTGAGCCCAAGGGAGCAAACCTGGAGCAGTTCTGCCCAGAGAAGGAGCCAAAGCACCTTCCCCTGCTCTCACCTCCATGTAAGGCAGCAGCTGCAGAGCCAGGCCTCGCTCCCGCCCCAGCACAGCGATGATGAAAGGTGAGGAAGAACTGGTTTGTGCTCTGATCTAAACCTGAACCTCAAAACAGCCGCGGACCGTCACTCCAGCTCCCAGGATGCTTAGGGAGGACAGGACAGCAGAGCCAGCCTTTCCAGTGGGACGGGATGGTTGGAGAAATTCATCGTTCCCCTGGAAATAAAAATAATAATCATAATAAAAACACAAAGCCAGAGATTACTTATACACACACAAACATGCAGGCACGCACTCTCTCCCCATCTGGCTTTGCCAGCCTGACTCATCGCTAATTCAAACAGCCCACACCTTTCCCTCTCCCTCCATGTGACATTTTGAACAGGGAAGAGGCAGCAGTTTTGCTCCAGCCACCCCATCAGCCTTGGACTGTCACCTTTGGGTACTGGGGATCCTATGAGTGAGACACCCCTGGTACCCCATCCCAGGTCACTCGTGTCCCAGCATGGTCACCCACCTCCCCCCCAATAGGCTCCTCTCAGAAACTGGGGCAAGCAGAGGGTGGAGGCAGCTGTGGAAAGGACAAGTGATTGAGCCTGGTGGATCTGTGACACCTGTGGATGCCATATCATGGTCCCATGCCTGAGCCCACAGGCAGGACATGACATCCCAAGCTGCTGCCTGGAGAAACCTAGTTTTGTACCTGCTCAATGTAGACCCCAAGGCTGGATGCTGGCCCCAGGACACTCAGCCTGATCTCAAAACACTATCCACACCTCAGGGAGGCACCAGTCCTACTCTGCCATTCCCTTTCCTTTTTCCAGCTTGACTCTCCACAGCTGCAAGGAAGGAGCAGGATCAACCTGGCCCAGCCCCTGCTCACAGCACAGCTATATCCCATTTCCACTTGTAGGGCTAGGAACCCTAGGGCATGCCCCAGCTCTGGCTGGCCACCTGGGGTTGTAGCAGTAAGCAGAGGAGGAGGAAGCCACCACCACGAGCCAGGGCACCACACAGCCCATACAGCATGCTCCCTGCACCGCCAGCACAGCGTCAGGTCCAGACAAGCCACAGCCTTCAGAGGGATGCATGCATCACGGGTAATCAGCCGTGGGAGGGATGGAGCCAGACCTGCTTGCTGAGCTCGGGACCTGCCAGCATGCTTGTGCTGAGTCACCACCTATTAGCACAGGGAAACCTCAGCACCTGAACCCCTCCAAGCTGCCAGGCCGCCCTCGGGAGGACAGCGGGTACAGCACACTTGTTGGCTGCCACCAACCTCTTGGTTATGACCACAAGGCTGGTGCCATAGAGCTCCCACTGCAGAGGACAGCAGGATGGAGCTGGTTGGGAAGAAAAGACGGGACCAGCGAGGCTCCCAGTAGTTTCGGCTGCCGTTCCTCTCAACAGTGACTCACCTCAGGACCAGTCACGCCATCCTGGTGCCGCAATTGCCCCATCTGTAGATTAGGGAAACTGAGGCACGGGGAAGTGGGGTGACTCAAGAGCTGTTGCACAGGAGATGCTGCTCAGATGCCGAGGCTTGGGCGTTCCCCATTGATCCTCCACAGCTAACTTAAGCAGAAACGAACATCGATGTAAATATTTACTGACAAGCAGCCCAGCCTCACCCTCTCCTCTTAGAAGAAAGCTTTAAAGTAAACTCTCCTGGCTCTTTCATGTTTACATCTTGTTTATTTATTATACAGCAGATCACAATATTTCAACAGTTTGCATATAAAGAAAAGTAACATTTCAGAGTGCAAGAGACCTAACGTGCCCAAGCAGAGAAATGTTAATTAACAATATACACAGACGGGAACAGTGCACTTCCCAAAGCCGAGACTCATCCATGTTCCCAGCTGGAAGAAAAAAATATATTAAAAAAACAGAAACATTATATATTACTGCTTTGTTTAATTTACAACTTGCTTTGCAGAAGCTGCACATAAAAAGACTAATTTTCCTTTGAGTTCTCTTTTTTCCCCCCTCTATGAAAGTTTCAAGTATAGCAGAGACCTGGGCATTCATAGCTGGACTCACTGTCCTTTACACACTAAATTTAAAAAAGCAGCAAGGGGAAGGCAGCTGCAGCAGTACCTGGTGTCATCCTGAGGGGAAGTACAAGACAAATGAAAGCAGACAAGAGCCAGGAGAGCCAATTTAGGATCCTGAGCAGAAAACTGTGCGAATGGCCAGGACGGGACTGTCCAGCAGGGTCCCAAGCTAGAGACGGGAGCATCCCCACTCCCTGTGCAAGGTGTTGCTGCGCTGCCAACCCCTGCAAACCTTTCTAGCCACGAACCACAGTCAGGTCCCACCCTTGCCCCATCCATCCTGGGCTTTTGGGTCAGGTTTGTTCCGATGGCCACAACCGAGAAGACTAGCAACCCACTTCCCAGCACCGTGACCCACGCACCAGGTGGGTACAGGTCTCCAGCCAAAACCCAGCCAGAGTCAGCCACCACAGCCCCTGGAGACAGGGGGGTGCCAAGATCAGAGGGGGAAGAAGGTTTTTAAGCTGATGCCAAATACAAGCCAGGAGCTCTGGGGACAGATCCCTGCTGCACCAGGCCCCCCCCACCCCGACTCAAAAGTGTGCCTGGGTGGGGTGGTATCTTCCAGGCGTGGAGCTGAGTAGTGGTGTCTGGACAGGGGCTGGAGACACTTCTTGCAGCTTTGCTCCCCATCTATATATACCCCAAAGCAGCCCTTCCCCACCCCTCAGCTGGGCCCAGCTCTCACAGCAGGGGCAAGAGGAGAAGGCTACTTAAACTACAAGCAGAGAGGGCTGGGCAGCCAGGCTGCTCCCCAGTGCTGTCCCCAGCCTGACACTATTTACAATACGAGCTGGCTCTGGGGACACCAAGTCCGGCCACGGCCGCCGCTCACATGTGCCGCTTCATGTGGAGGGCGAGGTGGTCGGAGCGGGAGAAAGCCCGCTCGCAGAGGTGGCACTGGAAGGGCCGGTGCCCCGTGTGCTTGCGGTAGTGGCGGGTCAGCTCGTCGGAGCGGGCAAATTTCCAGCCACAGCCTTCCCAGGTGCAGTGGTAGGGCTTCTCGCCTGTGGAGAAGAGGGGGTGTCAGCGGGCTTAGAGATACCCATCCTAAGTCTTCACCCCTGTGCTTCCCTGCACAGCTCTCCCTCTTCAGGAGAGACCTCTGCCCACCACCCTAAGAGAGTGCAGCCCCACTTGTCCCCTGCACACCTCTGCCTTCCCACCTTTTGTCACTTGTCTCCCAGCCTTAACCATGTGCTCGGCTGTCCCATGATCCTCATCCTCTGGGCACCCCCATCCCACTGCAGCACCCCCCCATGTGCTCATGCCCCACCTCAAACTGTCAGTTCTCCCCTGCCCATCCCTGCTGTGGGGCCACAGCATGTGTCTCATTCCAGTTCTGCCAGAGGACCTCCCCACAGATCCCTAGTCTGTCTTCTCTCTGTTTGCCCCAGCCCAGCTTGGGGGCTTCTCCATGTGCCCCTGAGCGTTGCACCTTCAGGCACCCTTGGGTCCCGAGGCCGGGTGTCACAGGGGTGGCCTTGCTGTGTGATTTGGCCACCGTTTGCCTCTGCCCAGGCCCACCACGGGGGTCCTTCTAAACACTCCCAGAGGCACCGTCACTTGTACCCTGCCTCATGCCTCCCGTGCAGCCCCGTGCCGGCTGCAGGGCTGCTCTGGGTGCCCCCACCCGACCCCACCACAGGCATCACCCCTGAGCCCCCGGGCAGACCGCAGGGGGTCTTCTCCGTGAGTCCCTAGTGCCACCTCCCC
>NW_009970724.1:1885253-1889085 GCF_000747805.2 Chaetura pelagica
CGTCGGGCCGGGGCAGGGGGGTGGGGACGGGCTCTGCGCCCTGTCCCGCGGCGGGAGAAGGGGCAGGGGTGCCGGTGCGGATCGCAAAGCTCAAAGCGTCTCTCCTGCCCGTCCCCACGACGTGAGTGGGGCGGCGATGCCCTGACGCCTTGCCCCACGCTGCGAGTGGGAATGGGGGCACTGGAGATCACTGAAAGGGGGGTCTCGCGGCGCTCTGCCCGGAGTGGGGTAGGGACAGTGGCCGTGTCGCATGCCAGCCTGCCTGTACGCGAGTGGGAGCGTGCCAGAGAGGTCTGGTGCGGGGTTAGAGCTGAGAGCATGTCAGACACAGCGCTGGCCACAGGGGACAACCAGCATGTCAGCAAAGGTGCCGTCGCAAAGGGTGCTTGTGCCAGTCGGGCTGAGTGAGCCCTGATGCCTCAACACCGCGCATTTCATGTAACAGCGCCCGTGAGGCCACGTCTCACCGCGCCGGTGCTGTCGATGGGGCAATCAGCAGCGCAGCGCGCACCAGCTCCCATCTGCCCGCACGCAGGGTGCGTGTGCGAGCCGAGATAACCGGCCGGGGGGCTGGCACCCTGCCTGCATCGCCTCATCTCGCCCCACAGCCCCCTGGGGACGTTTGTCTGCCCTGCTTGGGGGCTGGTATTGTGGCCGAGGCTCTGACTGCTCTGCCACGGGGTCACAGGCAACCTGGACAATCCTGCTTGACTATGGAGACCCCAGGACAGTGCTGTCCACCCAAGTGCTTTCCACAGCAGGAGACAATAGGGGACCAGGAAGTCCCACCTCACAGGAGACATCCAGGCACCCCACTCATGCCAGTGAGTCAGGACGTGGTGTGGAGACCCAGGACACTGGGCTGGCCTCCAGAAAACTCCCTGCTGCCCTGTCCAGCTCCTAGCAAGACCTTCTCCACATGGCCCCAAGCCAGCCAGTACCAGGAATGGCCCTACTACTGTTGTGCTTGTCTAGAAGCAATGGCCCTTATCTCCTGGAGCCCGTCTCCCAGCTTTCTGGGGCTTTCCATCCCCAGATACCTTTCTAAGAACTGGGGCTGCTGCCTGCACTATTCCTAAGTGAAGAGTCGATTTAAAAAAAAAACCAAATATAAACACCAAAGGTGAGGTGTACACACACACACACACACGCACACGCACACACATACACACACGCTGCTTCTGGATCCAAAGCTACTCTACCAGTTGCTTTCATCACCACACTTTAATTATAAGGGTGGAGCATTGCAATAAATTATTTCAGTAATCCAGTGGAACAACAACGATTCAAATCTTCCCCCTTTAACCAAGAATCCCTGCCCTGGTTTTCCGAGCACACTCTGGGTTACTGCCTGGGTCCTGTGTGCTCGGCTGCCAGTGAGGGAGCATGTTTATTAATGTCACCCAGCAGGTTGAAACTCACAAGCTGCAAAGTCCTTCCTGCAAAAAAGACACCTCCAAAGTGATAAAGTAGTATGTGGGCAGCACATGAAATCACTTTTAGCCTGGCCCTCAGAGTAGCTTATTTAAGTCACTGGTTAATCCCATTATTTGTTTCTTGGCCAAATTATAATTAATAGCAAGGCAGTTCCTGCCCAAAACTTTTACAGATAAGTGAGAGCAGGATACCACAGGAGTCAAACATTAATTCCACTTGGTTTTCCCCTTTTCCAGACAGTTTTGGCATCTGCATCCATGCAGCGCTGGCTTATTTTAAGAGAGGCGTCGTCAGCAGATCAAGTTCATTTTTTCAGCCAATATTTCTTGCAAATGTAGGATATTCCCCAGGAAACTCTTATTAATGATGCCATGGTGGGAGGGCTGGTGCTGAGGGGAGCTGCACCACACTGGATAACTCACCAACACAAGTGCCACCAGCGCTGACCACACCAGGAGCCAAGCAGGGCAGCATGGGAGGGATTTGTCTCTTGTGAGGTGTAGGGTGGGCTTTGGGGTCCCTGCTAGAGCCCTGCTGGCCCCTCAGCCATGGGAGCCTCCTTTAAGCCAAGAGGGAGGTGAGCAGCCGGTGTGCGCGCAGCTCCCTGTTGACAGAAGCCCATTTAGGAAACGTGGGTTATCTCTCGCGCCACTACTGCAAGCTGTAAAGTTGCTAGCATCCCAGGAGATCAAACAGCATCCCAGCAGGAGAGCAAACAGAGGGTGGGAAGGGCTACCCGCTCAGCCGATGGCCAAGGAGGAAAGGGTTCATGTTTATCCCTCCTTTTGGCACATCTGACAGTGGACAAGCGTGCCATGCCCAGTGTGGTGTGATGATGGAGGTGGATCCATCAAGCCGAGCGTGTCGGCAGCCCCGCCAGCACTGCCACAGTGCCACGGCATGTTCCCTGTGGCACACAGCATGTGTGGGGCAGGCAGAGGGGTAACGATCCATGGCACTGCCCAAAGTGGCATTAGTGACAACAGCGGGTTGCCCAGCAGGATCCCCAGTAGACCCAGGGGAGTTCCATACCCTACTAAACCAGCAGGAACCATGTCCCTCCCGTATGCCCTCTCAGCTGCAGCTAGGGGCATGGAGTGAACCCAGGAACTGACCTTTGGGGCTGTTCTGGTGAAAAAGCAGGAACCACAGAGCCCCCAAACATGGGCTAGGGTGTCAGAGCCCTGAGAGCTTCTACTTCAGTAGAAGGCAAAACCTGAGCCTCAAAAGTTCTGCAGAGGACCCCATGGGGAGGTTACATGGGCACCCATGCAGCTGGACACTCTGGGCTGTTGTTACACTCCAGGGTTATGTCCCTCAGAGCAGAAAGCAGATCTGAGTTTTACTCTCTGTCCTTCCCTCTGTATGGGACTGGCCTGCCTGGAGAAGGGTCCAGGAGCCCCCAGACCTTCCTGCATCCCCCAAATCCCCCTTCTCCTCCTGAAAAGAAAAGAGGAACCGAAAATGAAATTAAAGCATAATTCAATCCGGAGCGGGTCCAGAGTAAAGTCATCTGCTCTTATCGTGTGCTGGCAGGCCCTTCCCGCTCTGCAACAAACACAATGTTATCAGGGCACAGAGGGCAGATTCGTTTGCACCGGCCGAGCGAGCTGCTGTGTCCGCCCTGCCTGCCCCGGGTCTAGGGAGCACGGGGATGTACAGCCGAGGACCGGTGCTGCCAGGGGCTCAGGAAGGCAGGCAGCACCCTGGGATGAGGTGCTCTGTCTGGGGGCCACATCCAGGCACCCCGCAGATCTCTCTGACTGGGGCAGCTGGGTCAGGTCTTTTCCAGTGAATGTCACCATGGATAAAACACTGCAGAGGGACAGGGCTCAGGGGTGACATCTTTGCCTATGGGAATGTCCACGGCCCCATCTCCCACGGGTGCTGCCCAGCTGCGTGCCCAGGGCAGAGCTAGGCACGCTGGCCCCCAGCACAGCGGTGCCCCGGCACCCCCAGAGCCCGCACGCGCTCCCGGCCCGACTGCATCGCCTGGACCGCATCCTGCTTTGATCTCTGCCTGCTGCCTGGCTGTGCCCTGGCGGCTGCGGGGCCAGCGCAGCCCTCTCCGTCCTTCTTTATATACCCCTGTTATTTTTAACTCTGCCTACGCAAATCCCAAATCCGGAATGAGCAGCGGCCGGGGGCCAAGGGGAAATGGACATGGTGCAAATTTCCTGCCCTTTTTACCTCTCTTCCTCTATAACATACAGCAACGTTTTTCCTCCACGGCTTAACTTTCACTGGTACAGGAAGGCTGAAAGCACCGGGCTCTGCACAGAGCCACAGGGTCCACCACGGTGATGGCTGGGGTGTCCCTCTGCTCGAAGGGGACATGGCACCTGCACGGTGCCAAGAGGTGTCCCCGCCGTGATGCACCCGCGGGGCCCGCGGC
>NW_009970724.1:1889961-1895214 GCF_000747805.2 Chaetura pelagica
AGCAGGAACCACAGAGCCCCCAAACATGGGCTAGGGTGTCAGAGCCCTGAGAGCTTCTACTTCAGTAGAAGGCAAAACCTGAGCCTCAAAAGTTCTGCAGAGGACCCCATGGGGAGGTTACATGGGCACCCATGCAGCTGGACACTCTGGGCTGTTGTTACACTCCAGGGTTATGTCCCTCAGAGCAGAAAGCAGATCTGAGTTTTACTCTCTGTCCTTCCCTCTGTATGGGACTGGCCTGCCTGGAGAAGGGTCCAGGAGCCCCCAGACCTTCCTGCATCCCCCAAATCCCCCTTCTCCTCCTGAAAAGAAAAGAGGAACCGAAAATGAAATTAAAGCATAATTCAATCCGGAGCGGGTCCAGAGTAAAGTCATCTGCTCTTATCGTGTGCTGGCAGGCCCTTCCCGCTCTGCAACAAACACAATGTTATCAGGGCACAGAGGGCAGATTCGTTTGCACCGGCCGAGCGAGCTGCTGTGTCCGCCCTGCCTGCCCCGGGTCTAGGGAGCACGGGGATGTACAGCCGAGGACCGGTGCTGCCAGGGGCTCAGGAAGGCAGGCAGCACCCTGGGATGAGGTGCTCTGTCTGGGGGCCACATCCAGGCACCCCGCAGATCTCTCTGACTGGGGCAGCTGGGTCAGGTCTTTTCCAGTGAATGTCACCATGGATAAAACACTGCAGAGGGACAGGGCTCAGGGGTGACATCTTTGCCTATGGGAATGTCCACGGCCCCATCTCCCACGGGTGCTGCCCAGCTGCGTGCCCAGGGCAGAGCTAGGCACGCTGGCCCCCAGCACAGCGGTGCCCCGGCACCCCCAGAGCCCGCACGCGCTCCCGGCCCGACTGCATCGCCTGGACCGCATCCTGCTTTGATCTCTGCCTGCTGCCTGGCTGTGCCCTGGCGGCTGCGGGGCCAGCGCAGCCCTCTCCGTCCTTCTTTATATACCCCTGTTATTTTTAACTCTGCCTACGCAAATCCCAAATCCGGAATGAGCAGCGGCCGGGGGCCAAGGGGAAATGGACATGGTGCAAATTTCCTGCCCTTTTTACCTCTCTTCCTCTATAACATACAGCAACGTTTTTCCTCCACGGCTTAACTTTCACTGGTACAGGAAGGCTGAAAGCACCGGGCTCTGCACAGAGCCACAGGGTCCACCACGGTGATGGCTGGGGTGTCCCTCTGCTCGAAGGGGACATGGCACCTGCACGGTGCCAAGAGGTGTCCCCGCCGTGATGCACCCGCGGGTCCCGCGGCAGAGCGATGCGCTCGAGGCGCCCGGCCAGCCCTCGCAGCCCTGGCCTCACGTGTGCCGGCGTGTGCTCACGTGCCAGCCCAGGGCCACATCCTGTCCCCTGTCCTAGCGAGCTCCCTTGGCCACAGCAGCCAGGTCTGGCCCACAGCCGTGGGAGCTGTTTGCTTTCTCCAGGGGTAAAAGGAGGAATTGTTGTTTTCTGGCTCCTTGTGAGTAACAGGGAAGGCCAAGACTAATCCAAGATATATTCCCCAACATCTCTGCTTTAATCTTTAAAGAAAACAGCCCCAATACAAGTGCCTGCAGTTTGCATGGGGAGGAAGGTGGCTTCTCAGTGACCATCATGGTACTGCTGCAGAGCACAGGGAATGTGCACATTAGAGCCCTTCTCTTGCATGTCAGGAATTAATAGCTGTACATCATGTACGAGCAATTCAACTACAGAAGTGTCAAATAGTCGAGGTAAAAATCTCGGCCACTTTTCTGAGTAGCCTCCATCCCTCCTTCACAGTGATACTCTAAGGTATTCAGCCTCCAATGAACCTGGACTCTCCAGCAGGTGATGAAAACCTTCCTTCCATGTGCACAAAGGCAAGAAAAGTGGAGGTGCTGAGCTCAGCACCAGTCAGTCCTGCTTCACACAGGTCAATGGCAATTTCCAGCCCAGAGAAAGCCTGGCAGGTGCCAGACACTGGCACCTGTGTGGCCGTGGTACACAAGGCAATGCTGCCCTGGTGGAGGAACAACTTTCCAATGGGAAATGTGACATGGGGCTGAGTAAATGGGCTGCACCAGGAGTCACCGGCACCAACACGGACAAAGCTCTGGTGTGAGGCAGCATGGGACAGCCCAGAGGACAGCAGGACAAGCAGGGACCCAGGGAGCCATCCTCCTCTGCATGGAACCTCTTTTCCAGGACATATGACGCTGTTATTCCTCCTGTGCAGCCACCAGCCAGCAACTACCTCACTGGTGTAAATCACACATTGCACGGAAAAGCCGCCCCGCCACTGTCCCACATCCCTGGGACACACGCTGCACTGAACCCACCTACTGTGCCATGGGACATGCTCCCCAGCTCATAACCAGCCACAGGTGGATGCTGCAGTGCAATTGCATTCACACAGCCCATGGAAGTGCATCCTTTTGCCCGTGACACGTGGAGCAGCGTCCAGCAGGAGCAGCAGCCTTCTCACATTGGGAGCAAACCCCTTTGCACCAATGTTACATAGAGCTGCTTCATTCTGTTCCAGGAAGTGTCATTTAATTACCCAGCCTCACTGGTAGCAAATAGGTTTGCAACATATTACAAAAGCCTGTATTCTTTTCTTTTTTTTTTTTCTTTTTTTTTTTGTTCCCCCTAACACTGTTCATGTGCTGCATTGGTGAGCTCATCCCCTGGGAATACCGGATCCAAAATAGATTCACTCCCTTGTTGGAAATAATAAAATGGGAATCCAAGCTGGCTGAGCCCAAGCCCAATTCCTCCCTTTGTTCTGGGGCTCTGGCAGTGAAGGGGTTCGGAGCGGGGTGACAGGAACTCGCCTTCTCTTTAATTGACCTCCGATGATGAAACAATCAACCAAACAATTTAGAAATGTGCATCCAGTGAGATCATCGAGAGAACTTCTCTGGGAAGGAGCCTGGGGAAAGGAAGGTGCTGCTAATCCACCTGCTCCAGCTGCCTCAGCAGGCCTTGCTACATGACATGGCATGGCCACCCAGTGTCCCTTGGACCACCTTGCTGTGGGTTCACACCAGCAGTCACCTTACCAGAGCCAACACTGGGGAAGGAGGCAGCACCACTAGCAGGGTCACAGTGTCACCAAACCCATCCCCATCCCAGATGCCCCCCCGTCCCAAAGGTAGGGGGGTGGTTGGAGCCACCTGCTCCTATGGGACATTTGTCCTCCTCATTTCCAGCCCCAGTCCATCCTTAGCTGTTGGGTGCCCATTTGTCCCATGCCAGCCCACTGTCCATCTCAGTCCCCAGCTGCACTGTGAGTGCTGCCACCCTGATGGGCATTTCTAGGCCAGCACCTGCTTTTCCAGGGTGCAGCAGAGGGAAAACCCTCCTGTCCCCACGAAGGCTGCCTCCCTGGGGATTTCCATCCTTGGCACCCTTTCCCCAGCTCTTTGGAGCCCAGTGGGAGAGCAGCCCCCCGGGAAGGGCTGGCACAGCTCCCTGGCCCCGGTTTTGCCGACACGGCTGCCCGTGGCATGCGGCAGGGGCTAATTTTGGTCCGAAGGGTTTCCCTTCAGCGGACTCTGCCGCCAGCGCGGTTTAGGAGACAATCTTAGCTGGAGTCTTCCTTCCTTAGCTGCCAGCGCCTGGGAGCCGGGCTGGTTTGTTTGTGTTGTGTGTGCATGTGTGTGTGTATCTCCAAACCGCAACAAATATTTCATATTCGTTTTCTTTCTTCCCCCCCTACCCCCCCCCCTTTTTTTTTTTCCCCTCCGAGCCCTTGCCTGTGGTATTTAAATAGTAGGTGTGGTCCCGGCGCTGCGTGCCAAAACCAACACCAGCTCCAGAGCAGATAACCCTGCGAGCAAACGCAGCAGCGAAACCACACTGAGCTGCCGGGAGAGCCGGGACGGGACGGGCAGTGCTGCCGGGCACGGCCCCGCAGGCGGGCAGCAAGCGGGCACGGTGGCTGCGTGGATCCCTGGCTCTCTCTACACAAAGGCTTGGCCAGGGTGGCAAAGACAGTGTCCAGTTTGCAGGGGCACACACTGGCTGCATGCAGCCAGGAGCTGTTTGGAATGGACTCAGATAGTGTTCACTTTTTTTTTCTTCATAAATCAAGACAAAACATTTTGCTTAATCATCTATTTTCTGTGTTATAAACAATCAACGGGGTTTTTTATTAAAATTGCTGCTTTTCTCCTAAAAAAGAGTAGAGCTTGAGAGTGTGGGAGGAGAAGTCTCTCCAGTGTTTTAAAAGCAGATCGCAAATAAACTTTCTTACGCCCTGATGTTTTTCTCATCCACGCTGCAAGCTCTGAAATATGGTGAACATCGTGTACTTCAGCATGAGTCACTCCGAGAGAACTGGCTGCTTCACCTACCCTGGTGGTGCTGGCAGTGCTGGCATGCACCAGGGATGGTGGGGACAGGAAAGAAGGGGACCTCGGAGTGCTCTTGGTCCAAGGATGGACAGAGACAAATCCAGGCGGGCAGGAGAGGAATGGAGAATGATCACTGCAGATCCTGAGTCCAAATCCTGCCCTTTTGCTGGAGTTGCAGACATTTCTGGGATTGGAGAGGGGTTGCTGCAGAGCTCCCGTCCAACTATGAAGCTTTGTGATGTGAGCACTATTCCCAGGAAGCTCCTGAGCACTACCCCCAGGAAGCTTACAAGCTCGTCCATGGGTGAATGTGCAGCCGTGTGTGGGGTGCTGGCAGTGCCACAGCTGGTGACCCTGGTGTCCCCTAGGGCAGCATCTGCATCTGAAGAGAAGGTGGAAAATCTTTATTGTAGCCTTCCCTCTCTGAGCATCCTGCAGGGCTGCCAGGGCAGCAGGTTCCTCGAAGGGCAGGCTCTCACAAGGTTTTGCTCCCAAGGGGAACTGGTTGCCAAGTGGTGGGATAGCAGGTAATCCCCTGAGGCAGGGATCAAGGGGCAGCTTTCCCAGCCCTAGCATGCACATTCCACTCTTCTCCATGCATCCTGTGTGATCCTGATGTAGTAACCCCGGTTTGCTCCTGCCCTAAGCTGGTGCCCTGAGAAAAGCAGGCAGAAGGGGTACTGTTGTCCCGTCAGCATGGTTCCAAAGCAGAGACCACCACCCTGGGGTGAATGACCCTCAGCAGCTGGATTTGATGCCAGGAGATGGGAATGCTTCTCTCCACCTGCTTCCAGGCACCATGCTGGCAGGTTGGAGCCCAGCAGCGGGCCCTGAGGATGCCTGGGGTGAAGTGTCCCCTGGCTAAACAGTGCCTAGGGCTGGCCACAGGCTGCTCCTCCCCAAGCTGAGCTGGTGCACAGCCACGGCCA
>NW_009970724.1:1895313-1901214 GCF_000747805.2 Chaetura pelagica
GGTGTGCGGCGGGACCAGCCAGCACACCCCTCCCTGCCTCCCGGCCCGCTGGAGCGGAGCCGGCCGGGCGTGCAGCGCTTCGCCAGCAGCACAAGGTGCACAGCGGGGCCGGGATCCACCCCGCCCGTGGCAGAGTAGGAGGGTCCTTGGCAGACGAGGTGTTATTTTAAAATCCACAGCCGAGCCGGCTCCCTGCCTGACCTCAGCGCGTGTTCGGGCTACAGGCAAACAGCCTCGAGCCCAAACCCAACCTCTAACAGCCTCCATTTTCCCCGGCTACATCTTCCCAGCTGCACCTCAGTCCCTCTCTGCCGCTACCTCCCACGTGCTGGCGAGGGGCTCGGTGCAGCCGCAGCATCCCGGGGCTCCCCAGGGACCACTCAGCCCCGCTGGCACATGTCCCAGCATGGAAAGGAAAATAAGGTTCGGATGTCACCTCCCCAGTCAGGAGAGGAAAAATCTTCAACAAAACAGGCTTTTAATCCCTCACTGAGTGTAGCCGCAGTATGAGTCCCCAGCCCCCCATATTCCCGGCCAAACAGGGAATTTTCCACCTACATCAAAGCACAGCCGCGTGGTTTTGCAGGGATGGACACAGAAGCTGTGCCCTGTGCACCTGCCGTCCTGCCCCCTTGTTTTGGAACAAGCAGTGACCAGGAGCGAGTGACCACACAGAGCCCCAAGGTCCCCTGCTACCCACCGTGCCAGCCCAGCCCCATATCCCAGGAATTCCCTCCACCAAGCTCTTTGTGGACCTTGCTCTGGCAGATTTACAGCCCAGCAGTGGGAGTGGAGCCATGGGGCAGTGGGCAGCCCCCCCTCACCATCCTGCCTGAGGGAGAGCCTACAGCAACTTAGGGGACAGGTGTAGGGTGAGGTGGTGAAAGATGCCCTGAAGACAGTAGAGCAGCACTGGGATGGTGCTGGGAGGAGGAGGAAAGCCTTTCTCACTACCCCAGGAAGCTGGGGGCTGCCACATCCCAGCCGGGATTGTGGCCCAGCCTTGCTCCCAAGCACTTGGGCAGTTCCCAGATCCAGGATTGACCCAGTGAGTCCACTCCACCTCACCTGGTGCAAATGAGGCCTCAATGGGCACAGGGGCTTGGACCATGCCAGGGCTCGGGGGACACTGGTGGGGGTCTGGCCATGACTGATGACCTTTTCCAGAGCAGCCCTGCTCTGGGTGGGGGATTGCCTCCCCCAGACCCTCTGAATGCCTTTACTGGATGCATCTCCCCATTAACCCAATCTGATGCACTTCAAAGCTGGAAGCAGAGCCCAGCTTCAGGCGCTGCAGCAGGAGCCACCAGTCCTGGGAACATTAGTGGCAGGGAAGGGATGACGTGGACAGCCCAGGCTGCACTTCCCATAAAGGGGCTAGTTCCAGGAAGGCATTAAGTCTGTGATGCCCCGCACCTGAGGCATCAATGGGACTATTACGAGGCCACTCAGGTCACCTGGGAACCTTTTTGTCTTCAGCCAAGTCTGCTTCCACCCGACTCTGATTTAGGCATTCTTCTCCCCTCCGAGTCCACAATTGCAGGGTCATTTGCATCTAAAATGGAAGCTGGGCCCTTTAGCAGCTCGTCTGCACCTGATAGCTGGGGCTGGGTGCGTGCTCGGGCACTAAACCCGCTAATGCAATCAGCGGTGCCTGAGGCTTCTGCATATCAAAGGTCCCGGGCTCTCTTATAGTAGCCTCGCGGCCAAAACCCTCCCCTCCGCTGCCTTTCATCACTGCCGGGGTGGCTGTCCACCCTGCTCCTGGGAGCCCCTGATTGTGGGGGAAGCCCAGGGAAGGGGGATGGAGAAGGACCAGCAGCCCTCCCTGGGTGCGGGGATGGGGACACCGCTGCACCCTTGAATGCGCCCCTCCCTGCCACCCTGCTGCTGAGGTTTCCTTCCTTGTAGGGCTGCATGGTGGAGATTTTGTCCCCATGCAGGTCCTGGAGGAGCATGGAGGACAGGCTGCCACCCACCCAGGGGGGTGGGGCCAGAACAGGGCAGGAGCACCCACTAACACCTTGACTCACTCTCAGGGTTACTGACAACAGCCAAAAGGAAACTGGCTGGGGCAGCCCTGGCCCACATTCCCTGCTCCAGGGAGTGGCACCATCCTCATCCTTCTGCGAGGTGTCCCTAGGGAAAGGACCAGTGGCCCTGGTGTCACATACCAGCAGGGAGAGTGCTGCTCGGCATCCACCTAACGGGGTGTCAGGTGCTGGAGGCTGGGTGGGACTGCCAGCACCCCGGGGGAATGGCCTGGCTGTGGCTGCTGTTTCTGCAGAGGTGTGTTTGCACATCAGCCACATCTCTTCTTGCTCATCCTCTCTGCACTCCCCAGGGCCTCCCCCTGAGCACCTTCCACAGGTATGAAGAAGACACTGCCCTGTGGCCCAATGTGGCATCATGCTGCATCTGCAGGCAGGACAGACCTGAGCCATCAGAGCATCCAGAGCAGTGTGCTTGGTGCTCCCACACCGTGGGCTGTTTGCCCTATTCCTGTTCAGGAGGACCCCAGAGGCCCCTCAGGTCACCATATAATCCCAACCATAGGCAACTGCTGGATACTAAGCCCTGCCTGGACAACCTCTCCTAGTGTCCATCTCAGCAGTGTCCCAGCTCTGCTGGAGGGACAGCACAGGGCTCCTGGAGGGACAGCATGACACGTGGTGGCACAGAGACTGACTTGTGCTGTCTTGGCGCCATCCAGGGCGCTGGCCTGCAGCTCCTGGCCAGCAGTCACCTCTCAGGGCAAACACAGCTGCTTCCCCATCCTTCTCTATAACCTGCTGGTGGTGCCAGCAGCTGTTGCCATGTGGCACTGATGTGTACACAGCATCTGGGCAGGCACAGCGCAGCAGAAGAGCTTGCCCCGGGGGTCCCAGCACCCCCCAGCCACCTGCACCCTTCTGCAAAGGGCAGCATGGGAGACATCAGCTCCCTGCACAAGGGACAGGAGCCCACCGCTGCCTGCTCCACAGCTGATCTAGGTCGCTGGAGATGGGGATGAGCTCCTGGCATGACGGGTGCCCCCTGCATGCTGGGGAAGGAGCCCTTAGGGCAGGGGAGCAGATTTTGCTGTGCCTGCCGGTTGCTCGGTGCTGCCCCGTGGGAGCAGGGAGCGCGGCGCGATGCCAGGCGGCTGCAGCCATCCCACCCTGGCAGGGAAAGCTGGCAGTGACTCATGGCCCTTGCCAGCCCTGCCTGCCAGGCGACTTCTCCTGCACCCTGTCCCTTGGCTCCCACCAGCCCTCTGCCTCCCCCATGGCAGTGGCCACAGGTCCAGATCCTGCGAGGTGCAGGCAGGGTGCTGGCAGGGATGGCTGCCACTTGTGGAGGATGTCCCCTGGGCCTGGAGATGGAGGGACCACACATCCAGAGACAAAGGCTGCACCAGTCCCACAGCCAAGCACCACTTGCCACCTTGCTCTGTGCCCTGGCTTGATGGTGCCAGATCCAGGACAAGGGACAGGAGAAAGCCACCCTCCACCTCTTTTTCTCACCTTTTCCCCCTCTCTGCTCCTCTGTGTGGCTGCTGCAGCAAGAATGTGCCTGCCTCAGTACCACTGTCTCTTGCAGTGTGTGATGAGACGTGCCCTCATCTCGCCACATCCAGGATGGTAACAAGCCAAGAGCAGCCCCTGACTGCACATGAGACCCAGCCCCCTGCACTGAAGGCAGCAGGGAGGACATGGGATGTGGAGATTTATGCCTAGGGTCTGGCAGCAGGCCAGCTTGGGGCTGGCAGAGCCCTGCCTGCTCCAGCCATCACACACCGGTCACAAGACCGGGCACCTGAGCTCCAGGAGGCCTGCACTGCTCACAGCTGGCACCCCTGGGAGAGCAGTGTGGATGCAGAGATGCTTTGTGATGCTCCCATGTGTGTGAACCAGTCCAAGGAGCCAAGGACCCCAAACAGAGTTCTCTAGAGTGGTGCAGGGCATGGCACAAGTGGTGGCAGGCAGCTGGAGGAGAAATCTCAGTTAGTGGGGTCTGGTTTAGGCAGGAAGACCCAGCCTCCAGCTCTGCTGGGTGGTGGCACTGGGGGGAGTTAGCTGCCAGGTTGCACTTTTGGGGGTTTTCCTGCAGCACTGCTCCATCCTGAGGCTGGGTACAGTGAGGGGCAGAGTCAAGGGATCAAAGGGGCGGGGGAGAGGAGTAGTTCTCGCGTTGTGGGTCATTATCTGTTATTAACATCTGTAATCTCCCGGAGAGCAAACTGAGATTTACAGCCTGTTATTAGGCTGTTACTCAACCTGTTGTGCAACAGTTCAACTTAAAAAAAACGGAATGTGATTAATAGCCTGCTAATAAGGGGGAAATCTTTCCTATTTAATTCAAATAACCTCTGCCTGAGCACTCCAGGAAGGTATGGTCTCTCAGCTCAGGTTCCCAGGCTGGCTGCTGGACTCCTGCTGGGATCCCCTCAGGACCCCACATGCCACAGGACATTGGCATTGGATGGGGACCCTGGGTGACAGAGGGTGCTGTTCCCTCCATCAGATCTGGGCTCCAGGGTCACAAAGGCATGGGGATGCAATCACCACCTTCTCCCAGGGCTGGCTCCATGCAAAGGGGAGTCTCATCTGGTCCCTGGCTGTCCCCTGAAGTTGCCCTCTGGAGACTCTGAGTCAGCTGTGGTTCTTATCCCAGCATCTCACCTTTTGTTTGGCCATGACTTGCACCTGACTCACTTTGACCTCACAGCTTCCTGCCCTCCCCCCTTTCACTGCCCATGGTCCAGAGGGTGCCCTCTGCCCCTAGACATCCCTACCCTGGCTATGGCATCACCTCTTGGCTCCCATTCCCTTTTCCAGTCATGCAAATCAGTCCTGGCCCCCAAAACATTGTACTGCAAGTGCTCCCTAGGTCCTGAACCCGCTGCCCCTGTTTCTTTTCCCTTCCAAGTAATCCCTTGGTAGGACAAGGACAAACAGACAAGTGATACATGCCTGTTTCCTCAAAAACAAATATCTGGATGCTATTTTCATCCCACCTGGATCCCAAGGCCCTTTCACTGGTCCAGGAAGGAGTCAGCATCACAGTTATGAGTGGAAGAGAAGATGCCAACAACTCCCTTGTACTTTGCAGCCTGGATTCAGCCTCTGTCACACATTCTGTTGATGGCCTCACTCAACCAGCTTTTGACCAGTGACTGAGCACTGAGGTTAACTGGATTGCAGCCAGGCCTGTTCCTGCCCCTCCTGCCAGCCCAAGTCCTGACTGTGCTCCTTGGTTGCTTCAGGAAAGCTACAAGCAGGGACCCACCTCTCTACAGCCTTTCCCTCTCCCTGCAGCATTAAATCCTTTGGCCACTTCCCTTTAGGGACACATCAGCCCTGCCCAGAGGGACATGTGAGCTCTGCCCTGGGTGGAGAGGCTGATGCCCAGGGGCTACTGCTGTCTCCTCCTACAGGGTCTGTTCCATCCCTGGTTGAAGGCAACACTGCCTGCAGATGCTGATGCTCCAGGTCTTGCCAGCAATATCAGGTCTCCAGGGCCATCCTCTGCCTGTCCTGGGGTGGTTGGAGGCACCTGTGAGTGGAGAAGCAGCTCGTGGCACCTCCAAATGATACCTTGGGAGGACTGGGAGGTCCCTGGGGAGTTTCTTTCAGGAGCATTAAGTCAGTTTGTGAGCAAATACACCTGGAGAGGGCTGTGTCTGGGCTGGGGGGGCTGGAGGGCAATGGGAGCACAGGCAGCATCTATGGGCACCAGGGCAGTGGCATATCACAGTGGGACACACAATCCTGTAGCCGAGCTCCCCACTTCCCATGCCCCCCCCCACCCTGCGAGTTCAGGCAGCATTTTGTCGCGCGGCTCAGCCACCGGCAATTGCCGGTGGAGCTGCCCCAAACCGCCGCGGCCGCTGGGCTCCCAAAAGCATCCCGGCCAGCT
>NW_009970724.1:1901699-1904712 GCF_000747805.2 Chaetura pelagica
ACTCCTCCCGGCCTCTGATTCCCCAGCTGCCAAAACCTTTGCGGCAGCCTGCTGTTGGCTCCAGTTGCTGTTCGTGGCTCCGCGCGAGGCGATTGGTGCCTTGTCCCCGTAGGGACCCTTTGGGGTGACCTCCCCTGCCCTGGGGTTGGGTTTCCCAGCCTGGACCCCAGCAGTGCTGGGATCCTGCTCTTCCCTGGGGAAGCTTTGGTGCTGGGGATCCTGCACTCCACGGTGCACCCCACCCACCCATGTCCCTTTCACCCCAAGCAGCCTGGGGAAGAGCTTTGCATCCTGTGTCACTGCTTTGGGTCCCAGGGCCACAGCTCTGGGCACTTCAGGCAGCCTCACTAACCTCCTGCCATCTCCTGCCCTGGCTCATTGTGCCTGACGCTTTCAAAGAGTGCAGCAGTGCTGCCACCAACCTCACCAGCACCCAACCTGCCCAGCCTCAGCCTCTGCTTGTGGCCACCTGCACTGCCCCACCTCCCCATCCGGGCATGCCAGGACTGTCACCCCCAGAACCAGAGATTGCCTAGAACTTGCAAATGTAGCCACCACTGAGGCCTTGGGTGCACTGGAAGTGCTTGGCTGGTGGCACTGGGTGTCAGGGGTGACACAGGAATAGGGTGCAGAGGAAGTGGGCACCGGTTGCCTGGTGGGGTCAGCACAAGGTGAAGATGCACCCTGCCTCCTGCCCCACTCCAGCAACCCAGCTCTGCCTCCTCCCCTACCTGCTTCCCCTGCAGAACCCATTGCATGTGGTCTCGGTGAGCTGTGCATGGATGTGGTGGGTGTGCATGGTCTGCATGTGACATGCAGCTGTGTGTAGGGCATGTATACATATGTGAGGGGTGCCCACCCATTCAGGTGGGGCATTTGCAGAGGTGCACGTGTGTATGGGGAATGCTGATGTACGCACAGCATGTTGTGGGGGGGGATATGTGGGTGTGTGGGGAGGCCTGTGCACACATTTGGGACCTGGGGGCAGGGGGCAGCAGGGGACATGCATGTATTCACAGGGATATGCACCGCAGGGTGCCTGTGGTGTCAGCATGTGTGTCCCTCCCTCCACCTGCTCCCCAGGCATACACATGGAAGTGTCCCAGCAGCAGCTCCAGGTGAGCAGCGGTGTGCTGCTGAGCACTGCCAGCGCTGGGCAGCAGGTTGGTGATCTTCTGTGCTAGCAGGTGGCTAGGAAGTAGTCCCAGGCCCTTCCTGGTGCCTCTCCCCAGAGCAGTGGCTCCAAGCTGTGACAGGGGCCAGGCTGTCTCTTTCCGGCTGTTTCCCAGCCTGTCAGGCCAGTCATGTCGGGTCTTGCCGCGATTTCCCGGATGGCTGCTTGGCACCTGCCTCTTCCCCGTCCGGATGGGCAAGTTCCTGGAGCACCAAGCTGGGACAACGCATCACCCTGGCTGCTGCCCTGCCTTTGCAACCCTGTGTCCCAGGTCTGGCACCCTGCCCCAGTGCCACCAGGCTCTCTGTAGTGCCACAGCCACCCTGCCTGGGTGATGTTGGGCAGGCAGCAGGGGAGGGGGGCTGCAAGTGTTGGTGACAAGTGGGCTCTGAGTCGTGTCAGAGCCAGAAGGTGCAGGGAGAAACCTGCTGCCACTCCACTGGGTGGCTGGGGAAGCTGGACTGGCTGGGCAAGTCAGGCCTGGGTGCCGTTCATTTGTCACTGTGGCTGGAGGACGTGCTGGGAGGATTGATGTTGGTGGGGACAGTCATCTCCTGATGCCAGAGCTCAGGGAGATGTGCCCACCAAGGTGAGGCACTAGGGCAGGAGCTGCCCAGGGCTGGGAGCTGGACTGACAAAGACAGACTGGGATGGCTCCAGTGAGCTGGGGTCTCCCTCCCCCTGCACAGGATGGCACCAGCCACATGGGGATGCTTGGCCTTGGGGAGAGGCCAGACCTTTGGCCAAACTCACACCGCCCGCGGAAAACACCTCTCCCACCCAGAGCCACTCTCAGCTTCTCGCTGGGGGTGAGAACACAGTTTTGAGCAGAGGCTGCAGCTGTGGCCGCAGGCAGGAGCATGGGATTCACTTGCCATTCTGAGCCCTGCCATGCCTCACTGTCCCCATGGCCTGCCCAGGGCAGCTCAGGCTGTGTCACCACTTCTGTCCTGCCAGCAGGACAGCTCACGTGCCCACTTGCCTACCACTCCTTCTGCACATGGCAAAACTGAGGTAGAGAGCATAGTGGAAGAGATGTGCCCAGTTAAGCCCAGGAGAAGCCACAGGCACCAACCCAGCAGCTCTGCCCAGCCCTGCACAATCCCAGAGCGTCTTACAAGGAGAGCAGGAGTGTGGAGCTTGGGTATCATGGTGATGCCAGACCCATTTCAGGGTCCTGGGTAGCCAAGGGACTGTACCGGGGACGTTCCCCCCAGGCCATGCAAGGCTGTGCCTCTAGGATCTCCTGGCTGTGTTGGGCAGGATATGAGCTCTTGGCAGGGCAGGGGAGGTGCAGGTCCCCAGACACCCCAACATTATCTGTTTGTTCCAACAGCCACTGATTACCATTGCTGCCAGGATCTGTATTTACCTTCAGCTTTTTCCACTCAGAGCAGGGGCTGCATGGGGAGTGTAAGTGCAGTCAGGGTACCAGTGGGGCAATCCCTTGGCAGGGAGACATAGGACCCCAAGGCTAAAAACCCACCTTGATACCCTTGCTACATGCAGGAACTGCATCCCCACCATCCCACTTGTTGATCCCAAACCTTTCTTCGAGCCCATCAGGTGCTGTGTCCTGGCAGCTGCTGGGCTGGCTGCAAGGGCAGGAGGTAAGTGATGGGAGCACTACTGGGGTAGCCCTTGGTATGGAGGGGTGGGGCTGGCCAGCCCCACTGTTCACTCAGGGTGTCCTCCCTGAGAAAGTGAGGTGAGATCCTGCCTGTCGAAGGAGGAATAGAGCCCTGAGGTGCCTGGAGGCTGGGTCTTGAGCTCAGCCCTCCATCCCTAATGACTCCCATCCCTGCCATCACCAACTGGTTAATGAGTCCTATAGTTCCT
>NW_009970724.1:1904798-1909960 GCF_000747805.2 Chaetura pelagica
GCTGAGAAGATACTGGGAACAAGTCCCACTGTGCCTGTAACCCTTCCTTTCCCAGGCTCCCACAACTTGCCCTGCACCCATTTCTTGCCAACACCCAGAGAGTGAGGATGCACCAGCCACAGGGACTCAGACTTTGGGGCCATTGACAAGTCTGGATGCCCCATTGGAACCAGGATGTGCCCAGCTCGAGTGGTCCCATCCAGCACCACAGGCAGGGCCAGGGCTGCCGTGGTGTCAAGTACCACATGCATTATTACCACAGATGGGACAGCAGCTACTTGCACTGCTGGAGGAGCCTACTTCTGGGCATGAGAGGATGGCAGAGCCTGGCACACCGGCACACACTTGTGCATGGGGCTGTATGTGCCTGGCACACACAGGGGCATGCAGAGCATGGGTTGATCCCTTGCAGCAGCATGTGGGCAGCATCTGCAGCCTCTACTCTGTGTTCAGTCCCAGCAGATCACAGGGGTGTTTAGGGCAAGGGTGCTGGACACCAGTGCCCCAACAAGCCCACATTTTCCTTGTTGTCCCCCACATTGGCCTGCTGGGGCTCTTGACCCATGAGTGGTTCTCGCCTGGGGCCAGGACAGGTAGAGCAGGATCCCTACCCCAGACTCATTTTGGCTCAATTGGATCCCCTGCTGTTCCCCTTCATCAGGGCTGAATGAAGGGCTGACTAAAGAGGAGAGAGTGATTATCGGGGCAGGGGGTGGCTCTGGGCACAGGGAGGCTTCTCTGGGCTGGGTAATAACAGGCTTTTATCCCCTCTGCTCCTGTCTCCAACAGAGACAGGTGGATGAGGATGCCTCAGGCAGAGTTGGTACCGAAGGGCTGAACTCAGCAACTTCTGGCAGTTCCCACCCCCCTGCAGTGCTGCCCTAAGGGGATGCCTCAGCTGTGGGAGCCTGGCCAGGGACCTAGGAGCCCTGTCTCCAGCTCAGCTGCCCAGTCCCAGTGTGTCAGCTGGAGGGACATTCTCAGCACTGTCGCTGCCAGTCCTGGGGATCCTGTTCCCTGCTGGGAAACCCATCCAGTTGTGATATCCTGTATTGGGACACCAGGTTTCTGGTGGCCAGGGTGTACCCAGCATGGAATGGACGCCTTGACAACAGCCTCCAGCCTGCATCAGCCCTGGACCAGAGCAGCAGGTGTGCAGAGACAAATGGAGCCAGTTGCCCCCCACACCCATACAGGGGCTGGTGTGGGGGGACACATCAGCTGGCACTGTTGGGTCCACATATTCGAGCCTATGGCTACTGGGATCCAGGTATAGGGTCTGGCTCTGCATGGGCTGAGCTGGATGCTGTACTTTGGGTGCTGAGGGTGCTCTCAGGCCTTTGAGGATGGTGGTGCAGGGTTCCCATTTCAGCCAAGCTCGCATGGCCAGTGCTCAGACATTCTTCAGCCCTTCTGGTGCACCGTGTGACACTGCAAGGACATGAGAAGCCCAGGCAGGACACAGAGTATGCACATGCAGGACCCTGTGATGGGACCCTGGTGTACACAGGACACCAGGCAGCCTGCAGCCTGGAAAGCAGGTGAGTGGAGAGGCAGATGGATTGCGTGTGACAGGCTGGGGATAATTCACTGCTTCTGAGGAGAGAAATCCTCCATCTGGAAAGGAATCTGCCCCACTCCGCCCTCAGCCCAGGAGGCTGCAGGGCCCAGAGGGGCAGGGAGGGGTGTGCAGGTGGGGTGCTGTGCCATGAGCCTGCACAGGCAAGGGCCAGCAGCCCCCTTTGCTGGGACAGGGCACTCACAGTTCTGCTGTACCTGACCAGGAGCCCACTGGCCCCCAGACACACCAGTAGGATGCTGGGGAGGAAGCTGGGGTTGGAGCCAGTTGCTCACCCACCCTGCAGCTGCATATGCACACCCACTGTGGCCAGCATGGTCCCTACTCCCTGGGCACATGCCAGGGGGAACTGGAGGACACTTCTTGATCCCAACGACCACCGGCAGCCCAACAGCTCCTACCCCTGCATATGGTTGGGCGGGTGATCCAGGCAGGGTGCTGAGAGATGTCCCAGCAAGGTACACAGCTGTGGGAAAAGGCTGTGCTAGGCAGTGCTGAGAGCTGGGAGCCAGAGCAGCTCGAGGGCTCATGGGGATGGTACAGCTGCGTGCCCCAGCCCATCGCTGCTGCGCTAGGGAAGCCGGCTGTGTGGCAGGCCCTGGCATGAAGAAGCGTCTTTGCTGAACACCTCTCTTGTCTTAGCATCTCCCAGGGGATGCAGCATGTTCCCTGTGAGTGTCCTGGCCCTGGGGCTGCTGAGTGTGCGCAGACACGTGTGTGCGTGTACACCTATGTATGAGCATGAGCATATCGACTGTGCACGTGACACATCTTCAGTGGGGGCCAATTAGGTAGTGAGCTAATCAGGAAGCAACCTTCCCCCACTGACTTTCAGGGGACAGCAAAGGAAACAAGCAGGGCTCATGAGGAAACAGGCCACCTCTAGCATCCCTCTCAGCTGCCTCTGAGCCCCAAGCAGTCTCACACCAGGGTTGGGGATAGGTATCTTCTGGTGGGGATGTAGGGAGCTTACCCTGTCTTCAGCTGAGTACCCACATCCCTGTCCCCCCCATCCTGGGCTCCCTGCCTCCCTTGGGAACAGACTCAGAATTCCTGAGAACCACGGGCTGGTAAGGATGCTGCAGCAGGCTGCCAGGCTGGGGGAGGTTGACACTGAGCCTGGCCCCATGCAGCTTGGTGACCTCAGCTTCCTGGGGTGGATACACCCCAAGGGGGGCATGGAGACACCTCACTGAGCCAAGGCATGTGTGGCTGTGCCAGGCAGCCTGCAGCAGGCAGGGCTGCAGTGCTGTGCAGCCCTCTGGCAGCGCAGTCCCTGTGCCGCCCCGCCGTCCTGCCCTGCGCCACACAAACATTCCCTCACTCCCAGCCACAGCAAATATTGTTGCAGGGCAAACAGTGAATCAGCCCCCTTTGTTAGAGTGCTGCTGGCAGCCCCCGGCTTGTTCGACTGCTGTTTAATGACCCTCCAGTTGTGTATCCTGGAGCTACTCATTAACCCCAGGCTGCAGATGGTGAAGAGAGAGAATCCGAGCCAGCCAGGAACAGTTTGCCAGTGCTGGGGACTGGCTCCAGGCAAATTCTGGTGACCTTTTACCAGGTTCCAACATGCCAGAGGTTTTCCCTCACACCTCTGCAAGGTGCAGCCAACCTGCTGTCTGCCCAGCATGCCTGTAGGCCCATGGCCACCTCATAGCATGGCATGGCACAGCTCAATGGGGCTTTGCTCAAGGCTGCCACACCATCAGAGAATCCCCTCCAGTTCAGCCCCTGGTCCCAGCACAGCAATGGGTCATGGAGGAGCTGCTAACTCTCACAAAGGGAAGCTCAAGCCCTCATGTGGGGCAGGAGGGTTGGAGAGGCTCCATGCTGGGAGCTGTGTGGCAGAGGGCTGTGCAACACAGCTCGGGCAGGTTGGTTAGGACCTGGCGGAAGTGAGTAGTGGGAGACTATGAGAGGTGCAGGTTGATGGAGAGGGGCTGGAAATGGGCATTCCAGGAAAGACTGGGAAGAACAAGCCAAAACATGGCCCAGAGTAGAGAAACAGGGGCAGGTGTGGCACAGAGCTGCTGCTCTGGCCTCAAATCCCACAGGCTGCAGAGATGCTGCACATCCTACAGAAAGCCTTCATTCCCAGGGGGCTCCCACAGAGCCCCAGAGAGCCCTGCCAGTGGGGCTGGGAGGGGGCAAATGCACCTGGGTTTGCACAGGCTGGTACCAGCGTGGGGCTGCCCAACAGCAGCAGTGCTGGGACATTCATGGTGGGCAGGAAGGGTGGGCACTGACCTCATGGGAGGTTCCTGCTGGCACCCTGGGGCTGTTCTTACCACTCTGCCTGGTTCTCAGCTCTCATTCATGTGGCCCTGGCTCTACCCAAGCACCTCCAGCTCCACCCCACCTTGTATTCTGTCTCCTCTCCCACTGTGGTCATGGCCCCATCCCTCACTGTGGCTCTGCTCCTGGCCCCATGGTGGCCTGTCCACAAGGGGCAATGCCAGGACAGCCCAGGGCACTTCTCATGTACCAACTCTGGGCCAGCAGTGCCTCAAGGTCCCCAGGTCCCAGCATAGGTCCCCACTGTGGTGCCCAGGGCCAGGTGGGTGGTGTCCTACACCAGCCACAGAGGATGCCAGGCCCTATCCTCATGCAAACCTGTTCCTAGGGTACCAGGCAAACAGGGCTGGTGGCAGGGACAGCACAGGGCCTGGGGACATCCCCGTTCCCATAAGCATAAAGCTGGAGTCCACATGTCCAGAGGTGCTGCAGCAGCTGCTGAAACTTTTCCCTTGAGGTGCTGGTGGGATCAAAGCAGGGTTGTGGCACGGGGCAGGACCTTGTCCCCCTTCCCCATCGGACGGAGCAGGACTGGACTGTGCTGTTGGCACAGGACAGCCTGGGGAGGGCCACAGGGACTGCACAGGGTGCCCAGCACGCTGGAGTGAGGCTGCCAGGAAGACCCCGATAAACATCTAGCTTCTCTGTTTATTTACGACAGAGGATATTTATACCGCAAAGTCCTTTAAATTTAGCTGGGGACACACCCAGGCAGCATCCAGTGCTGACGATGTGTGGGAGCTCCCGGTACAACACGTGTCAGCACAGGCAGTGGGTGCACTAGAGGTGCCCCAGGAGTGGCACCCCCAGGACCAACACCCACCGTGGGGTGCAAGCCACGGAAGGCCAACTGTGGGGACAGCAGCCCTTCTCGTGGGGATAGGATGGAGGCACCCTGGAGGGACAGGGCTCCAGGGGATGATGGCAGAGGCTCCATGGCCATACAGCAAGGACACTGGTGGCACCAGGGCAGGTCCACACCTCCCCAGCTCAAAGTGCCCTGGACCAAGGCAGCACCTTCCTGTCCTGTTGCTCAGTGCCGTGCTGGGCTAGTGGCAGGGTCAGAAACAACCTTTGGGCTACAGCCCAAAATTACGGCTCAGAACTCAGTCACGGCTGGGCTTAGAGCAGCTCCGAGATCGTGGGGCATTCTGTGCCGCCCTGGCTCCGCAGGCTTTGGCCCCTGCTCCCACGTCCCCCTGTCCGCTGCAGCCGCCGGTCCCGGTGCCTGAGCATCCCCGCCCCGGCTCCCCCGGCCTCGGGTGTCTGCCTCCCTCTGCCGGCCGCG
>NW_009970724.1:1910904-1912411 GCF_000747805.2 Chaetura pelagica
CTCCCTCTGCCGCCATCGGGCCAGGTGCCGCTCCCCGCTACGGCTCCCTGGCTGCTGGAGAGCTCGGCCACCCGCTGGCCCCTTCTTCCCCTGCACGCAGCTTGGGGTGAAATCTGGCGCTTTGTGTCTACGCAGTTTCCAGCTGCTCGATGTGTCTCTCTGTCCTCGTCGCGATGGCATCGTTCACAGAGCTGGGTCTGCAGAGTTCAGTCAGCAGTGGGTTGGCGTTGCCCCTGCCCTGCAGTGAAGTGCAGAGCAGCCTCCAGGCATCCACAATCCTGGGTGCCTCGTGCCCCGTGTGGACCCTCTGTGAGGTGCCGTGGAAGCTCACCTGAGCATCCCTCAGTACTTGTAGCCCCGTGCTTTGTGGATGTGCCACCGTGCTCATCTTACCAGGGCACCTGCTGGTCTCCTGAGTGTCTTTATCAAGTGAATTCCTCGTCTTGGAAAGGGACCCAATACGTTTGGACAAGTGAGGACAAATTTCCATGAGGCAAAGGCAACGTGCGTTAGGATTCCTACCTGTTCAGTCCTTATTAAGTATATCTCATCTCAGCTTCCCCCATTTCTCCAGGACAGACATGATGCCCACCAGCCTGTGATTGCCTTTGACAGCTAAGACAGCCCCATGTCCTCTCACAAATGTGCTGTGCCTCACCCGACTCTGACAATGAACCTTTTGCTTGTCCTAAAATCCCTGCCTCCTGGACCAAAAAAAGTCCTAAACCACTCTACCTCTGAGCAGTGGGCACTCAGGACTGGCCAGCCCATCACCCCAGCATCCCACTCTACGGGCACTGGTGCACCTGGGTACTCCCCTGGCCTGGGCCATCCCTCCCAGCCTTTTGCAGCTGTCCCCTCTGTCCCCTGCTTCCCTTACTGCTGTCAAATCACATTAAGAGCTGCAAAGCCACATGGCAGGACCAGAAGGGATGTGCATCCAGGGGACAGGCAGCTCTGCGTGGCAGAGGCTGGCCATGTCCACAGGCTGCCTGTCCTTGTCCCTGGACATTCCGGAGCTTCTTTTCAGGAACACTTCCAGCAGCACAGGGCAGGGATATCTGGATTTTATCTGCTGTGGATGGCTCCGAAGGAGCCGTCCCCCGGCTTTACATGTGGAGATTCTGCAAGCTCTTCCCGAGCACACACGAGCTGCTGTGGGGAAGATGGGTGCCCGGCACTGGGGAGCGTGGGGCACCCCAGGAGGAGGTATCCCCTGTCCCTGCCATCAGCAGAAGCGCAGGGGGCTCCTGCCGGGCTGTCCCCACTGCCCGCGGGGCACAGGGACCCTGAAGTTCTGCAGGATGCGGGCAGAATCGGGCCCCGGCTGCTTTACCGGCGGCTGCAGTGAGCAGTGCCGGTCCGCAGAGGGAGCCCGGCCCCTTCCCAGCCCTCCCGGCGGCGGGGGACACCCTGGCTCCTGGCCCTCCTCTTCCTCCGCTCCGCCCAAGCCGGCAGCTCCGCCGCAGGCCCCCGCCCTGCGGGGCGTGCGATGAGCGTGTGGGTC
>NW_009970724.1:1912494-1918633 GCF_000747805.2 Chaetura pelagica
GCCCGCGGGCAGCAGACGTAGCGGCAGCTCATCTCCATCAGCACCAGGGATTTTACCTGTCCTGAGGTTCGTGGAGCTCAACTACAGAAACCTCCATCTGACCCCTCCCATGCTGGGATCCCCAGTCCAAACACAGCTGGTGTTTGTTTTTCACCAGGAAGTGCTGGTTTGTCACAATTCCAGAGAGAAAGGCACTCAGACTCTCTTAAGTGTCATTTAAAATGCTATTTATTAGAGCTCACACAAGAGAGAGCCTAATACAGATGATCTCAGATGCTGGAAGCCTGAGCTGCTCAGAATCGAACTGACCTCCAATTCACACACAGCACCCCACACAGACCCCGTCCGTGGGCAGGGTTACTCCATTTTAGTCATTAGAGCTACTGTAGAATTTACTTAGATTAAAACAACTCTGTTCATTATTTCTACTGCCAAAAATGAAGATGCTCACATGAGAACTTCTTGCTGCTGTTTTAGATAAAGGCACGGATATGTCCATGGCAAGTACAAGGTTTGAGCTCCTTGCAGACTCCTCTATCACAGCCTGGCTTCTAACCTGAGCTGATTCTGTGGCAAAGCCATGCCCACAGCACAGGTCTGAGCCTGCTGGGGCTTGCTGCTACACAGGTCACTAACTTCTTGGAGTAGCATGGTCTCCTGGCCAGGAGGATGGCAGCACCCTGGCTGGAGCAGGGTGTGAGAGCCACAGGGAGCTGTGCTATTTTCGCCGCACTCCCCACACTGCCACCCTCCAGCCCCAGGGACTCTTGGCTAAACTCCCCACGGGGAATTTCAGCAGGGTTCAGAGGGATGGCATGGTGGAGGATGGGTGAGGGGACATGTTTTGTGAGTGGTTACACCACGTGCACGCCCCGAGGGGAACCAAAACCCCTATGTCATGAAGAATGGAGCACTGCAGGGTGAGTCAGCCAGGCAGAACCTTGCCTGCTGTGCTGCCCTCAAGTATGCAGTGAATATGGCCTTGGGGACTATCCCCAAGAACCAGTCAGCAAACTTCGTATGTGGGTAAGTATTGGCTGTCACCTGTCCCTCACCCTTGTGCCCTGTCTGTGGCAAGGCCACAACCCTGCTCCCCAGGGTCACTGCCCAGCCTGGCCCCAGCAGCCAGCCATGATTTATGCCCGGCTGCCTGCCTGCCCATCACTCCCCAGGGACACAGCACCAGCCCTGGGCAGGGAAGTAACACCACTCCCTTTTGCCAGGGCTCCAGAGCTGGTTGGCTGGGCCCAGGAGGGAGACCCGGTAGCAGACATGAGTCTGGTTCCTGCATATGGCTGGATCGTGATTAGGTAGGGACAGGGGACACCCTGCAGTGCATGGCTGGCTGCCAAGTTGCAACAGGAGCTGCGAGCAGGTCTGCGAGCTCTGCCCAGACTAGGGGCACCAGCTATCCCCATCTGTGGGACAACAGAGGGTTTACAGAGTCACAGGGCTGCAGCCACACACCCTCCCTGGTTAGAGCACCCATAGGAGCACCATGGCAGGGTGATGCTTGAGTGAGACAGTCCCTGGAATGATGCTCAGCCCAGCCCTGGGTGCTCAGCTACCAGCAGCCCTTGGATGGTGAGCTGAGCACTGCAGCAGGATAGCATCCACCCCCAGCTGCTCCAGGTCTGTGGGGCACTGTTATGGGATAGCTCCCAGCAGCCAGGCAGTGTGGGGAATGGGGACAGCTATTTTGGGCAGCCCAAGGCACCCCAGCTGTCATGCTCCCTGCAGCACAGAGTCTGCGCTGAGGCAGGGACTCGGGTGCTCCCTTTGCAGCATTAGAGGAGGTGCATGTGCTTCCCATGGGGTCTCCAGCACCCCGCTTCTCCCCTGCACCCAGAGGAGAGCCACAGCCCAGGGACTAGGCAGCCTGGTGTAGAGCTGACATGGGTGATGTTGAACTTATCCAAGCAGCTCAGTGCTTCCCACCCATCTGCAGCCAGGGCACAGGTAGGAACAAGAGCCTCAGGACCTGCAGCCCAAGTGTGAGCTTCCACAAATGGAGTCCTTGTCTGTGCCCAGGGCTGTCCCCGCTGACTGCACTTGTCTGTTGTGTGAAACACAAGCTCTGTGCTGTAAGCTGGGCACCACATGTGGCCCTGAGGCAGGCTGTGGGGTGGGCAGTGTGGGTAACCCCTGTGCCTGGCTTCATCCTCCACAGCCACATGCCCTGGGGGATGCTGCAGGTTTGCTCATCCATCTCGCTGCTCATATGAGCCAGGGCTTCCCCTAAGCTGGCTGGATCCTCCACGGGGTACTTTTCCTAACTATCAGACATCGGAGTGGAAAATCCCCAGGACCTGTGGCTGCTGGGGGTGCAGCTCCCTGTGGCTGGGAGCAGTGATGCTTGCAGCATTTCCTCCCGTCCCCGACGCCACTCGCCTGCCCTGGCACTTGCCCAGGTCGCGGCATTCAGCCGAAGCCGGAGGGGTGTGAGCTGCCGGTGAAGCCCAGGGCAGAGGCACGGCAGGGCCTGAGGGGGGAGCCGAGCCCGGGGCTGAGTGAGGGGCAGCTCTCAGCATCGAGGGGGCTGCCAGGGCAGTACGGCACAGCCACGGGGCATCACAACGTGCCAGATCTTTGCTGGGGAGTGAGGCAGCTCTTGCAAGGTGACTTCAAATCACTGGTAAATCAGGGATAATTTGGGGGACTTTCCAGCATCTCTGATACTGTCACCAGAGCTGTGGGGTGAAGAGTGACATGCTGTCACAGACCAGTTCCTTCCCTTGCCTGCTGGCTGGTTGTGGAGGGCAGTCTGGGAAGAGAAGAAAGATGGGATAGCTGGAAGGGCAAAACGCAAGCTGGAGGCTCGTCTCTGGTAGCTTTCCCTGCCATGTTGTGGGGTCCTTCCTCATCATGCAAGGGCAGCTGTGCCATCCCCAGAATGCACACATTCAGCCTGTATGGGAACTTCTACCCCAATCTCCCCCATCCTGATTGCAGAAGGTGTTCCCTGCCTGCCCACTCCTTCTCCATTGTCCAGTGGTGTGGCAGGGAGCGAGGATACCAGGATGAAGGTCACCCCAGGGAACATGGTCCCTCTATGCCTGTGACTCCTGAGGCAGCCTGGTCCCCTTTGGGTCTGGCCTGCAACCTGGAAAGCTGGGAACCACTTCTGAGAAACTGCTTTATAAGAAAACTGGTTTGTTTTGGTGACGCACCATCAAGCCAAAACCGAACTTTGCCCTCCCCCTGCCTCTCACCCCTGGACACACACAAGCACTGAGAGTATGATCTGGGGTAGGAAGAGCAGGGAGCTCTGCATGCAGCATCCCATCAACAGGGAGACCCTGGGGCCAGATCCAGATCCAGTGTTGCTTGGGGCTCACAGTGATCAGGAAGTGGGTTAGGACACACTGGGGAGGTGCACAGCCAACCCCAGTGCCAGGCACACAGGTTGGGCAGCACAAAATCCCACTGCATTTGGTGGACCCCCAAACTCAAGGTCAGGTTCTGGACCACACCAGGGCCCTGAGCACTTGGGGATTGCCACGGCCCTGTACCACAGGCCTGGCACATGGAAAGTCTCCAGAGATTGCTGGTGCTTCAGCCAGCCTAGCCCTCACTCAGGTGCTGGGTGCTAGCATTTCCTCCCCACCCTTCACCCCTCTGGATCCCTGCCCGTATTTGCCTGCAGTTTCCCAGACAACAGCACCCATGGAGATGGGAGAGGAGAGGCCGTGCTGTGGAGGTGGCGATGCCACCCACACAATGACCCATGTCCCCTGCAGAGATGCCACAGTCGCCACAAAGTCACTACATCTGCCCGCAGGGGAGGGGGGTCACCAGCCCCATAGATTTGAATGGCATCAGGGAAAGGGTGCTGTGGCATCACCCCCACAACACTGTGGGGTCTTGGGGAACGCTGTGACACCTGCCAGCCTAGAGGAGGAATGGTGAGGAGGGAAGGAGATGGATGCCCTGAAACAGGGAATGAGAGTATGATTGCTACCCTGTGGGGAGAGATGGCTGAAGGGGGCACAACTGTAGGCTGGTGGCTCACACCCATGCCACATCCCTCCGGCACTGCAGCCTCCCACCCTACAGCCCACATTTGGCCTCTGTGCCCCTGCTGTGGCTCTGGGCACCATGAGACTACAGGGAAGTCCTGTCTAGCACAGTAGGATCACAGCCAAAGCCACAGGTGCACAAAACCCCCAGGCTCTGGGAGAGGAGGCGTTTGCACCCAGGCGTGGGGTGCTATAAGGGCACCACAGTATCTTGGGGGCTGCATGGGGGCAGGAGCAGCCCCTCGCTGACCTGCCTGGGGCTGTGGGGCCCCTCCTTCTGTTTCCCTAAATCAAGACATGAGAGAGCACACAGAGGAAATGGAGAGAAAGGGAGTGAAGCCCTGGGGAGGAAGGGTTGAAGGCATGAGCTTCATCCATGGAAATCCACCCCTTGAGGGTCAAATCCACAACTTCACCACTGTTAGCTCCTCTCCATAGCCCAGACCCTGGAGCAGGGGTGTGGGCTGCAGCCAGGTTCTGGCTCTGACACAGCATGCTGGGTGTAGGATGCTGGATTTAACATGCTGGTTGTGGGATGTTTGTTTTGGATGCTGGGTGCCGTATTTGGGGTGCAGGGTGGGGTGTGAGGCCACATGCAGCTGGGAGCAAGGGTGTTTGCGAGCAACCTGGCTCCTGGTGCAGAGCAGCCATGTGCAGGTAGTGGGAGGGCGTGGGAGGACTTGAGCACCCGCTGGTTTTGCTGCTGCCTTCCCTTTCCTGCTGTGGGTGCCCTGACTCTGGCTTTACCACACTTACGAAATGAAAGTGTTGGGACGAGTGCACTGAGTGCTTTCCCGTCCTGCAGTCCAGCTCCCTGACCAGGCTGTGGTGGTAGGGGCTGCAGTAGCTGGCCAGACACCCCTGGGGCATCGCCCTCACCACTTCCCCCACCTCCACTCCAACCCCTACTGAGGACTTCCTTAACGAGGCAGCAACCCCTAGGGACAACGGGGATCCACAGAGAGACGAGTAATGGATGCTCCTCAAGTTGCCTGGAGCAGCTGGGGGTTCAGCCATGGGATGGAGCGCAGGGCAGAGGCGGAGAGGACCCAGGAGCACCCAGAGCGATGTGGGAAAGGCTGTGCTGTCGTTACACTCGGGGTGTTGGACTGCGAGGTGCAAGGTCCTCACTGCACCCCCACGGTCTCCACAACGTCTCAAGGCTCCCGGAAGCTGGGAGGGATCCCCGGGCAGGGCAGGGTGCTGGGGAGCAGGCACCCTGCCTGGCAGGCGGGAAGCCCAGTGGGAAGGAGAGGGGCGGGAGGGGAGGCCTGGGCGAGGGGCCAGGCGAGGGGCGGCCTGAGGCGCACCCGTCATGCATTACTGGAAACAGCTGGCCTGAGCCACGGGGCGTGCGCTGGCTGCAACATGCGTGTGCACACATGCACGCGGGGGCTTGCACACACATGTAGATGCTCACATGCACGTGTATGCATGTAGATACAGACATGTACACCTGTATGTGCACACACGCACCAAAATACGTAGGTATACGTGTCCCTGCAGGGACATAGAGGTGTGAGCACATGGACCCACAAACGTGCAGTAGGCGCGTGCACATATGCACATGTGCACGTGTACACAACAGTCACGCTAACTACACACTTCCTGACCAGAGCCTCTGGCCATTGCCTTGCCCAGTGTGGGCACGTTGTCACAGTGCTTTGCTCTGCCAGTGTTACTCTGTGCACATGGGGTGTGCATCTTCCTCCATGTATGCTTGTCAGTGTGAAAACACACGTGTGTGGATGCATATGTGCCCTGTAGGAGCCTGTGTGTGAACGTATGTCCCATATATGTCCACATGTGCCATGTGCCTGTGCAAGCCCTTGGCGTCCACATGCCTGCGGGCTGCATACGCGCCGCAGGTGCCCATGTGTGCCAAGCAGGCCACGCGTGCACACAAGTGTGCCAAGTGCTTAGTGTGCCTGTGTGCCCACCAGTGCCCTGTGTGCACTGTGGTGCCCCGTGCTCATGTGTCTGCCTGCCCACGGGTTCAGCCTGCCCGTGTGCGCCCACAGGTGCCCGAGTGTGCCATGTGTACCTGCGTGCCCACATGTGTGCCGTGTGTACCGTGTGTAGCACGTCCGCCCGAGGTACCGGCGGTGCCCGCGCCCCCC
>NW_009970724.1:1919425-1924863 GCF_000747805.2 Chaetura pelagica
AGGAGACGTGGGGGTTCCGTGTTTCAGCCGGGCATCCATCGCCTTCCCCTGGGTGCTCTCGCCTACATTCCACCTCTGCCGAGGTGTGACACCTCAGCCGGGAGCCCCTGTGGGTGCTCAGGTGTCCCCACTTCCCGGTGCCACCCGTCCCATCTCTAGGCTGGAGCCGCCAGCCCTGCGGGCTGTCCCAGCACGGCACGGCTCTGGGAGAGCCGCCCTGTAGCACCTATGCATTGCATCCCTGTCCCTGCCGTCCCCAGGGGATGCCACAGCCTCGGGCAGCTCTGCATCCATCCCATTGCCCGCTTGGCTGAGCACTCGCCTCCTTGCCAGGCTGGGAGCCGAAGCCAGCAGCATCTACGCAGGCACCCGGCCTTATCACTGCCTGGCAGACCCCGGGGGGAGTGGCGGTCTGTCCCCTTGGGCAGTCTCCCCACCCAGGACACAGGATGAGTCCATGGACTGAATCCAGGGCTGCGGGGCAGGCACCTTTTGGCTTACTGGCAATAGGTGTGCGGTGGGGGGAAGGTCTGGCTGCCAGCCCTGCACCTCCCATCTCTGAGAGGTCCTTGAGGAGTGAGGTTTGTCGTCCTCCCTGCACAGTGATGACATCTTGGTTCCCCTTGGAAATGCAGCCGCTCCTGGGGTGGGGTTGGGTGGGACACAGTATCTGTCTGCAGCAGCCTGCCTGTGCTGCAGGGGCTGTGGCTGGGGGGCTCACTATGCACCTCCCAGCCTCTTGCCATTTATCTCTGCTGACCATGCTCCCTCTCCATGGCTTCAGAGCCTAGTGTCCCTCTGTCAATCGCTCCATACTCACAGGGGCCTGGGTACAGGCCCTGGGGTGCTTGGTTGGTGGTGGGGGACCTTTCATGGGGGTTGCAGCTCCTTTCCCAGCCAGCAAGGACACCGAGTGCTGATGTGGGATCTGCAAACACCGGCGCTGTCTCATGGACAAGCAAACTGGTGTTTTGCAAGAGTGGCTGTCCCTCTCAGTGAGGTCAGGCCCCAGTGCTCCCCCGGGGCCTCCAGCAGCCCCAGGCTGGAGCAGGGGTAGGAGCAGGGGTAAGAGCAGGCAGCTAGCTGCCTGTGCCCTGTCCAGCAGCACCTGGTGCTTGGCAGAGCCCAGTGGCTCAGCCCCCCCGTGCTGCACGTGCATGCGATGCACCGGGGCAGAAGGCAATCGTTTCCCATCTGTGTCCTGCGCGGCAGCTGAGCCCTGAGCTGGCCCCGCTCAGCGCACAGTCCCGGAGCTGCTGTGTGTTGCAGCCACTTCAGCTCCAGCTCTCACTGGGGGAGAGCTCACGGGGCCCCGCTCTTGCTCACGGCTCCTGACGCCCACCCGCTGGGAGGACAGAAGCCAGCTGTCCACAAGGTCGTCTGTCCACAGCGGGTAAATCTTTAACTGCTTCTTGGGAAACACCTGGGAGCCACCGCTCCTGTGGGTGCCAGGGGGTTTGGAGACACTGGAGGGGGTGGGAGGCAGCAGGAAGAGATCCTGTTACTAGCCCACCCAGCCCTGGGCTCCTGCGTCCTACGCCAGCCCCACTGCCTTGTACCCTGTGGGTAGGTACAGGGGAGCGATGCACCTGGCACGACCCCCTGTTCCTGGAGGGAGGGGGAGGCCTGGGGTGGGGAGGTACCCATCCCACCAGTCACATCTCTTGGTGTTTCTCCCCTCTGCCCAGCTTGCTCTGACAGTGGATTGAAGCGCACCGGTGCTGGTGCTGCAGCCAGCATGAGGGAGAGCAGGCAGGCGAGGCGCCCCGTAACCTTATCCCGACAGGCACAAGGGGACATTTCACAGTTCCAGGAACCCCAGACAGAGCCTGAGAAGGTGACAGGTTGCAAGCAGGAGGGCAGCCGGCACCAGGGATGGCCGATAAGTGCAGCGAGGGGCTGCTGGTAAGTGCCAGGGTGTGGGGAGTGGGCTGGCATGAGCACCTGCTGCACAGACCCGCAGCAGCCTGAGCAGGGAGCAGGACACCAGGACTGCTGTAAGGCTTGGTGCCCTCCGGGGCCTCTGGCTGGGGCTGTGACACCCCAGTGCTCCCCCAGGACCTGTCGCCTCCCATGGAGTAGGCACTGGCTGCCTCTCACCCTCAGCCTGCTGCCTGCAAGGCTCCCTGGGTGCGGTGCCTTGCTGTGCCTGGAGATGCTATCACCTATCTTGGGGTGCTTTAGCTGGCCTTATCGCCTGTCCCAGGTCCCTGGGTGGGTGGCAAAGGTGGGAAAGCCCCAGCCAGGCATCTTCTCTGTCTGTTCTCAGTAAAGCGCATCGGTGCCCCTTTGTGCTGGGTGCCCCTAAAGGGCACAGTGTGGGACTGTTTCCCCTCCACCTCTGCCCAGCAGACTCTCCTGGACTGGCCTGCTAGGATGGTGTGTGGGCAGAGCTGGGCGTTTCCAGACACTGCTGTGGTGCCTGACCTTCAGTCCTTGTAAGTGGTGTGTTGTGGGGTGCTGTGTGCTGCCCTGGGCTTGCCTGTGTTGGGGAGGGCTGTCATGCCCTGGACGGATGCGGGACGTGCCTGGCGCACATCCTTGGAGGACGGCGATGGCCCGTGCTGGTGGCAGCTCTGCCGTTCAGCAAGCAGTTTGGGAGCCCTGAGCTCAGTTTGCCGTGCCAGGCTGCTGCGCTGCGCCTGGCAGGTGAGCCCGGGCTCGGCTTGACTATTCCCTTTTTCCCTATGGATAGAGCTGAATGCTGGGTCTAACACGATTGCTGGGCCCTTCCCTTCCCAGGGGGCTTCCTAAAATAGCTGCTCTCTCCAGCCAGAGGGCCTGGAGCCAGGATTTCCCTGGGAAGCGGAGCACCAGGGGAGCGGTGTGCCCAGCAGGCGCTTCCAGCCTGCTCGCGTGCACGCGGCTCCACCACTTGCGTGTCCCAGCATGGCCCTGCAGGCTGTGCCTGCAGTGGGCAGCTCAGTGCCTGTCCTGCCCTCCAGCAGGCAGCGTGGATGGGTCAGGGTGGCCCTTGGCTGGAAACAGGGATGTATCTTGAGCTTGATCAGGGTTCTGTCATGGGGACGTGTTCCTGCACGTGCGAGGTGCTCACCATGACTCCATGCTGCTGCTGCAACCTTGCCCTGGCTGGAGCAGCCAGCAACACACTGGGGTGAGGGCTGAGCCTGGCACCTGTGGCAGGGAGCTAGGCCTGGGAGCACCCACTTTCTCCTGATCAATCTTTAACTTGCTTCTTGGAAGTACCTGACCAGCCCATACCAGGGCCAGAGTGTTTTGAGAGGTGGGGGATCATAGGTTCTGGCACATGCTGTGCTAGCCACCCTGGCTCGCAGCCCTCTGCCCTGTTTGTGCAGCTGAGAGGACACCCATGCACGGGGGTGCTGGTGTTGGAGCTCCGGGATGAAGGCAGGTCCCCATGAGAGCATCTCTGAAGCAGGCCTGGCTGCCTCTCCCTTCCCAGCCTTTAAGGACATTTTGTTTTGTCCTCTTCAGGGTGCTTTGTTCAGGCTCCAGCAGTGCCAGCAGCTCCTGACTCCTGGGGCTGCCTTTCTGGCATAGCTGGGCAGCCTTTGGCCACAGAGTGTCTGCCTCAGGTGGGCTTCTGCCATCGCCCCAGCTCACCCGGGCCAGACACCAGGGCACTGCTCCCACCACCCTGCCTGTCCCAGACACCCCCAGCAGCTTGGTGCTGTCAGCCAGTGGCTGTGGGCAGGGGGGCCAGTGGAGCTGCGGAAGTGGCTCTTGGCTGCGGGAGCCCTTCCCGGAATACCAAGGGGCAGTGATGGGGGGGGTGGCGGGGGATTTTTCTGCCTGAACAGCCTGGAAGAATTGTGTCCGCCCTGGGAGAATGGGGCTGGAGAAAGGCAGCCCTGGCGGAAAGTGCCCGGCTAAGGAATGGTGGCACTTGGGCATATCCTTGGGCATCGTCTCTGCCCTGTGCACCCTGCAGCCCTGCTTGGGGACAGGGTGACAGGGCTGAAAGACCCATGGCCATCCCCAGTGTGCCCATCGCCCCTGCCTCTCTAGTTCAGCTCCAGCAGTGCTAGCCAGCTGGGGTGGGGACTAGGGTGTCAGGGGAGATGAGGGTCACACTGCAGGCACTTTGTTTCCAGCAGCATGTCCTCATGGGGCTGGCAGTCCCCTCTGCCTGCTGGCTGCTGTGCTTCTGTGGGCTGGTGCAGGGCCTGGCTTCTCTCAGGCTGCTGTGGGGGTATGGGGGACAGTGTTAGAGAGGCAGGATGTCTGATGGTGGCACGCAGGTGGCCTAGGCAAGGTGGTGCAGCTAAACTGGCTCATAGAGGGATGCTCTTTGTGGGGTGCCTGGGGCATGGGAGGTCCCTGGCTCTATGTGGGACAGGACTGGAGGTGTGGGGTAGGGTCACTGGGGCTGGCACAGCGTGGGGTGACTCTGGGCTTGCATATGTCCCAGGGGGGCACAGCTGGGTGCTGTTATCCCATGGATGGGGCATGTCCCAAGCTACCAGGAGGCTGGTGCAGGAGGGGACAGGCACTGGGTGCCAGCATGCAGGGGGGCCGAGCGCCCACCCTGCACACGTGTGCTGTTCACGTGTGTGCCTGCGGCCACTGCTGCCCAGACCCCAGATGGTTGCCCAAAAGCACCAACTCGTTCCCCCGCCCTCAGTGCACCATCACGCCTCGCTGCCGCCTTGGCTGTCCTCCCCAGCCAGGGCACAAAGCTGGAAGCAGCTGGGGCACCCTGAGCCTGTCTCGGGGGCACCCTATGTCGCCCTTCCATGGGACACAGCACCCCACCAGGGTGCCATACCATACTGGCAAGGGGGCAAGTGGGGCAGCTGCAGGATGCTAGGGTGGCAGGAGAGTCACAGCACAGACTTGCCTGCCAGATGGTCCCCCGCGGGGCAGTAACCTTGCCAGGATTGTCATGGAGAGACCCCATGATGTTTCCAGTGGTATGACATCAGAGTGAAGTAGCATGGCACCATGCTGAGGATGTGCCAGCAGGACAGGTTTGTCCCTACACCCCTGTCCCACAGTGGGGCTGTGCCCAGTCCCTGCAGCCTTCAAGTGCCAGGGTTTGGGCTTTGGGGACAGGCAGCTGTGTGGGTGACAGGCATGGGGCAGGCACACGTGTGTGGGGCTGTGGGTGTTGGGCTGTGGGAACAGTGGGCACCGAGGGGATGCAGCCCTCTGTCATGTTCCAAAACACAGGTGTGTGTCCTCTGACCAGACAGGCAGCAGTGCCCACCCGAGCATGCAGGGCTGTAAGCAGCTGGATCCCACTAATGAGGCCTCATTAAGGAGGACTGGGCTCAGTCTCCTGTGCAGCCTGCCTTGCCCGCGCCTGCTGCTGGGGGGGCACGTCTGACTTGTAGGGGGAGACTGAAGCAGGAGGGTTTCCTGGGGCCTGGGACGGGCAGCGTGGTGGGACAGCAGTGCCACGGCGGGGCGGGCAGCGGGGGGCAGAGCCTGGCGGGGAGGCAAGTGGGGAGCGG
>NW_009970724.1:1926225-1929173 GCF_000747805.2 Chaetura pelagica
GGCGGGGGGCGGGGGGAGCGGGGCAGCTGCTGCGCCAGAGCCCGAGGTGCCAATGAAGCCAGGGACTTGCCGAGCTGGCCAGCCTGGCCCCCCGGATAGCAGACGTGGGCAGCCGGGTCCCACCAGGCCCCATCAACAGGTCAGTGGGGAGGTGAGAGCGGGGCTTAGGGGGCACAGTGGGGTCCAGGCTAGATGGCAGTTATGCCAGCACCATCCCCCCACCACCTTCGCCACATCACCATGACTCTCCAACCCCCCCTTTTTGCTGGTTTGGGGTTGCTGGCTCTGGGACTGAGACAGTTGCAGCTCTTCACCATGGGATGCTGGGGAGGTACCCCAAAATCTGCAGCCAGGGATGTGGGGTGCCCTGAGGAGGGAGGGCACAGGGCAGCACTGAACTCCTCCACAGCTTCAGCTGTGTCATGAGCTAGAAGAGATTGCCTGACAGTTGAGTGCTTGTTAACTCTGGAACCTATTGATTGCAAGAGGGGTGTACAGCACTCCTTTGCCTTGCTCAGTGCTGGAAGGGCAGAGTCTAGCTAAGACCCACGTCCCCCTTCTGCCCACTTCATTTCATGGGCATCTGTAAGCAATGTCAAAGTGTGCTGCCGCCTCCACGGCACCCCCAGGCTGGGCTGTGCTGCTGTAGGCATCTGGCAGAGTGTGCTCAGGGCTGTCAGTGGGGCTGGGCAGCCATTGGAGGTGGTCAGGGCTGTGTAGCTCTGCAGGGGATCCTGAAATTTGGACATGCCTGTCAGCATTGCATCACCCTGGCGCTGAGAGTGCCCCCTTGCCTGTGCCCATCCTGGCACTTAAGGCTGATGCTGCCACTGCCCAGGCTGTGCCAGGTGCCCTTGCTCCCATGCTTTTCCTCTGCCACATCAGGACAGGGGAAAATGTGGGGCTGGACACCACAGAGATGTGCTGGTGGGGCCTGGCAGAGCCAGGAGAGGCAAGCTGGGAGGGCACAGCAGCCTGTGGCACAGGGCTGGCACTTCTGGGTTCATCACCTTGTGTATTGGGGCAGAGAGTGGAGGCACTGGTTACCCTCTCCCCCCTACAGAACCCAGGAGCCGTAGCTAGATAGTGAAGGCACCTGGGACACCTTTCTCCAAGTTAGTCCATCCCTAGAGACTCCTCTCCGATTCACCCCATCCCTCCACCCCACAGATCCCACCCCAGGCTGGGGTTCCCTTGCTCTAGGCATTCTGCACCCCACTTCCCTGTCCTGGAAGAGTCGATGCTTTGGTAAACTATGTAATTAGCATCCATTTATGCCTTCTGGCAGCCCCTGCCTCACCTGGCCATGATTGTCTCACCATTGCCATGAAGAAGATCAATGACATCAGGGGCTGACTGGTATCCTGCACTGGCATTGCAGAAGCAGCCCTGGCACCCCATTAGGAGGCTGGGGAAGGAATTGGGGGTTATCACTGATTTGGGGGGGTTAGATAAGGCTGATGTCTCAGAGAGTGTTTTTGCTGGGCTGAAATATCTCTGTGCGGGCAGTTTGAGTGGGGAAAAATGGGGGAACCAAGCTGAAGATGCCTCCCATTGGGATATCGCCTCCCAACATCATCCCCACCACTGCCATGAGCTTCCCAGCCATAAATCAGAGCCCCTTTGGGAAGTGGGGGGCATCCGGGCACCCCAGCCAAGCTGTCATTGTGTGAGGGGATGCTGCTTAGCATGAGAAAGACTCTGGTGCCAGACAGTGTGATGGATGATGCCTGTTCTGCTGGGCTGGGGAAGCTTTGGCCATGTGGAAGGGGTCCCTGGGGAAGGGGGAAGAAGGATGCCCTGAGCACCCTGAATGTCCCCTTAGGGATGTCTGATCCCCTTTCTCCTCGCTGATGTTTTCACCCAAGCCAGGCATCTTTTGAAGCTGCATGAGAGCACATGCATGGAAAATTTGGGGTGTGGGAGCAGGACTCTTCTCTCCCTATACAGAAGCTGTATCCTTGCTGGATGGGGTAGCTCCCTCTTTGCAACATAATTCTGTCCCAGTCCCACAGTGGGGATATGGGGGGGATCCCCACCTTCCTTGACACCAGGGTTCTCTGTGTTCCTGCCCCTCACCTTTTACTGTGTGGGGTTGGAAGGATGGTTAAAGAGTGTAAAGGACAGGGTGACCTTCCCAGATTTTGGAAGAGTGGTGGGTGGTAGCAAGCCAGTGGGTGAGCATGCAAGTGTTTGTGCCCATGTGCATGCTTGTGCACGCATGGGCACACATGTGGCTGCCCCCTTATTGGGGACAAGCATGCCAAAGCCCTGTGCTGCAGGAAGGGTGGGGGGCAGCAGAGGCCTGGCAATCTCACTGCACTAGTGACAGGCAGCTCAAAGTTGGGGTGCCCCATTGAACATGGGGGTAAAGCCGTACTGGAGTCACCCAAGCAGAGGGGTGGCCTTCTAGCTTTGGGTCAGGAATGAGATGCCCTTTTCACACCAGGGCTCCAGGCTGAGGTGGAGCTATGCAGTGTTGTGTCCCCCCCCTCCCCAGGAACCTTTGCCAAGGGGTTTGGAGCACTGCCCCTCTCCTGCTGGCTGTGCTGCTCATTAGGAGCCTTGTTAGTGTGAGCAGCTTAATCAGAGGCTTCTCGATCGGATCAGCCTGCTCAACCAGGCAGTGTGCCCCGGCGTGGGGACAGTGCCAGACTCTTGTCTCCCCCCCGCGGACCCCTCAGCCTTGCTCCCATTCAGCACCTCACAAAAAGAGCCTCCCCCCGGAGGTGCTCCTGCAGCACCCAGGGCTGCTGTGAGCTCCTTTTCACGGAGCCCCTGCCCGCAGGCTCTGGCATGGGCAACCCGGTGCCCTGGCTGGACATTGCCGGTGTATCACCCCTATAGCCTAACCCAAAGCACCCACTGGTCCCCCCCTGTCCCCTCTCTGCCCCAGCAGCCCCCCCGCAGCCCCCGGCGCGTGCGGGCCCCGCTTGCAGCAGATGGCC
>NW_009970724.1:1929507-1930982 GCF_000747805.2 Chaetura pelagica
GGAGAGCTTGAGGCGTCCACAGCACCCCCAAAATGCCATCTGCCCCTTAGCCCAACCTACCAGAGCTCAGCAGCATCCAGGCGGGACATTAGTACAAGTCTGGGGCCATGCTGGGATGGAGCCATGGGGTGATGGGTACCATCTCCACCAGGGGTGATGGGCACTCATCCCAGTTGTTGTTGTCCCCGGTGTGAACTGGCATTGTGTGGCAGCCTGCACAAAGCACCCTTTCTTGCCCCCATCTGCCCCTACTCCACCCAGGTCCCCTGTTGTGCGGGATACTGGGCTCTGATGTTGTCCCTGGGGGGACCCACCTGCATGGGATACCCCCATGCTGCACCAAGCATGGTGGCCTCACAGGGCAGTGAGCCAGCAGCAGGACCCTGGCTGCAGCAGGGTGCTTTTCTTGGGGGGGAGTACCCAGCCCCTCATCTGCTCTAATCACTGCACCCCCCTCTCCGTTGAGATGAGGGTCTGTGCTTCACCTGGGGGGTCCCACGGTTTGCCCCCAGCTGTAGGCAGTGGCCACCCAGCGGGGCCTCTTTTGCTGGGCACAGGGAAGGGAGGGGTGTGGGAACAGAGGCCCCTTTGTGCTCCAGCCCCTGAACCTGCTTTGTATGAGTTGCAGGCTCTTCCTTCGCTGCAGCCCGGCTCCGGGCAGAGCTATTCACTGGGGAGGGGTGCAGGAGGAGGGGGGCATCACCGCTGCCCTCCCCCCTCCTTGGCACTGCCTGTGTGTGGCGGAGGGGTGGGGGTAGCGTGGGGGAGGGATGGGGCAGAATGCAGGGGACCACCCAGCCCCACTCAGTGGCTGTCACCCTTCTAATGGGGCTGGCAGGAGGGTCCCTGGTTGACACACCCCATGGCATCTCTCTGCAGAACGGCGCCGTGCCCGGGGAGCAGGGCAAGCAGGACAAGAGTGTCAAGCGCGGCAACTGGGGCAACCAGATCGAGTTCGTGCTGACCAGCGTGGGCTACGCTGTGGGGCTGGGCAACGTCTGGCGCTTCCCGTACCTCTGCTACCGCAATGGGGGAGGTGGGTGTCGCAGAGTGGGGTGCCCCAGGGCAGGGGCATACACCCCAGCCCTGCACAGTGCTTGCCAGCCCCAGGCTTGCCGGGGCAATGCAGGGCATGGGGGCACGGCTGTGCCCATGGTTGCTGCTCACTCTCACTCTCTGGTTCTTTTGTGCCTGTCAGGTGCCTTCATGTTCCCCTACTTCATCATGCTGGTGTTCTGTGGCATCCCCCTCTTCTTCATGGAGCTTTCCTTCGGGCAGTTCGCTAGCCAGGGCTGCCTTGGTGTCTGGAGGGTCAGCCCCATGTTCAAAGGTAAGGGGATGCCTGTCCCCACCAGCACACACTTGGCACAGGGCACCCTCCAGCACAGCCCCCAGCATGTGGTTACACCCTGTGTGTCCCCTGCACATACACCTCTGGCATGCTGCCCAGCCCCACAGCTGGGCAGCTTGCACAC
>NW_009970724.1:1934592-1941493 GCF_000747805.2 Chaetura pelagica
CAGGGGCCCACCCAGCCCCACTCAGTGGCTGTCACCCTTCTAATGGGGCTGGCAGGAGGGTCCCTGGTTGACACACCCCATGGCATCTCTCTGCAGAACGGCGCCGTGCCCGGGGAGCAGGGCAAGCAGGACAAGAGTGTCAAGCGCGGCAACTGGGGCAACCAGATCGAGTTCGTGCTGACCAGCGTGGGCTACGCTGTGGGGCTGGGCAACGTCTGGCGCTTCCCGTACCTCTGCTACCGCAATGGGGGAGGTGGGTGTCGCAGAGTGGGGTGCCCCAGGGCAGGGGCATACACCCCAGCCCTGCACAGTGCTTGCCAGCCCCAGGCTTGCCGGGGCAATGCAGGGCATGGGGGCACGGCTGTGCCCATGGTTGCTGCTCACTCTCACTCTCTGGTTCTTTTGTGCCTGTCAGGTGCCTTCATGTTCCCCTACTTCATCATGCTGGTGTTCTGTGGCATCCCCCTCTTCTTCATGGAGCTTTCCTTCGGGCAGTTCGCTAGCCAGGGCTGCCTTGGTGTCTGGAGGGTCAGCCCCATGTTCAAAGGTAAGGGGCTGCCTGTCCCCACCAGCACACACTTGGCACAGGGCACCCTCCAGCACAGCCCCCAGCATGTGGTTACACCCTGTGTGTCCCCTGCACATACACCTCTGGCATGCTGCCTAGCCCCACAGCTGGGCAGCTTGCACAGCCTTGCACACCTTGCACACCCATGCCTTGTAAACACACCACTGCCTGTGTTGTGGGGATCCCCTGTGCACACCCCCACCCCACTGTGGGCTGTACTGCCCTGCATACACAGCCCACCCAGCATCTCCGCAGGCATCACACGGCCCTGCACGCGCGACTCATCCCCTCTGCACACCCCAGCCCTGCACTGGCATCCACTGCAGGCATTACACATGCATCCCTGCATGCGCTGCACGTGTCTCCAGCATGTCACCCGTGCAGAGGCCACTGACGTCCCCTGAATATGCGCCAGGTGGCTGTGGCCCCTCCAGCTGTGGGCACAATCCTGCAGTCCTCTCCCTGCCCCATGGGCAGTGTGTGCTGTGCCCATGCAGTGGGTGCTGGCTGTGCTCAGAGCTTGCCTTGCCATGATTGGAGCCGGCTCCAGGTGCATCTCCTGGTACCCCAGCATGCTCTTGTGTGCCAGGACATGTGCCTACATGCTACCAGCTGGGTGACACACCCACACATCCCATCTGAGTACAGACAGCCTGTGTGCATGGTCTGCACTGTGGCATGCTCAGCCTGGATGCATGTCCCCATGCTTCTGTGGCCTGTCACCTTCTACTAGGTAACTGCAGACTGAAAGTCACCTGGCTGTGCAAGAAGAAACCCCCACTCAGGGGTTCTCCAAGTAGATCTCCAGACCCCAAGGGTTTGTCTTGCAGACCATGCATCCCAGGGGACCCTCAGCACCACGGGGTTTGCTCAGAGCTAGTGGACCTCATGCATGGTGGTGGGTTGAGCTGTGCAGTGCTCCCCATCCCAGCACCACACCTGGGTGCCAAGCAGCTGCATGGCTGGTGACATCACCGCATGCTGCCCACCCCCTCCTGCCACAGCCCCCCATGCTGTGCACCAAACCCGCGCTGTGCCGCTCACCCCTCCCCGGTGCTGTTCCCAGGCGTGGGCTACGGGATGATGGTGGTGTCCACGTACATCGGGATCTACTACAACGTGGTGATCTGTATTGCCTTCTACTACTTCTTTGTGTCCATGACGCCCGTGCTGCCCTGGACATACTGCAGCAACCCCTGGAACACACGCGACTGCGCAGGGGTGCTGGATGGGAACCTCTCCAGCCACACTGCCCTCAACCTCACCCACCTCCTCAACTCCACCCAGAAGCGCACCAGCCCCAGCGAAGAGTACTGGAGGTACCAGGGATGGGAATGAATATGAGGGTACAGGGGAGGCAGTGTTGACAGAGTCCCACTGATGCTGGCTGTCCCCTGCCCTGCACAGGAGGTACGTGCTGGACCTGTCGGATGACATCGGGAACCTGGGCGAGGTGCGGCTGCCCCTCCTGGGCTGCCTCGGCGTGTCCTGGGTTGTTGTCTTCCTCTGCCTCATCAAGGGTGTCAAATCCTCAGGGAAGGTACTCATGTGATTCCTCTCTGGGCCTCGCCCTCCCTGCCTGCACATGTCCTCTCTAGGCATAGCCCCTCCTCTATTGGGAAGGTTCCTCCTATTGTAGATGTAGCCCCACTCTGGAAAAGGTCACACCCCTTGTGACCTGGCCACACCCCTTCTGGACATAGCTCCTCTCACGGCCATGACCCCACCTTCCCTGACCATAGCCTTTCCCCCTTAACTCCTTAATCCCCTGGTCTGATGCTCTATACCCTGGACCATAATGCCTGCCCCTGGTCCATAGCCCCTCCCTCAGGCCACACCCCTTGTCCTTGGCCCTGCCCTGCTGAGGTGCAACCCCACAGGTGGTGTACTTCACGGCCACCTTCCCCTATGTGGTGCTCACCATCCTCTTCGTGCGCGGCATCACGCTGGAGGGGGCTGTCACCGGCATCATGTACTACCTGACGCCCCAGTGGGACAAGATCCTCAATGCCAAGGTGAGCAGGAACAAGGGGTGGCAGCTGCGTGGCTGTGGAGGGAGCGGGGCTGGAGGACACGGCACTGACTGCCTCACCACTGCAGGTATGGGGTGATGCAGCCTCGCAGATCTTCTATTCGCTGGGCTGCGCCTGGGGCGGACTCATCACCATGGCCTCCTACAACAAGTTCCACAACAACTGCTACCGGTGAGTGCCCAGCCATGGTCTCCCAGCCTCCCTCCTGTCCTGAGGGGCTCCCTCCACCAACCCTGACCACTCCCACCACAGGGACAGCATCATCATCAGCATCACCAACTGCGCCACCAGTGTGTACGCCGGCTTCGTTATCTTCTCCATCCTGGGCTTCATGGCCAAACATTTGGGTGTGGACGTGTCCAAGGTGGCTGACCACGGCCCCGGCCTGGCCTTTGTCGCCTACCCTGAGGCCCTCACTCTGCTCCCTATCTCTCCCCTCTGGTCCATCCTCTTCTTCTTCATGCTTATCCTCCTGGGGCTAGGCACACAGGTAGGGCATGGTGGAAAGGTGTGGTGGGGTGACCATGTTGGGGTAAGGTGGCATGGTGGGGCCTAGGTGGTGACATGGTGCCTGTTCCACCCCATGTGCAGTTTTGCCTGCTGGAGACGCTGGTCACTGCTATCGTGGATGAGGTGGGCAACGAATGGATCATCCGCAGGAAGACTTTTGTGACGCTGGGGGTGGCCGTGGTGGGCTTCCTGCTGGGTGTCCCGCTTACCACACAGGTAGGTGACTGTGGGACTGTGGTGATAGGGTGCCTGTGTTGTTGCCATGGTGAACTTGCTGCACTGACACCATCAGCCATATACACATTCTTGCCATGACCACCTGATGGTGGTGGTGACATCCATGGCCTGGTGTTGCCATGCCAACACTGGCAATGGTATCCAGACTAAATGTTGCCATGCCAACCCTGGCATTGGGTGTTGCCGTGCTGGCCATGGTGGTGGTATCTGGGCTGTTGGTTGTCGTTACCATGTCAATGGCAGCACCACCCTGGCAGCCTTGACAACTGGTCCCTCTCACAGGCGGGCATCTACTGGCTCTTGCTGATGGACAACTACGCTGCCAGCTTCTCCTTGGTCGTCATCTCCTGCATCATGTGTGTGGCCATCATGTATGTTTATGGTAGGTACAACCACCTGCAGCCAATCAGCCAGCAGGACCTTCCCCGGCCAACCAATGGGGAGGGGGGTGGGCTAACTTCTAGCCAATCGGTGGTTTGCTGTGTGCTAACTGGCAAGCCCATTGGCCAATTGGGGCAGCACAACCTGAAGAGCCTGGTGGGTCCCCCCACCCAGGGTCTAGAGCTGGTGCTGGGCAGGGGTAGGAGGGGGCTGAGGGTCCCACTGGAGCCCCAGAACAGCACATTGTGACTCACGGCCACTTGTCCCCGCAGGATACCGCAACTACTTCAAGGACATTGAGATGATGCTGGGCTTCCCACCTCCACTGTTCTTCCAGATCTGCTGGCGCTTCATCTCTCCTGCCATCATCTTTGTGAGCATTGTGACCACGGGGCTATGGGAGGAGGGGGCAAGGAGCCCACCCAGACACATTACTCACCTGCCCTGGGGAGGAGGGTGCTGGGTGCAGGAGGGCAGCAGGGACAAGTCAGAGCAGGGGGACTGGGGAGGCACAGAGCAGGTTGGCTGTTCCCAACTGGCTGATCCTGCCTGTACCTCCCCAGTTCATCCTGGTCTTCACAGTGATCCAGTACCGGCCCATCTCCTACAACGACTATGTCTACCCCACCTGGGCCATCAGCATCGGCTTCCTCATGGCACTCTCCTCAGTGATCTGCATCCCCATCTACGCTATCTACAAAGTGTGCCGCTCTGAGGGAGACACCCTGCTGGAGGTGGGTGGCCAGGATCTAGACCCCCTTGCCCATGTCCCACCTGGGACTGCTTGCAAGGCTGTCTCCTACTCCACTGGAGCTGGTGACACTCACCGGGAGCTCTGTCCAGGCATTGTCTGTGGGGCACCCCGTCTGCAGGCACCCCTGGCAGGCTGGGGAACACTGGGGCAGGGGAGCATGGTGGGTGCTAACCCTGTCCCCGTCATCTCCCTCTCTCCAGCGCTTGAAAAATGCTACCAAGGCAAGCAAGGACTGGGGCCCAGCGCTGGCAGAGCACCGCAGCGGGCGCTACGCCCCGGTGTTCAGCCCCTCCACCGAGTCCCACCTGGAGGTGCAGCCCCTGCAGCCAGAGAAGGGCCAGAGCGAGGCAGCGGCTGGACACTTTTTGCACCTTCCGCTGGCGGAGCCTGGCTCCGGGCTGCACCGGACTGCGGGGGGCTCTCAGCGCCCATTCCCGAGCCCCCCACCCCTCCTCGCCGGTTAACCACCCCTCCCTGCCCCCTTCCCCCACCCCCCGTGGCGTTCGTTAACCCTTGTGTTTACGGTAACCTTTGTGCACAACGCTGGGACAAGAGAGGAGGGGGCACAGCCCTGGGAGGGCTGGGAGCCAGAGGCACTTTGCAGGGGCCCTGCCCCAGGGGGATGCACAGGATGGGGGGGGAGCCGGATGCCCCCCAGCTCCCGGGCCCCCAGCAGCCAGGCACCCTGCCCCCCTGTGGGGCACCCTCCTGGCCTACCCATAGGCAGGGGAGGGGGTGGGAGCAGAGGTGAGTATGCTGGGACCACCCATGGCTGCCCCAAGCTGTGCGTGCACAGGCCTGTGATGGTGGGGGTTGTCGCTGCAGGGACCCCCAGCCCAGGCAGCCACCTGCTGTGGCTCAGAGCCTGCAGGGTCCCACGGGTGGCCATTGCGCAAGGATGGTGCCAAGCACCCGGCTAGCACAAGGAGACAGGGGCAAGCACACTGCCATGGGCAGTGGGATCTCACGGCACAATATACAAGCACTTAAGAGCACACGTGCGCACACGTGTGTGTCCCTTGCAGACACGGTATGGGCACGTATGTGGTCATGCACATACATACAGTACCCTGGGGCTGTGCAGGCGGTGAGCTGGTATGTACCTCCCTATTCCCCTGTGCACCCCTGTGGCCCCACTGGGGGCCTGTGGTTGCCCACACAGGTGGCCAGACTGCCCGCACAGTGGGCACAGCCCCAGCACTGCTGCCTGCTCCATGGCAGGGCAGGAAGCTGGGGAGCACTTAAGCCTGGCGGGGGTGGGGGAAGGTGTAGGGCAGGGGTCCAGCTCTCCCGAGCAGCCCCAGCAGGGGCAGAGGGGACCTTCCATGGTGCTAAGGGGGAGCAGGATGCACCACCCCTCCCCCCGTGCCCCCAGCTGCTGCTAGCAAGAGGTATCAGTGGAGATGAGGGGGGCTGCACCAGCCTATTTGCTCCAAACCATGTGGGGACTCTTGGTCCCCAACTAGTATTAGTGGAGCAGGATGCACTGGCAAAGACCAAGCAGTTTTAAATTTGTCTTCCAGCTCCAGCCGAAGGGCTCGGAGCTCTCGGTTCGGGGTGGATGGGGTGGGAAGGGCCCACTGCTCCCCTCCCAGCCAGCACCCTGTGCCCCCTCTCTGTGCTGCAGCTCCGAGGCTGGCACAGGGACATGGTGCAGCTTGGCATGGCAGGGGGAGGTGGTGGGCAGCGGGTGCTGAGCCCTGGCAGGACGTTCCAGCTCCCCTGGCCCTGTCCCAAGCCCCCCGCCATGCTGTGGTGAGGGGTGCAGGTTCCTGCATGGTGCCCGTGCCCTGCCCCACGTGTCACGCCGCTACTCTTCACCTCTAATCGTTAGCAATAACGCGCGCGTCCCTGGGCAGCGCTGCCTGTGCCAGTGTCTCTCCCAGTGTAGAGTTCTAAAGTATCCTAGATTTTAATGAGATTTATATTCCTGAGGCTGTGTCTTGCTGTGCCCTTCTTTGGGGAGCCTGGGGGGGGGCAGGTGGGGTTGGAGACTGGAGGGGACTATGTCCCATGGGGGCAGCCCTTTCTCCCTTGGATGCCAGGCACTGGCACTGAGCAGCCAGGCTGTGCTGGGGAACACTCCCTTGCCCTCCTTGGACCTACAGAACCAGATGGAGCTAAGGCAGACAATGGGGAGAAGGGCTCTTACTGTGGGAAACTACTGTCCCCAAGGGGAGGGTGGGCAGCAAATGTCCACGGCAGTGAGGGCAGCTGGGTTTGCTCCACTCATGCCTTGGGCACCTTGCCCTAGCTGGGGCTGGGCATCTTACAGGGCAAGACCCCACCAGGGCTGGGCAAGCTCTGAGGGAGGGCAGGGCAGGGAAGGAGGGGCTCTGCCTCCCAACCCCCAGCTGGAGGTGGCAGGCAGGGCTGTCTCTCCCCACATCCCAGGGGATGCTGAAACTGCCCCATCTC
>NW_009970724.1:1946389-1953057 GCF_000747805.2 Chaetura pelagica
GCCCCGGCCCGGCTGGGCCCTGGCCTCTCCTGCCTGCAGCCCTCCTGCCCCAGGCCTGGAGGAGGGGGGAGCCGGAGAAGGGGGAGACCCCAACGGCTCCCAAACTGTCTGTGGGGCACCCACTGTTGGAGGGACCTATGGGACAGCCCCCATTAAGAGGGGCTGGGGCTGGGGCTGTTCAAATGAGCCCTGTCCCTGCCAAAGGGGGGAAGGCAGGTGAGGGCAGGCGTGGGCAGAGGCTGCACACGCACACACAGCATCTGCCTTTGGGGAGGTGGGGATGGGATACGGCCACCACCCCCCAGCCCTGGGGAAACTGAGGCACAGCGAGGGGGCGTTTGCTAACTGGAGGTCTCTGTTTGACAGAGCTGAGATGGGGCCTGGCTCTAAGCACCAGACTAAAGCAGAGGAAGACAGCGAGCCACATCTGTGTGCCCAGCAGTGTCCAGCTGGGGTGGCACTGTCCTTCCTGCTTGAGGGGGGCCAGGCTGCTTCCACCCCCACCCAGGCAGCAGTGGCTTCTGTGCTGGGAAAGGGGGAAGCCTGCACCCCGCTTCTCACAGCACTGGTGAGGACCCCCCCAGCTCTCCCAGAGCAGTGGGATCTCACTCTACTCACCCGGGATGGGGGCAGGAGCTGGCATGGGCAGAGGGCTCCAGGCCAGGGCTGGGCAGGGCTCCATCTGTGCCGGGAGCCACACGTGGGGCAGCCGGGCTTGTCCGCCAACACACCAAGTATGGGGCAGGGGTCCTGCAAACACACTCGTGAGGACGGGGGGGAACAGAGAAATCCTGGGGTCCAAAGGGTGGGCTGAGAGGTGGCCATCTCTGGAAGGCAGCAGAGTAGGCAGAAAACATCCCCCTGTCCAGTCCTGGCTCTTGAGCTGGGGCAAAACTTGCCATGCCCAGTCAGCCTGGGCACAGAGCCACCAGGCCAGCACTAGCCCCGGGCCAGGCGTGGTGGTGGCCTGCCAATCTCCACTGTGATGTTCGTGTACATGGGTTGGCGTGACACCTCCACCAGCCGGTACTGTAGCGAGCTGATCCCATCCCGCTTCATCGTCATTTTGGTGTTCTGGATCTTGGTGAATCTGGTAGAAATGGGAGTGGGATGAGGCGGGGGGACCCAGGGCATTTGCCACTGTGCTGGACCTCCCATGGGGGTGAGGAGAGCAGGGGATTCACCAGCCATAGGTGACCCAGCAATTGCCCAGTGCCCCGTCTGCCCCAGCCCCTGCAGCTCACTCACCTCTGCGGGTTGGGCTCATTGTGTTTGTCACGTTCGTGCTTGATCATGCGGTACCTCCCGATGCGGATGTCGGGCCTCGACACCTTCATGCCATTCAGGGAGATGCTGGGGGCCAGGAGCAGGAAAGAATCAGCGTGCGGGCAGTATCCCCTTTGCTCAAATAAACCCACTCCAGCTTAAACAGGGCTGTGCTGAGCCAAGCAGAGCAAACCCAGACCACAGCTGGGCCGAGGCAGCCACGCGCCTCACAGCAGAGGGTGCCCAAAGCACCACTACAACCTGGTGACCTCCAGCTCAGCGGCCGGCAGCTACAGTCAGCCTGTGCTGTTGGACGTTTTCCAAATGCCAGTGCTCACCCCTTCCCTTGCAGCCCTCACCACACATTAAAGGCTGCCTGAAGCTCTCAGACAGCTCCACACCCTGCTTGCTCCCTGTCCTGAACACACCTTGGATGGAAACCATGACTGTGCCACCTGTGCCCAGGACACATGCATGGGCAGTTTCACTCACCCGGCCATTCCAGGCCCATCGTGCACCATTAGCCACAGACAGGTCCCCCAGGCAGTGCCACAGGCAATCCCACAGGAGCTGAGGCAGCAGCCGTCTGGTTCCAGCACCCAAGGCAGGGTGTGCATGGGGGATGCAGCTTCGGCTCCAGCTCTGCACACAGCTGTGCTGCGGCCTGCCGGCTGCTGGCTGAAATGCTTGCTGGGCTGCTGCACGGCTGACACGGAGATGCTTCCAAGTTTTGCCTCCCAGCCCTGGATGCTTCCAAGTTTAGCATCCCAGCCCTGGCCTGGAGTGGAGCCAGCAGGCGCACCGCCCCGCTGGCTCAGATCACACCGCGGTGGGAAGGGGTTCAGCCAGGGGGTTCAGCCACAAGGAAAGCATAACGTAACACATTGGCCCCATAACACATTGGGAGGGGCCTGTTCAATCCGTGAGGGTCACCAACTCTCAAGCTGGAGAGTAATTACACCCCTTCCTGCCATGAGGCATAACCCCTGCATGTCCCCTGCAAAACCGGGAGCCCCAGAGCAGGTAAGGGTGCCAGGTCAGTGCTCACTGGGGAGCTTCCAGTGCATCCCCAACCAGCCAGCACTGGCAAGGGGCTGGCACCTACCGGTTAAAGATGTCATCATCCTCTCCTCCCCAGCCCCAGTACTCATTGGGAAAGCCATTGATCTTCAGGAACTGGGACTTGCTCAGCCCAGAGACACCGCCAAAATAGCCAGAGTAGGGTAGCCTGCAGAGTGACAGCAAACAGCTCAGCCTAGGGACGGGCAGAAGTGAGGGATAATGCTCTGGGGACTCTGAGGAACAAGCACCAGCCTTCTCCTGTGTCACCCTCTCACCCAGGGCTCTGTGCCCCCTCCCACCCAACATCCACAATTTGAGCCAGCACCCCATGCTTTCCCTGGCTATCACCAAGGTTGGTGGACCCAGCATCACTGCAGTCCTACCTCAGGAAACATCCCAGCCCCACAGAGCACCCACCTGAACCCAAACTTGTCCATGCCAACAGCAAAGTGCCGTGGCTGCTCATAGCAGCGATAGAGGTTGCGGTCGTCCATGGGGATGAGGTCCACATCACTGAAGATGAAGCAGTCATACTCCTCATCATCCTTGAGGGCCTCCAGGAACCCCACGTTGAGCAGCTTGGCCCGGTTGAAGGTGTCCTCACCGAACTGTGAGGCAGAGATCAGTGATGCCTGCCTGCCCACACCTGCCCCACCAGCCTCTTGCCCCTGTTCCCCTCACCTGGTTGATGATGTAGATGCCGTAGGCCACCTTCTGCCGGCGCAGGATGGGGTGCAGGTAGTGCAGCCAGTACTTCAGGTGGTGTTCGCGGTGCCGGAAGGGGATGAGGATGGCCACCTTCTGTCGGGGCAGGCAGTCCGGAGGGGTGTACTTCCCACCCAAGCGCACGTCAGGGTTCTCCCGCTGCACCCGCTCCATGCTCATGGGAGAGCTGAACTCAATGAGCAGGCGCCCAACTGCAAGAGGGAGAACAGGGTGATGCCCACAGGACAGGACACAGTTTGGGTCATGGTCACCTGCTGCTCCAAGCCAAGCCAGCAGAGCAAACAGTGATTGGGATCTGCAAGGGGGGCTGGCATTGCCAAGGGCAGAGGACACCCAAAACCTTTCCCAAACAGGAGCAGAGAGACTAGGCAAGCTGCTAACAAAACCTGGAGAAACCAGCTGTCCTGGTATCAGCTCCAGGCTTGGGTTTCTCTACTGCTCCAGCCCCAAGTCTGCTGGGAAGCCTTGTCCAGGCCCCAGGGGATAGGGACACCACCCACAGGCACCCACCCCAGCCCCATGCTCAGAGCCAGAGCTCAACTCCCCCCACTCTCAACCCACACATCTCACCTAAGCCGGGAGGCGTATCCTGGCAGGGCTGCAAGGGCTTTTCGGTGGCAGAGTGGTTGGTGCTGGGCTTGGCGCTGGGGGACGGGGCCTCAGCGCCCGCTGGCCCGTAGCTGGGGACGGTGCCATTGGGGCGGGAGGAGTTGGAGAAGGGGTGGGCACGCGAGGCGTTCCTGGCGTTGAAGCGGCTGAAGAAATCCAGGTGCTGCGCATAGACGTCGAAGTAGAGGATCATGATGATGACAAAGTGGAGCAGGCAGAGCAGCAGCACAGCCTTGCAAATCCTTTCCAGGGTCACCCCCAAGAGCAGCCTGGTCATCTTCTGGGCATGGGCAGGCAGACATGTGCGCTCAGCGGGGCAGGGGGGCGGCTCCAGCCACGGTCCCAATCCTGCAGAGACATCCCAAACTCAGGACACCACCAACCTTAGCCCTCAACCCCAGCCCAAATGACTCAGTGCAAGCCTGATGAGGAGGCAGTGGGCTTGCAGTTTGGTATGCCAGAGAGTGCCCTGTTGGAATGCTGTGCTTGGATCCCTGCTCTGAAGGCACAGACATGAAGACACAACAGGTCCCCAGCCCAATACAGCAAATCTCCTTTCCTCTTTCTAAGACCAAGACCAGGCCAGACCCACTCCCTGTCCCTGTCACACTCCCAACAGGGGACAGGGATACCACCACAGGTGCCACAAAGAGCCTCTGTGGAAGCTGGGTCCTTGGAAAAGGTCATGCTCTCTAAACCCAGCCAGCCGGGGGTGTCCCAAGGGCACCGTGGGTGCCCTGACCTGCCACCCATTTCTGACACCCCCAGTTTCCCTGCTCCCTGCCCCAACCCTCCTGGCAATGCTGCACCCCAGCATCATCACAGAAGCAAGGCCAGCAGTGAGTGCTGTGCTGTTTGGGGGCCCCTCCTCGGGGTGCCCAGCAGGGCAAGCAGCTGTGCAGCAGACACCAAACCAAGCAGGATGTGCCAGCCCCCAGGGCAGGGTCCTTGCTGTATCCAGGGGGGTCCAGCTTACAGCCAGCAGCATGGGTCCTCTCCTGCTGTTGGTGGCGAGTCCCTCCTGGGACGCTGGGAGCTGCTGGGAGCCAGGGTCCCCTTATCTCCCACATGACACCTGGAGCTGGGCCAGAGCCCTGCTGGGAAGGCAGCTGGGAGAGTCATCGGAGAGCCCTGGCTGAGCCAAACTGTCTGGCCCTTTCCAGCCTCACTACTGCTGGGGCTTGGGCCACAGAATGGTCATGCACCCCAGTCCCTATCCTGGTCCCCGTCCCAGTCACCACTCTCAATGAAGTTGCTAGAACAGGTCAAGGCAACCGCATGGAACACGCATGTAGGATTGCAAGGCCCTGGGAACCCTGGGACAGGCCAGTGTCACTGCAGGGACCCCAGGCAGACCCTGGCAGCTAGGGAGCAGCAGCAGGAACCTCCAGCAGGAGCACAGCTAGAATAAGAGGGTGCTGGCAACCAGCCCAGGGCCTGGGCCAGCCCATCAGCAGCTGCCAGCCTTGGCCAGGGCAGCCCCCCAGGGAGCCACAGGGCACCGAGCTGGCAGTGACAGCAGCACTGGCGGGGAGCAGGGATCAGAGCAGAGGTGCTGTGCCCAACCCTGCTCCTGCTGCCCTCTCCCAGCCACATGGCTGACCCCAGTAGGCAGCGGGGTGCTGGCAAGAGCTCAGCACAGAGCAGGGAGGTGCTGGAAAAAGCTCTGAGCCAGATGCTCCACTTGTATCCACCCTCTCCATAGGATGTAAATGAGGGTCCCTGCGAAGCAGAGGTCTCCTGCCACACCCCAGCAACCCAACATGTCATCCCGTTTTTTTCTAGACAGTCGCCCTCTGGAGAAAAAAGGGGTTTCCCATTATCTCCCAAAACTTCTCAGGGTCACACTGCCCTGTCACCGAGCACATCCCTTGATGTAGGACCTGCCTGGCCCCAGCGCCTGCCAGAAACCTTCCACAAAACCCACAGCCCTTGCAGCAAGCAGCACATGGAGCAATGGTATCTCAAATGCCAGGTAGGGAGGTACTAGGGAAAAATAAGAGCCGGGTTTTAGGGACCCTCTAGCATGGTGGTCCACAAGGCGAGCAGAGAGCAGCGGGAACAAAAGCAAAGTGCTCCATCCGATGGTGGCACCAGGATGCCACGAACATGAGTGGGCTTAAAAACACTGGCTAAGTAGGGGGGCTATAAAATATGATGTCATCTTCCCCCACCACAGCATCTTTGCAGGGTGTGAGAAGCCAAAAGCCACCTGGGGTTGGGGAGCTGGTCCTCAGGGATTCTCCACAGTGCAGAAGCTCAGCACAGAGCAGGGAGGTGCTGGAAAAAGCTCTGAGCCAGATGCTCCACTTGTATCCACCCTCTCCATAGGATGCAAATGAGGGTCCCTGCGAAGCAGAGGTCTCCTGCCACACCCCAGCAACCCAACATGTCATCCCGTTTTTTTCTAGACAGTCGCCCTCTGGAGAAAAAAGGGGTTTCCCATTATCTCCCAAAACTTCTCAGGGTCACACTGCCCTGTCACCGAGCACATCCCTTGATGTAGGACCTGCCTGGCCCCAGCGCCTGCCAGAAACCTTCCACAAAACCCACAGCCCTTGCAGCAAGCAGCACATGGAGCAATGGTATCTCAAATGCCAGGTAGGGAGGTACTAGGGAAAAATAAGAGCCGGGTTTTAGGGACCCTCTAGCATGGTGGTCCACAAGGCGAGCAGAGAGCAGCGGGAACAAAAGCAAAGTGCTCCATCCGATGGTGGCACCAGGATGCCACGAACATGAGTGGGCTTAAAAACACTGGCTAAGTAGGGGGGCTATAAAATATGATGTCATCTTCCCCCACCACAGCATCTTTGCAGGGTGTGAGAAGCCAAAAGCCACCTGGGGTTGGGGAGCTGGTCCTCAGGGATTCTCCACAGTGCAGTGTGGGCCATGGGGCTGCTAAGGCTCGTTTTAGAGAGGATACTCATCCTCGTGGGCTCCATCCCTCTTCCCACAGGACACCCCTGGGCCGAGAGAAGGGAGGGGCCATGGGGAGGGGGGCAGCC
>NW_009970724.1:1954450-1962152 GCF_000747805.2 Chaetura pelagica
CGCCCCGTGTCGGTGCTGGCTCAGCCCCCATCATAACCTACTTGTGGCTGCTTTCTTCGCCCCCTCCCCGCCTCTTTCCATGTTTCTCCGTGTTTCCTAGCAATGAATTTCACTCTTCCTACCACAACGGCATCACCGAAAGATCCTGGGCTGGTCTCACCACGTCCACACCCTTTCCCTTCTTGCCGGCCAACCCACAGCGTTTGCACCTGTTTCAAGCAGCCCTTTTCCTCCAAGGCCTCTCCTGTGCCCGGCCACTCACCCAAGCAAGGGCTTTCCCCCTGCCCCACTTCAGAAGTCACCCTTACAGCAGAAATGGGAGCAGCACCCAACCAGCCCAGCCCTGCTCCACCCCAGCCAGCCGTGCTGAAAGATGTCAGTTTTCTCCAGTTCCTGGTTTGGCTCTTTGGCAGGTGGCATTTCCCCTTCATGAGGTCCCCACACGGTAATCAAACCATCTCTTACCTCCTGCTCTTGCTGCTGTTTTTAAATGAGGTGAGGTGCAAGATGCCAGAGCCCAACGGATACAAACTCCTAGAATGCACCTAGAACAATGGAACACCTGCTGCAGGAGGGGGGCTGTGGGACACCCTTGCCAGACCAGCCCTGGTGGGTGTCTCATGTCCTCACCGAGATACTCACAGGCAGAAGCTGGAAGGCAGAAAAGCACCTTGCAGAGGGAAATTCCTGACAGGGGATGGGTTTCTCTCATCCTAGGCAGGGTGGGGCAAGACCAATCGCTCCAAGACAAGTGGGTGAGTCTTTCAAGACAGTGATTACCCAGGAAGATTAATCCATGGAGCAGCTTCTCTACTGCCAGTGCAGGGTTTCCAACCCCAGATATCTCCTTCCTGAAGGCAGCCCCCAAGTTCAGCACAGAACTGACAAGACAGCTCTGCAGTTCCCAGGAACTTCAGACATCTCTGGCCCACGACAACAATGGCAGGAGTGGTGGTACAGCCCTCACACAGGACAGGCAAAACTGCCCACATTTTAGTCTGAGCAAGCAGGACCCAGCTTGTGTCCTTGCCCTTCCATGAGGCACATGTAGCTCCTGTCTCAGCCCCAGCTCCAGAGTAGCCAGCAGTAGAAGCAGCTTGGCTTGCCCCAGCAATGTTCCCACACCCCCAGTTGAGACACTGCTGACCCAAAACACATAGGACAATAGGTAAGTAGAGCTGGGAAACTGGCAGAGCTTGAAAGGGGCCATGTAGACACAGCTGCATTTGTCCCAAGGACAAAAATAAGCAGGTGTGAACACTTCCTCAGCATCAGCAGCCCCACCATTGCTGCAGCCCATTGCATCCAGATGGGAATACAAGACAGGCAGTTCCAGGCATCCATCCACTCTGATGTAGGGCTAACAGCACCAGGGGGGAATGATGCTTCCCCTGCAACAGTGCCCTGGCAGCACAACAGGATCAGGACCTTGTTCTGGATACAGCAGAAGCACTGGCTCCGGACTCTCTGCAGAAAAGAAGCAGGAAGACCTTGTTCTTCCTTTCCCCAAAGCAGCAGAAGAGCTGCAGGCTCAGCTGTCCACAGCTGGCAGCAAGGGAGAGGGGAGCAGAGCCAGCACAAAGCATCCCCACCATGGGACCAATGCCAGGGTCCTCCAGAATGGAGGGGCACTGCAGATGGGAGAGCCCCAGCACCCAGCAGCACCTGCCCAGGCAGCAGCTCAAAGTGAACAGTCACACAAGAAGTGCTGTCCAGAGAACATCCTTGAAAGGGGCAAAAGCTTTGCTCCTCTGCCTTCTTGGTGCTCCTCAGTTGCATAATGGGGTTACACACACTGTGTACACTCCCTTTGTACTAAACTACCTGGATGGCAGCTGAAAGGCCCAAACCAGTCTGTGCCTGTGCCTCCAGCATGCCAGCTATAGACATTGCCAGCACTGGTAGGAGCCTGGCAGAAGCAGCACAGAGCTGCCTGCTCCAGCAGCTTCCTACCTGCTCTGGACAGCAAAGCAGAGCTCTGTGTTTCCACAGCCCAGAGAGCAGCAGGGTTAACCCCACACAGAGAGGGCACCACCAGGCTCCTGAAGTCGGGTAGGGACTTTGCCAGAGGCACAGAGGGGAATCTCTGAGCAGGGAGTCAGTCCAAATCAGCACTTGCTCTCTGCAAGCCTCCCCAGCACAAGCAGAGCAGAGGAACAGCTGAATCCTTGGATGAGAACCATATTTATTTCACGGACACAGAATTGCACTGGTGGTCGATTCTACACACACCGGGGACACGCAGCAGCAGGGCCCCACAGGCTGGGCCAGGCCACTGGGGCAGAATTCACACAGAGAAATTTGTTTCCTCCAAGGGGCTGACTGATGGGCAGGGCGGGGCTCTGCACAGCCGGGCTCCTGCTCCTGCTCCCGCCGCCGGGCGGCTCCCACCCCAATCAAGGATAGAAACATTAAATAAGTATATACAGCACCTCTTGGGGTGGGGCTGGAACAGGCTGGTGGGGACAAAGCTCAGTTGCCCATTTTTACTTTAGATGTCTAGAAAGAAAGAAGAGAGATTAGACCAGACACCACAAACCTCAGCCCAGCACCCCAGTCTCAGCCAATCACCCCAGGACCATCCAGAAGCTGCAAACAGCTTATCATCCCCACTGGTAAGACAAGAGCATCACACCAGGTGCACCCAAGGTGACACCCTCTGTGACAGTTGCTCAGAGGGGTCACCAAAAGAGTTCACACTGCTGCAAATAGGCATGGTGTGTTGTGGGGAGAGCTGTGCCACCCAAACTTTGCAAGCAGCCTCCCCATCCCAATGCAGAGGATTGTGCTGGATCCCAAGTGTCTCCCCCTGGAGCTGAAGAGCACCCAGGGCGACAGACACCTTGTGCTCATAGAAGCAGAGACAGGTACCTGCAGGATAGCAACGATGACTCCAAACAGCCCTATGGCACTGCCAAAGATCTCCACGATCAGGATCTTGACAAAGAGACTGGCATTCTGGGCATCAGCCAGGGCAGCCCCGCTGCCCACAATGCCCACGCAGACCCCACAGAAGAGATTGCACAACCCCACAGTCAGACCAGCCCCAAACATGGAGAAACCTGTGAGAGAACGCTGTAAGAGTAGGGAGTAACCCTCTTCCACCCGCAGCCAGGGCACACTGCAGCAGCTCTGCAAAAAGCTGCTTTTTGGCAGAAGTCACATATCCTTCAGACACATGCAGCAGCCCTTGGGCGGGGTGAGCCAGGCCCTGCAGTCCTGTTCTCCGTAGTCCAGGGCAGAGGAGCAGCAGGAGGGGCAGTGAAGGTGTGTCAATGCTCACAGCCACAGCACCAGGGGCTGAGCAATCCTTACCTGCATGGTAGTTCCTAGCTCCAATTGTCTCTGGGGTGTCCGCAGTGAAAGGCTGAAAGCACAGAGCCTGGGTTATCAGCCAATCTCTAGCAGAGGAACCTGTCCCTGATAGGACGTCAGATAGCCATGTTTTGGGCATATCTCATCCCTGATGCCATGCCCCTGGGAGGCTTCATGTTACCTGCCTTGTGTATGCTTCCCCAACCCACTCTTCAGCATGGAAAATGAGCTCCCAGAGCCACAAAAGCATCCAAAGTCCAGAGAGGACCACTGCTGACAATACCCAGCTCATGCCCAACTGCCCATCCCCAGCCAGCACGGGGCTGGCAGGGCAGCCCAGGTCCTCCCATACCTCAGCCATGTTACTGATGACAATCGCCATGATGATCCCATAGATGGCCACAGCCTCGCAGAAAATAATGCTGTGGGAGAAAGGCAAAGTCTGACCACTGTCCCCCAAGGTCTGCCCAGGAGCCAGCCCCGCCCTCCACCAGCCCCCTTCTGCTCCTCTGGGGAGGGGCTATGCACGGTCCGACCAGGTGTACCCTGGCCTGAGGCAGGAAGTGTGATCTCTGGGTGTTTGTTTTGAACACACTGTGCTCATTCACTGCATATCACACCAAGACTCTTCAAATCAGGTCTCTGGCTGCTTTAGGGCTCTTTGTTTTGAAAGCAAACAGCCATCAGCAGCTCAGGAAGGAAAGGCTGGCCAGCAGCACCCATCTAGAGAAAGGGCAGGAGCCTCTGCACCGGGCTGGAACCTGCCCTGCTCAGATGTGGCATGAGCACTAACTCCAGGTCTGTGCTTACCTCACCAGGTTCTTGGTTTTGATCCGAGGGGCTTTGACTCCACCGCCGATGATGCTGGAGCCTGTGATGTAAATCCCCCTGTGGCAGACAAGGGTGGTTGATGGAGGGTCTGGCATTTGCTGAAGGATTCAATTGAGAGATCAGAATCTTCCAGCTGAGCAAAGAATTGGGCATGCAACTGGGTGACACTGCAGACTTGGCTTGTCCACCCCCAGGGTACAAGTGGTCCCAAGCTCCACCACCTACACCAGCAGAACTGCTGGGGCACAAAAGCCACCACTGTATGGCCTGGGCTCAGGGGTACACCATCCAGAGAGCCAGGGTCACGCCTGCCTCTCCACTGCCATTGCAGCCTGCAAGGTGATCTGATCATACCCCCAAGTAGCCAGCAACCTGGTCCCACCATTGCAGTGATCAGCCAGCCATACATCTCTGCATGTACACACCAGTCTGTCTCTGTCTTGGGACACCACAGGTACCACAGTGGGATAGCAGATGCCTGCTGAAAAGCCAGCCCCACTCACCAGGCAGCTCCCACCACCGACAGGGAGATGGCCAGGCCAATGCCCAGGTTGGACCACATGAAAGGGGAGGTCTCCGTCAGGAACCTGAAGAGAAAGAAGTGCCCTGAGTTAGTACACCTGCTGAGCTCCCCTATAATGGTGCACCCCCTACCCCATCATGAACCCCAAGATGGGTTGGGCACTGCCAGACAGAACAGACAACAGCCTCTCTGTGCTCTCAGGATCCTCACCCACATGGACTGAGATCTTCCTCCAAACCCTCACTGTGAAGGGGAAGCCTGGGCTGGGAGAAAGGGTTGGATGGGAGAGAGATGGGAAGGGCAGCAACAGCTGCTCCAGGACCCCATGTAGAGCTGGGTACACATGGGCTGCATCTATCCTACCTCAGGGGGAGCAGAGGCCCTGCTCACTGTAGGTCTTGTTCCCCAGCAATGCAGCAACCACTGACTGTTGCTCAAAAGCAAGCCCTGTTCCCTGCAGGCTCTGCCAACACTGCCTACCTCCTTGCACAGCCCTGAGGATGCCAGTATTTGCAGGGAACTCACCAGGCCACATCGAAGCGGAAGCCCAGGTCAAATATTGTGTAGCAGATCCCTGGAAAACAAGTGACACAGGAACCTTCAGACAGGCACCAGCTACCAGCTCAGCGCTGCCGCAGGAGGGTAACTGGAAAGACTGGCTTACACATGCAGAAATGTGGGGCTGAATGAAGCCCCAAAGTCCAGTTCTGGTGACCCCAGTTCCCCCACAGAAGCACAGGAGAGAGACAGCCCAGACCCAAAACACTGCCAGCCCCCATCTCTGGCCTCTAACCGGCATGCACAAGAGTAAAAAGCAGATACAACAGCCTCTCTGTGCTCTCAGGATCCTCACCCACATGGACTGAGATCTTCCTCCAAACCCTCACTGTGAAGGGGAAGCCTGGGCTGGGAGAAAGGGTTGGATGGGAGAGAGATGGGAAGGGCAGCAACAGCTGCTCCAGGACCCCATGTAGAGCTGGGTACACATGGGCTGCATCTATCCTACCTCAGGGGGAGCAGAGGCCCTGCTCACTGTAGGTCTTGTTCCCCAGCAATGCAGCAACCACTGACTGTTGCTCAAAAGCAAGCCCTGTTCCCTGCAGGCTCTGCCAACACTGCCTACCTCCTTGCACAGCCCTGAGGATGCCAGTATTTGCAGGGAACTCACCAGGCCACATCGAAGCGGAAGCCCAGGTCAAATATTGTGTAGCAGATCCCTGGAAAACAAGTGACACAGGAACCTTCAGACAGGCACCAGCTACCAGCTCAGCGCTGCCGCAGGAGGGTAACTGGAAAGACTGGCTTACACATGCAGAAATGTGGGGCTGAATGAAGCCCCAAAGTCCAGTTCTGGTGACCCCAGTTCCCCCACAGAAGCACAGGAGAGAGACAGCCCAGACCCAAAACACTGCCAGCCCCCATCCCAGTCTTGGCCCAGAAGAAGACTGCTGTGGTTGTCACACCCATTTTCTGTTCCTGAGCCTACAACTGTCTATCCACACTGCCAATGGCTCAGCCCCACTGGAGAGCTACTGCACCAAGTGACCAGCCATGAGCTCTTCTCTCTCACAGTGAGGTAAGAGGTGTGAGTCTGTCCCCTGACTGACCATCAAGTGCTGCTCCACCAACATCCCATCATGGTCCAGGCTGGAGGACACCATCAACACCACAGGTTGCTGCTGCTCCCCAGCACCCCCCTTGCAAGGCTGTGGATGTTCAAGACATGCCTGCTGTCCTCAGCATGGGTTACTTATGCCCAGATAAATTTGTTCTCCAACACAGGCAGCAGACAACAAAGCACAGTCCTGAGAAATGCAGAAAAGCCCTTCCTTTCCAGGCAGGGATTTCAAGGGCAGCTTGCCCTGCTGTTTGCCCCCAAGTGCTCCTCTCCCGTGCTGAAACGCAGCCGTGAGTCGCACCCAGCAGCCTGAGCACACACAGAGGTGCTCATCCTGAACCCCTGCCTTGCCCTGAGCTGGTGAGCAGGAGGCTTGGCTGCAGACAAGAGACACTGGCTCTGTGCATGACTTGCAGCATGCAGCACAGCACTGTCTGCTCCACACCAGATAAGAAGGGTGAAGGGACAACTCTTCACCACTGCTGACTAGAGCCAGCAGCTGTGTGACACTGACCCTGCACACAGCTGGAAAAAGAGGAAATGGGAAACTTCTGAAACACTTAGAAGCAGCAAAGAGGCCACTGCACATGTTTCACTGCTCCCTTCCCCCTAGGGCCACCGCCTAGAGGTCAGGGTGATGGCACACCAGTGGTGCCCAGTAGAAATATGGAGGCAAACCCACTTGCCCCATGTTGGAGAAGCTCTTCCCTGCCCATAGCCAAGACCTGAGGACAATGCATCCCATGGAAGAGCCTTGGGAGTGTAGGAAGACCTGTCAGCCTCACAGTAGGGACATTCCCATCTCCCTGTGTGCTGAGCCCCTCCACACACAGGGCTCAGCACCCTGCACAGTGGGAGGACACACAAGCACTGCCAGGTGAACAAGCCCCAAACCGGGAAGCAGCAACACAGAATCATGGTGTCTCTCTCCCCTGCAGCAACACACACAAACAGGGAACAGTGTCACCACAGCCAGGGAGCACAAAGGGAGGCTGCATCCCAGTCCACTTGCTTGGTGACCTTCAGGGATGATCTCTAGGGTGCTAGGTCTGGCCAGTCTGGAACTTGTTTTAGCTTTGCTGCTTGGCTTGCAGAGCAGGAACCAAACCCAGCCAGCCTCAGCTGCCTCTGCTCCCCATGAGCAGTAAAAGAAGAGCTACATCCAGCTCAGAGCAGATCCCTGGGGCACCTTTTATCTCTCCAAGAGCAGATGTAGCCTTAGACTCATACAAAAGGAACAAGGTGAAGGACGCTTTCTGTGAAGACCTCTGGCTCCCAGCCCTGCAGGCAAAAAGGCAGAAAAGAGCCAGAGAAGCAGGACTGGAGCACCAGAGCCAGGCCAAGGACAAGGAGGGAAAGCACCAAGAGGCACCACAACACTGTGCAGAGCTAGACCGCTTCCTGCTCGCTCTTTC
>NW_009970724.1:1962403-1963475 GCF_000747805.2 Chaetura pelagica
AAAGGGATTGTTACAGGGCTGGGGAAGTTAAAAGTATCTGGGCTCAGCTCCTTTTCCAACAGTCTCAAGTTCCCAGCATTGTGTCTGCACTGGTGCAAGCCCCATGATTCAGAGAGCCCAGGAAGGCAGCCCTGGGCCCAGCAGTGGGTTCACCAGGCCCTGAAAACACGAGGGATTGAGACACCCTCAGCTTCTGACTCAGTCTCTCCTCTCACCCAAATGCTGAAGCAGAAACCAAGGTCTCCCCAGCCTCTGCCTGGCTCGTGGTCACTTCACTCCACACTGAAAGAGGAAATAACCAGCAGCTCCAGCATAAAACTTTCCTGGTACCCCTTGGGAGCACCCCCTTCTCAGGTAGTATTAAAACCGTCCTCAGTGCTGCTGAGCCTGATGCAGCAGAGCCTAGGCTGCCACAAGCTGCAACATGGCCACACACCAGCTCTGCAATCATCCAGAGAAACCTGTACATTTCTCAATGCTACTACAGTCTGACAAGAGAGGAGGGTGATCTCCTCCATCCAGGAGACATTAACTGTCATAGCCCAGAAAACTAGGCACCTGCCTCTACCTTCCCCCAGTCTGGTAAATCCAAACACAACCCCTGACTGTCAGCAGCACCGTTCTACTCTCACACACACAAGGAAATGGATCGATTGCTCAAGCCAGATGGGCTCAGAGTGCCCAAAGCTGCGTGCCTTCCACCTCTTAAAGAACAGATACAGCCTTGGATTCATATTCAAAAGAAACAGGGTGAGGGACATTTTCCTGTGAGCTCTGGCTCCCAGCCCTGCAGCCAGCAGGGCAGAAAAAAGAGCCCGGGCGGCAGGATCAGGGCACCAAAGCAGGGCTCAGAAGAACAGAAAGTTGGCACATGGAGCCCCTGGGAGTCAGAGCCCCTGACGGAGCAGCTCAAAGCGCCCAGGGCGAGATGCCCGGGCTGAGAAGCTCCGAAGTGGCCGCTTCTGGTGCCACCACAGGCCGGGGAGCAGCCCCCTCCGGTTCCCGAGCAGCTCAGCTCCCGGGAGCTACGCTACTGCTGCCCCCGCCCAGCCCCCCCAACCCCGCTCACCCA
>NW_009970724.1:1964438-1965116 GCF_000747805.2 Chaetura pelagica
GAGGCGGTGCTGCACTACGGCCCGGCCTGCCTCAGCCCCTGCGGGAAGGTCCCGGTGCTGCACATCTTCGGGCAGCAGCCCCTGGACGTCGGGCGCTGTGCGGAGGCCTTCCGGGAGCTCTACCCCGACCGGCAGAGCCGTGTGGTGGTGCTGAGCGATGTGGTCTATGCCCATGCAATGGGTGAGTGCTTTGGGGCAGGGAAGGGAGGCTCTGGTGGTGCTCTGAGCGCTGCAGAGCTGCTGGGGGAGAGGCAGCAGCACACAGGCAGTGCCCAGACACTGCTAGGACTTCCTGTCCTCTCCTCATCTGCTGTCCCCACCTCCTGCAAAATCTGTGGCCGTGTTTCTTTCTCACTCCTCTCTCCCTTCAGGTGAACTGGAACAGCAGTTGTGCCTCGAGTACCCCAATATCGTTTTCTCCAGGGTGGTGTGTGAGGACCCTCCTGGTCCCGCCCCACCTGGGGAGGTGCAGCAATTTGGCCGCCGGATCCCAGTGGAAGCACCGGGAGGGCTCCAGGACTGTGCCATGTTCTACGTGGGAGCTGAGGGCCTGGCCCTCACCAACTTCATGCTGACCTGGAACCACTGCTCCTTCAGCTCCTTTGATCCCACCACCGGCTGCGGCCGCCGCGAGACCCTCAACGTCAACCGGGCCCTGATGCGGCGGCTCCACTTGGT
>NW_009970724.1:1965173-1974559 GCF_000747805.2 Chaetura pelagica
TACCTGGCTGTGCTGCAGCACCTCCGGGAGCTTCTGTGCCGAGCCGGCAAGCGCAGCTACACGCTGGCTGTGGGGAAGCCAAACCCTGCCAAGCTGGCCAACTTCTTGGAAGTGGACATCTTTGTCCTGGTGGCCTGCGCTCAGAACTCCCTGCTGGATTCCAGTGATTTCTACCGGCCTGTTGTGACCCCCTATGAGTTGGAGCTGGCCTGCAACCCAGCCCGTGAATGGACAGGGAACTACCTCACTGACTTCCGAGACCTGCTGCCAGGTAACGGCTGGAAAACAGCTGCACAACACCCTCCTGCCCCCTTGCCTGGAGAGTGTGGTTGCTCCACACTGATCAGAGGACAGGCCTGAGTACCAGGCTGATGTCGCTGCTTCCCGGCAGGTGCCTGCGCGCATGTCGAGCTCCCGCCTGCCGTCCCCGCGGCAGAGGCCGTTCCCGACGTCTCGCTGATCACGGGGGAGATGCGCGTCACCTGCCTCTGCGACCCCCCGGCCCCTCAGCTGCCCCCCAGCACTGCCCTGGCCTGCAGGGACCAGACACGGGCCCTCACCCAGATCAGCCCAGCCGGTTGGTGATTTGGTTCCATGGTGGGGCTGAGCCCTGGGGCAGGGGCGGCACTGTCACCCACTCCCAGTAACGACTCCCTTTCTCTCTCCTCCCAGCTTCTTTCCTGGAGTTCCGCAGCTGGCGGGGCCTGGAGCAGCAGCTGGGACAGACACCTGTCTCCAAGGCTGTACAGGGCCGACGAGGGATTGCCATTGCCTATGAGGACGAGAGGCACGAGCAACCCTGATCTGGCAGGAACAGGAGGCCTGCAGGGGCCCAGGCATTGCCTGACACCAGCTGTTGGACCTGCGAGGGTCTCAGGAGGGTCCAGACCTGTTGCCAGCTGGCCCTACGCTGGATATAGCCTTGGGTCAGTAGTGCTGTGGTGGGAGAACAGGAATTGCTGGTGTGTTTGGGGATCCTTTGGGTTTCCCACAGCACCCCGGAACTTGTGGCCAGGACAGTTGCAGGGCCAAAAGAGCTGCTTGGCCCAGCCCCAGCCTCTGAGGGCTCCCCAGTCTGGGGCAGGTTTGGCCCTACTTGGAAAGGTCACAGCCTTGCACAAGCCAACTTGAGGCTTGTGTGGGCTACTGCTGCTAACTAAAGCTCAACTGAAAAGGATGTGTTAGTGAATTGTCTTCTAGAATAAAACACAAGCTGAGGAGCACATACAGGTGATACCAGGCATCCCAGAATAAAAACAGATTGTGGTGCCCACTCAGGGAGTGCAGCCCTGCACACTGGCTGAAGCCAGCCTGAGAGAACAGAAAAGCCCAACTGGGCCCCCCCCCCCCGAACTGTTCACGGGCTGGGGAACCAAGGCAAAGGTGAGGAGGACAGAAGTGGGATGCACACATCCCATGCTGCAGGGAAGACCCCACAGTTATTGGGGATGTGGTCTTTTGTGTGGGGCAGAACTGTTTCTGCTCCATGAGCTGCTCCATGCTGGGCATGGTGACAGGGGGGGGCTGCTTTTCACCATCCGCCTCAAAGCTGGGGGTGACAGGAGGCTTTGAGACCTCTGCCAGGCTCTTCTCCAGAGACAGAGGACAGGCCAAGTCTGGGCATTGCAATAATGACAGCCACAACATAGAAATATTCTTAATATAATTAGGTGCAGGGCCTCCCCCCTCCCAACCACACATACAAACAAACGAGCAGGGAGTGACCCCTCCCTGCCCAATCAGTCACTGCCACAGGCAGAGGGGCAGCTGCCCTGCCACGGGGCACGGGCACCCATGGGGAAGTGCCATGGGAGAGCTGGTAGCCCTGGCAGGGGGCAGCCCATGCTGGGGCAGTCCTGCCCAGGCTCCACTTCCCCCTCCACTCCAGCCACAGCCACCACCTCCTGCAGCCGGCACTCCTGTCCCCGGCGAGGGGGGAGCATGCTGGGGGAAACAAAGATGCTGACACCGAGATGCGGCCACCAAACCTAGCTGAGGAGCGTCCCGATTGGGTTAATTCTAGGTGGAGGGTTGGTTATTCTACGAGCCGTACTGCAGCAGGGTGGGGAGGATGGGGAGGGGTTTCCTTGCAGGGAAGAGCTGGTCCGGGCAAAGTGTCCGCGGTCCTGGCCAGGTGCTCAGTAGTCTGCAGTGTACTCCGTGCCGTGCAGCCCTCGGCACAGCAGGGTGAACTCCTTCACCATCTCCTTCACTCGCCGCTTGTTCACACGCTCTCTGCTAAGACAGAGGGAGGGGACAAACATGAAGCAGAGGGACACACCGGGCCATGCAGGAGGGCCGCTCCCCGTGGGAGTGGGGCACAGCCCCCAGAGGGAGGGCGCACGGACCTGAGGATCTGCTGGCTGAAGGTCTCTTTCTGCTCAGGGGTGACGCGGGCTGAGGGGAAGCCATCCTGCTGCATGGCCTCCTTGATCCAGACGCTCAGGTAGCTGAAGCAGTGCTTGTTCAAGGCAAAGAGGATTTCTGCGAAGTGATCCATGAGGCTGCGGGAGGCCTGGCCACCAACACCCTGCCACAGAGCAGACAGACCCCTCTTGAGCGCCCAGCAGGCAGTAAGCCCGCCTGCACCCACCCACGCTGCCGGGCTTTCTGCCCCCAGCAGCTCTGTTCCCGCAGGGCTGCCACCCGGGAACAGAGCCCAAAGCCGCCCAGGGAACCCACGCGTCCCTCACCTCCAGCACTGCCTGCAGCAGCACTTTGCCGTTCTCGTGCACAACCTGTCCCACCGGGGCGATCTCTCCGCAGCGGGGCAGCAGCTCCGTCTGCAACACAGAACTCATCGTCCTCAGTGCATCGCAAGCTCCACGCTGCAGCGCCCTTGTCCAACCCGTGGCCCCCTCCCCGGGGGGGGGCTGCAGCCCATCCCTTCAGGGCTGCACAATGCCATGATACTCACAAAAAAGCCACATGACGCTTTGACCGTTGGGGCCTCGGGGAACTTGAGCGAAAGGACACCTGTGGGCAGAGGGTGCTCAGGTTAGCAGAGAGAAACCCTGCGCACCACCCCCCATCAGCCCCTGGCTGGTCTGTGCCCAGCTCCTCAGCAGGAGCTGGTTGGCATCTCCCCACAGCCACATGGAGCTTGTGCCCGTGCCCGTGGTACTCACCGCACTGGAACACGGCTTTGACATCCAGGTTGCTACATAGGAAGAGGTCTGGCTTCCTTTTCAGAGCCTGCAAGGCACACAGATAGGCAGCATAAACCCCGTGCTGCAGAGGCAGCCAGGACGCCTCTGAGGAACCTGGTGCCCCAGACAGCCTCTGCCTGGATGCACTTACCTGGGCACACCCCTGGTAAAGGGCAGATTCACACAGTACAGCAGGAAACCAACACTTTCTTCTCAGCCCCTCCCCTCCAAAGAAAAGTCAATCAGCCAGGCTGTTTGCTACACTCAGGGCCCACCAGCTCCTGGACCTGAGGACAGATGCCATGGCAGCATATACACAAACCCCTTGGACACAGAGACAGGACAGAGGGCTCCTGTTCCTCCAGAGCCAGCCAGGCAGCAGCAGCACTCCCAGGACAAGAGACCAGAGTCACCTCTGTGCTTTGCTCCTCTCCTCTTGCAGATATTGTTGTCCCTGGGGTCACAGCTACTGGCCCAAGCAGTATTTCCCAGACAGTGCCAGCAGCTCACTTTGCTTTGGACTCCAGGGCACAGACAACAAGATGTAAACATTGGTTGGCAGTTCCTGAGCAGCAAGTCTGACAGCAGAAAAGCTTTGGGGTTTTTTTCTCCCACTTGATAATCCCACCAGCCACTGTGGGACTCGGGCACTGCCACTGGGGATACCCTGAGCTGTGGCACTCCGTGCAGCAGCTTGGTCCCCTGCTGCTGGCACTGGGCAGTTATTGGACAGAAACAATTCAGTCTGTGCTTGCCATCCCATGGGAAGCATTTCTTTCTTACCACCAATGCCACCATTCCTACTGCTGCAGGCCAGCACTGGAGATGGCAGTCACACATCTTGCCCTCCTGTCACTGTGACACTGGGGACAGCAGCCACAGCTGTGGCCCCACTCTGTGCCTGGAGCTCAGAGAGCAGGATACCAGGGCAGGCAGCCCTCAGGCTGAGCTGTGTGCAGGACTACCACCTTCCTCCAAGCCTGCTCCCCAGCATAAAGCAGGGACAGCTTTCAGCCAGCAGTGCTCAGGACACACGGCCATCTGCGCAGAACCATGGTATCTATTTGGACCAAAACAGACTTATTTCCTACCCCTCCCTCTCCAGGGAAAGCCCACAGCCATCTGTCTGGTGCAGAGAACATATGCTGGAGACCACAAAGCCAAGTAGCAGGTTTCAGGGTTATCCTGTTCCCTTTCTGAGTCTTTATATCACACACTGCAAGAGAGGACTTGGGTTTGGTCACCAAAGGCATTGTGGTATCAAATGGGGGCACAATCACAGGGACCTGCTTCTCTGCTAGATTATAAAATCATAGAATGGTTTGGGTTGGAAGGAACCTTAAAGATCATCCAGATCCAACTCCCCTGCATTGGCAGGGACACCACTAGGTCAGGTTGCTCAGAGCTCCATCCAACCTTGCAGACGTTCATTTGGGGGCGATTACGGCTACACTGTACCTGTGTCCATGTGTGCACCATCTTTCCTGATGTGCTGGTGCCAACACCAGAAGGCCAGCTAGTGGATGGGCAATGGTTTAGAAATACATCCACTCATCATGGTTGCCGCCGTCTCGTTGGCTCCGTACCAGGCAACACTTGCAAGACACTTTGATATTGCAGTTTTCACCATGGGGGACTAATCCCACTGCCCCAGCCCCAGTCTGGGCACCAGAGCAGTGAGTACCAGCCTCTCCCCCAGCAGCACGCTGCTTGAGGGCAGGTGGCTCCTGTGATTCTGCCCAAGCTGCAGGTTCCTCTGCCCTGCCCATACAAGGAATTGGTTTTAAACTGTGCCCTGAATGCTGGCCCAAGGGTCTTCCAATATGCTCCATTTGCCACCTACCTGCACGATCCTTCTCCCGGCCAAACCAGACATGTGGCAGCCCCCAGGCTCTCCTGCAGGCTCGCTGGAGCACCTGCTCACTCCATCAGTGCCATGGAGGAAAGCACGCCCTAGTTTGGGAGGGCTCCATCCTGTAGGACACCTCCACTAAGGGAGCACAGAGTACCAGCTCAACCTGGGCACATGTGCACATCTAATGTAGAAAGAGATGATTTTTACCCCAGTAAAAATGGGGGTAAAAGATGGGGGCCCCGTGGAGCTTCTCCCATTAGCAAGTGGCACCAAGTAGGTCCAGCTGCTCTTTCCCAGCACCGGCAACCTTGCTGCAGCTCTGAGGCCTCTTACTGCCAGCCTGTCCCCTGCATCTCCTACACAAGCAGCCCTGCTCATATGCTGTGGGATGGGAACAGGTCTTTAAATGCTTTCAAACATCCTCTTACATCCTCTGCTGCAGCATCCACTGCAGAGGCAGGCACTGGCTCTCTGGCAAGGGCTGGCACAGAAAAGACATGAAGTTCTTCTCCACAGCAGCTCGGAGAACACCAGACAGGTCTTCAAAGCAGACTTCTCTTCTGTGCCTGGCTCTTCAGAGGCAGGCAGGCATGGAGGGGACACCAAACCCCACTCCTCCAGCAGACAGGGGACAGTGGGAGGCTGCACGGCCAGTTTCTGCAGCTCTCCAGTGCACAAAGATCAAGCATTTGTGTTCAGCACCATGACCTCTTCCCAGACCACATGCCTGGTGGAGCAGAGCCTTCAGCTTTGGCAAGGGCACTTGAGCTTGGCCAGGCATCAGGACCAGGGAGGAGCAGTCAGCCCCTCTCTGCAGGGAAGAGGGGATGCTGAGCTCATTTCCTCCATGGGGCTTTGTGACTCTGGTGTGAGCAGTCACGGTGGAGAGGGCTCAAGGACTGCTGCATGCAGCCTGGACCAGCCCAAGAAGGGAGGGAGGTGAGAGATAGTGGTGGTTGGGCTATCACAGACAGTCAGTCCTGCATCTTCTCCCAGCAAGGCTGCACTTGCCCAGTCTGCCCCTGAGCTCCTGGTCAGGGGAGGTCACCGCAGTGCTCCCAAAGACCATGATGGGGAGATGTGCCAATGGGGTGACAGGCTGGAGAGCCGTAAAATCCTACACACAATGGGAAGCACACACACTAGTGTGCTGGCACCACTCCATGCAGCTGGTTATTCTATACTTAGCTCTGAGTAGCAACAGTAACCTCAGTATCTCCAGCATCTGTAAAACACTTAGTTTAGGCCAGCATGCTCTTGTGGTCAGCCAGCCATTGTCAAGAGCAGATTGCCAGTTTAACATAGTGGCAAAATGATCAGCCACGCCAACTGGGCAGTGCCACAGGCTGCAACCAAGCCCAAATAAATATACTGTAAAGTCAACTGAAAACCCATCACACGGAGAGATGCCTCCCTGTCAGCTGGTGACAGAAGGCTGACATGCAGGTATCATGAGGGAGGAGCTTCTTCTGAGTTGTCAGAAGGTAGCAGAGTACTTGCTGGCAGAAAGAGATGACAAACACACTGCCTGCAAGGAGAAGCCAAATTTGAAACAAGGAAGATTGTACTTCCACCAAGGTGATCAACCACAGGAGCAGGTGGTCAAGGAAGTGGGAAAGTCTCCACCATGACACAGTGTTGGGTCCAAACTTGCTGCTGCTCTGGAAGATGCATTACTTCACCAGGGGCTTCACAGAAGGAGCAAGCTGGGATGAAAACACAGCTCTCATCACATGAAAATTGGATCTGAAGAGATTTTCAGTTCTCTCCAACTTTAATCCTTGGATCTACAAATGCTCAACAGCATCACTGCATAGTATGGTTATCCATAAGAGGACAGGCTGGACCCACCTCTGCCATCAGAGAGGTCTTGAAGTCCTAAGAGCCAGGAACCAAGCCATGATGGCAAGGCCATTTCCTGATGAATTCAAAGCACCCCACCAGATCATCATTCTGGGAAAAGAGGAAGGCTAAGGAAGAGGAGGAAGCCTTGATACAAGTTCTGCACATGAGGAGAGAGGACAGGGATAGGATTGTTTGGTCTCTGTGGGGTTGCTGGAATAAAAAGCCTCGGAAAACATCAGGTCTTGAGTGGCTGTGGGTAACAATGGGCTGGCAGAACATCAGGCACTTTGCAGTGATCCATTATGGAGCAGCAATGGAGTTAGGAGCCTCTCAGCTGCTCCTGTAACAGGGCTCCAAAGAACGTGGGCTGTCCAGAGACCGAAATGCCAGGGACCAGGCTGGCTTCCAGCAGACTTCCTCAGCATTGCCTGTAGGTCCTGCCCAAGAGGGCAGTGTGTAACAGTTTCCCAGCAGCCAGATGTGTGGTGTTAGCTGTGTGCTCTGACAACACACCCCATGGAAGTGCAGCATGGTTGCACTTTTCTCTCCAAGAGAGCACAGACACAGAGAAGTACCCAAAGCCAGACAAAAAATCAGCACATCCCAAAGTAACATCGGATAGCCTTGGAAGAGTCTCTCAGAGTCACCTAATCTCCTACCCCCTCAGCTCCCTCCTACCTGCCTTCCAGAAGCAACAGGCTTATTGAGTTCTTTCAAGCCCTTCAAGCAACAGCAGCTCCCCAGGTAACCTTCTATTGCTTCCCTGCACTTTTAGAAAAATCTCCTACTGCCTAACCTGGATCCTTTTCCATTATTTCCTTCTGTGACTGTTTGTCCCACTAGAGGAGAACAGAAATGAGTTTCTACCTATGACTGGGACATTACCTTCCACACACCCCAAGACTCATGCAGGTCTTTCCTCCCAACCATGTGTACAAGGTGATAATCTTTCTAGATGCTTTTCTCTGTGCTCTGGTCTGTATATACAGAAATGTTGTGCTCAAGCAGAGATCCCACCAGCATGGAGCAGCCAGGGAGGACAGCTCCATGAACTTCATGCACAGACCCCATTCACCAATTCTCCCATCACTTTCAAAACCCTTGCTGAAAAGGTCACAGCTTATAAAACCAGCATTGGCAAAAGCTGCAAATGCTTTCCAATAACCTCAGCTTCATTGCATCTTTCAAGAGGAAAAGCAGGGAAGAAAACACTGCAATACAGCTTGCAAGATGCAATGGGTCTCAGCAGGATCATGGTGAGACCAGCGAGGAGCAGACCCTGCTGGGGGATAGGGGTGAAGTGCAGCCCCCTCATCCACTCCATCCTGCAAGACACACAGAAGGGCTGAGCTGCCACTGGAGGGGACTGATGGTTTAGCACATGGACATGCCAGCCCCCTTCCCGGGCTGCCAGCAAAGGCAGGATGGCCACAGCTCTGGCAGCCACCTGGGCCAGTGTCCCTGCACAGCCACCAGGCCAGCACGTGTGGTCAGAGGTCTCGTCATTACAGCAATGAAGCAGAAAGTGACTTTCATGGGCCCTCCTTGCCACCAACCCACCCTCTGGGTTGGTGTGGGGGTCTGTATCTCCAAGAGGGACACTGAATGCATTGAGGACTTCAGAGCTTCTCCCTCAATGTCCACGGTGGGCTGAGGAGCATGCTGGGCTCCCGCTGCTCCCAGCAGGTGTGTTTATATGCACAGAGCACCGTGCCAGCCCTGCCTGCCCACTGCCAGTGGTGACATGAGTGCCAGCCCCACAAGCCAGCCAACACACCAACACACGCTGTCCCTGTGTGCCACCAAGCTGATGGCACAGGAGCACTCCCAGGCTGCTGTCACCACGCTGAGGGGCTGCTGGGGTGGGAGGCAGCATGGCAGCCTAGCAGGTCCAGGTGCCATCACAAGGACGTTGCTCAGAGCCAAAGCCTAGCAGATGCCTGCTGCCCCAGGCAGGGACTTCCTCCCACTGGCCGTGGGGCAGGGCAGCTCAGCCCATCCCTGCTCTGCAGGACCCATGGCAGGGCAGATAAATGGGTCAGAAAACATCCACTTAATGCTCTAATTTGTCACCTGAGGGTGACCATGGCAGCAGCTCCAAGTGCCCTGCACCAGCTGCGGCAGGGCAAGGGGGTGGCAGCTGGAGGCTGCTCTGCAGAGGAGGGTACTGCCCTGGGGATGGTGCAAACCCAGAACTAAAGGAGAATGTTTTGTTTTCAACTTCCACGGAAACAGATGGAGAAACTCGATATTCAACTAAAAGGAAAAAAACGTTGTCAACAGAAAGCTAAAAATAGGTTTAAATTGAATTAAAAAGAGAAAGAGAGAGAACAGAAAGTGAATGAATAAGAAACTAAAACACACCTGTGCCAGGAGTTGCATAAATGAATCAACAATATCAGGATGATCCCTGGGCCCTAAAATATAATAAAGATGTAACTTAAGAGAAAAATCATACAAACAGCAACTCAACATCATATACTTATGTGATACAGAAAGAATTTACAAGTGAAAACAGGAGAGAAAGGGAGAAGGGG